>NC_045774.1:50878362-51184137 GCF_008692025.1 Phocoena sinus
AAGAAAGCCAGTTAACAAAAACACAACACAAGCACACAACCAATAGATGTCCAAGAGAAAGACACAACAAGGGAAAAGAATATTTACTTTTCCCTCCCCCAACCCCAATTATTTAGTTCTCCTCTGGCACAGTTCACCTTCTGACACAACATTTTCTCGCTCTTTTGAACTCATCTATTTAAAAACAGTAAGATCTAAAATATCTGCACACCCTATTTCACAATCAACACCTTTTGATAAACTAGGAAATAAAAGAACATCTTGTTACTATAATGCATAATCCTCCCTTCTAAGAAAAAACACTTGAACCAAATCCAGCTAACATGATCCATTAAGAACAAGTTCATTCTTTCTTAGAGCCCGGTTTGATGATACATGGAGGACTTGAACTTTAAAAACACTCAACAGTATTCCTGATACCTAGATGTTCAAATTACCCACTAAATCATACATTCCTAAGCATGCATCCACTCCTCTGTGAACACACTAGGAAAATGCCCTCATTTCTAATGGGATTGAGATTCAAGACTGGAGAATGGTGAAAGCACTGAGAACCATCCTTCGCCCCTCACCCGCTGAATTACCAGCCGCACGACCATTCTCAACAAATGGCTTCTCAGAGACTCAGAAACCACAACAAATGTGCAACCCTAGGCCCCAGCTGTGGCAGACAAATGCCAGAAGCAGAGTTCATGACACCTTCTTTTACTATTCACACAGAAGCTTAGACAGGTGTGAGGAACCATGGCACAATTATCTAAGGACACATACCCTCTTCCCACACGCAAACACTCATGCTTCCACCACACCTCCATTCCAGAAAACCACTAATGCTTCCACGACCTCCTAGGTGAAAAATAATTTCAGGTGAATTTAAAACGCATTTTTGCTGACTACTAACAAGGACTGTAAGTTCCTGGAAGGAAAGAATTTCTAAAGCTCAAATCACAAAAGGAGTGGGAAAGCAGAAGAGGTGGGCAGCCTCGTGAACACAGGAATAACTGAAGACATGTGAAAGCAAAGGGCCAGGCTTACATTACGGTGCTGAAAAACTGGCCGAAATGCACGATTTGTTCTTCGAGCTACACAAATTCCAATCATAGTCTTTCTAAACTTTCTCTTCTTTTTAAATCAACTTTACTGACATATAGTTTGCACACCAAAAGATGCACCCATTTTCAGCACACAGCTAGATAGATGAATTGTGGCAAATGTATACACCAATGTGACCACCACCATAACTATACAGAACGTTTTCATGTCCCTAGAAAGTTCCCTTATGCCCTTTTTGCAGTCAGTCCTCTACCCCCATGGCCCCTGGTAATCACTGATCTGCTTTTTGTCGCCATGGGCTAGTTTTGCCTTTTCTAGAACTTCATATAAATGAAATCAAACAGCATGTCCTTCTGCATGTTTGACAGTCATCCATGTTTTGTATCAGCGGCTGTTCCTTTTTATTGCTGAGCGGTATTTCCTTTGAATCAAGATACCACAATTTTCCAAACTTTCTTCTAAATAAAAAGGCAGCAATGGTGAACTTCCAAACATGTACATAAAACTCTTTAAGAATACCACTATTTCTTTCTTTCAAAGTAACTGGAACGTACAAGTAACTGAAATGCAGATCTCGGCTTCAGGAACACAACGTTTTGTTTTGTTTCACCTCCCTACGACAATAACTTGTTCAATCAGATGGAAAGAAAAATGATAACCTGAGATTTTTGTTTACTGCCACCTCGAGATGTTATTTCAAGCTGCTGAAGAGCTATGAGGAAAGAACTATGAGGAAACTGTATCCAAGCAAATTTTTATGTGCTGCTTCCTGAATGCCTGACCCAAAAGTGAACTTCAGGGCTACGTTATATTTGGTTCTCATCCTTCTGATTACTCAGAATTTGGGGTTTCAAGCTGACTCCCGAGTGACTTTACCACCAAAAAGGTGTGATGAGACTGCCTCAAGAAGTCCTATGAGGAAAAGAAAAGAAAATATATCACTTAAATTTTCTTCAACCTAACTGCCCAAATCATGAAGCCTACTACTATTTTCAGGGGAATACAGTTTGGGAAACACTGTTCTAACAGATATAAAGAACATCCCTCACGTGGTACTTAGCTTCAGGAGGGCTGCCCAGCTGTAATGGGTATGGTTATCCTGAATGTAAATGGACCACCCTTCGCCCCTCACTACTGGGTGCAAAGTTAAATAGAAAAATAGAGGTTCTGAAAGAGCTCCCAGTGAGTCCCAGCTACACCTGGGCTGTGAATGAGAAACTCTAAATGCTCCAGAGGCAAAAGGAACTCTCCTGCCCCCAGGCCCCAGTCCCCACCCATGCCCCAGGCAGGTCTTTATAACAGTCACAAAGGCAAGCAGCAACTTATTCTAAAGGAAAGGCCTGGAGTGAGAATTCAGTTTCCTGCCGGCTCTGCCTAACCCACTAGCTGGGTGCTCTGTGCCCACCCCAAGTCGCAGGCCTCAGTTTATTCTATCGAATGAGGAGGCCGGCCTAGAATGAATGCTAATACTCTCTCCAGTCTGAAAGCAGTAATACGAGTCTCATAAAAGAGCCAAAATAATGCCAAGAGTAAAATGAGAAAAGGCTGCACATTTTTTGAACCATGATAGAATTTGTGAACATGGCATCCAAAATTTTGACAGAAACATCAGCCTCAATTCTCTATCCATAATCCTTGGCCAATATAGTCTGTAAATAAGTACTTTTATTTTGTCTATCCATTACCTCTTTCCTTTCCTCTAATTAATTTTTTTAAAATCTTTATTGGAGTATAGCTGCTTTACAATGTTGTGTTAGTTTCTACTGTACAGCAAAGTGACTCAGCTATATGTATACATGTATCCCCTCTTTTTTGGATTTCCTTCCCATTTAGGTCACCACAGAGCACTGAGAAAGTTATTACCCTGTCCTCCTCCTGCTCTGAGAGTTCACAGCCGCTGAAGCTGAGGATCCTGCGTGGGGGCTAGACTGCAGGGGAGTGGGCGTGGGGTCTGCTCTGGAATCTGGAAGAGGGTATGTAGCTGGGGAAAAAAGCCTGC
Organism: Phocoena sinus; assembly: GCF_008692025.1. NCBI lineage: Eukaryota > Metazoa > Chordata > Mammalia > Artiodactyla > Phocoenidae > Phocoena > Phocoena sinus. The sequence continues at coordinate 50,881,415 of NC_045774.1, forward strand.
ACTCGAAGAACAAAAGCCTGCCTCGAGGATGGAGCGCTTTCCAAGACAGTCAGGAATGGCAGGGCTGAGCGTGCTGGCAGGAGCTTTTGTGCAGGCGTGCGGTCCTTCTTAGTACTCGATGTCCCAGCATCAAGAGGAAGTAAACAAGGACCCGGCTCAGGCATGCGTCTGTGTGGCCCAGGGCGGCCAAGGCCTAACTGGTCAAGACTCCCGACCCCCAGGCAGGGGCGCTGACGTCACGGAGCTCCAAAATATGGGCTGTGTGTGCCCAGGAAAAATTACAAAGGCCAGCTTAAATACAGCCTATATTTCTCTCCACCACTCAGATTTTCTTTCTTCAAAAACAGTAATTTTCTGAAGAAGTTCAGCAAAGCAGGAACATGGCAAGCGGCTACATGTGGAGTGGCCCACAGGAATGGTGCCAGGCACTGCGCACGGTGCCACCCCCTCCTTCTCCTCAAAACGCGCCCCAATCAAACCACCCCACCCCACGGCACCAAAAACATTGTTGGCTGTTTTGTCTTAGGAATGATCCTCAGGGATTTCAAGTTTTAACTATTCTACTGCGGGACCTACAACACCATGTTTACCTAAAAAATGTTAAGGAACTAAGATACTGTCATGACTTCCCACCAAAAACTGTCAGCATCCCTTCAAGCTTTTCCATTTTCCAGTCACACCAGAGCAAACTCCCTTTCTTTCTTCCACCTAGGTGCAGAAAATCACCCCAGCCGGGCAGAAAGCACCCCGCGGAGGCTTCGAGCGCAAGCATAAGGCGCCATGGAGCTGGCTTGTTTCCCCAGCCCAGACCGCTGCCTCCCCGCCAGCAGGACGCTTCGTCTCCACCCACTACAAGGACAGTCTCCGAGTGCCCTGACGTTCTAGTCTCTTCTTCGCCTCTGCCTCTTAGGGCGGGGGAAAGCGGGAGGCTGTGGGGTATAAAGCAGCAGCAGTGCTGACCACAGGCAAGAAGGGAAAACTGGGTCTGGGTCTGTACATGCACATCTCACTTTGTATAACAAATGCATTCTTGTAAAGTTGACTCTAACTGCATTTCTGAAATCTGATTTTTTTTTAATGTAACAGCTGCTTAAATAAATGTAATTGTACAACAACCTCACTTATGTGGGGTTTTAATTTTTTTTTTTTTTGTAAATCTTAAGTTTTCATACAGTCCAGCTTAAAAAAATACTATGATATCCAGTCCACGGTCCATGCCGATGAATCCGCACACCTGCAAAAAGAGTAAGCCCAAATGAGGGGAAAAGTGAATGGAATTTTCTTTAAATGTACAGTTCAAAAGCAATTTAACTACTTAACTCACACCGATCATCTCTACCTTTGTTGAATTTATCAAAAGATGATGACACAAAACGTTCTTAAATGAGGTCACAGGCAATGCAGCTGGTTAGCAGATTGTCACAAGAACTTAAAAGCTTTTAACTCTGTTAAAGTAGCCTTAAAAAGTATCTTCACTTTTAAATGGAACCTTACACTTAGGAGACAGGTCCCTTTGGCCCTACTGCAAACAGGGTAACAGGACAGACAGCTAGACCAGTGAAAAGCTAGAGCAGGGAAGAGAAGGCGAAGCCCTTCTCCAGCATGTATCCCAGTTAATATTACTAGTTTGGAAACACTGGTCTGAGTCATCTCCTAGTGCAGGAATCCTTAAGTTTTCTATAAAAATATCTCTGTGTTCTATGACTGAACGAAACAGGGGTGGGTAAAAAGAAAGTTCCAGGTTCCAGAACCCAATGTACCATCAGGCAAGTCGACTAAATTCAGATAACCTCAGAGAGAAATTAAACGTTTCGTCAAGGGTTTCTGATGACAATGCAAAAGCGGGACAGCACACTGTACTTTCAACAATGCCTTATCTGTTCGCAGGAACATGGATTGGCCCAAAATGGAGGGGAGGAAAAACAAGGACAGCACCGAGCCCCAGCTTTCACTTCAAAGGCAAGCTGCAGAACTTGTGTGTGTGTGTGTGTCTGTGTGTACACACGTATACATTTTTGTAAGAATCAGCACGATACGTGCACCACCAGTGGGCACACAAAGCTCCGGGTGCCGCCTGGCGCCCCACCCCCCTCAACCCCTGTATCTGCCGCCTTTCCATGGAACTACCTCACTCCCTTGAGCAGTTCTGGGACCAACTTTGCCCAGAGAGAAGCCGTCTCAGGATCCCTTCATCTGTCACCCGGAGGCTTATTCCAGCCCTGAGCAACTGTTCTAAATAACAGGGACCTCTGATAGAGAAGGGGGAGCCAGAAGGCGGAGGGGGCAGACTGGGTGTACCAAACGCACACTGAACAAATCTGGGGCCAGACCCAGCTCTGAGCTTCAGTTTCTTCAGCAACTAAAAAAGGAATCATCTTCTCTTCAGGTTCATCACGAGGACAGTCCTCAATGAACTTGAACATGCTTTCCTTGCCGATTCCCTGGTCCCTTCCCTGAGGCCTGCGTCCTGACCACCAGTCTGGTCTCACAGCCCAGGTCCTGCCGGAGGCTAGATTCCACCAACTGTTCCCTGGCGTTCCCCTTCTGCTAAGTCCCTGGACTTCTTCTTGGTCAATGCAATCCCCTATACTGAGACATCTGCCTTCAGCCCACCTCTTCTCACTCCTCAGTCTTCCCACCAGCCTCAGTTTCCCGTCCTGGGCTACTCCAAGGACTTTCCCAAAGAACCTGATCCATACGGCTTCGTCTGTAAGTCCTAGTCACTCCCGAAGTCTGGATCCACACACACCCAACCAAACTCCTGGTATGTCAGAAATGGATTTACCAGGCTAGACAGACAGACATACAAATACACCAGTGAGGAGAGAACACTCAAAACAAACGGACTGGCTCATTACCTTTGAGAACTAAGTTTCAAATAGGAGAATGTCACCTATTAGATCAGTGTTCTCTTTATGACATCCTCAAGGAAAAAAGTTCCTCAGTAACAGAAAAGGCCATGCTTCTTCTGTGAAACAGATCTGTTTTTATTTAAAGGCAATTACAAATCTGGAAGCTGATCTTAAGTCCCTTTTCTTTTCAGCTGCTGTGAAACTCAAGAGCCACATGTGTGGCCTAACTTCGGCACCTGTCAACTACTATCTCGTCCTTTGCCCTCAGGTTTCATCCTTTCACACTGCATATGTCTTTCTAAGTTGCCACTGTGGTATAAGAGGAGCATAAACAAACTTAAATTTGAAATTAACACCTTTAGGGAAACGTGGTCTTTGCTTTTCGGTAGGCTTGAGTCCACCCGGGAAATGGCAGATCTATGTTGGTTTTTAGACCGACAATAATAAGGCAAGGAGCCTGCTGAGAATGTGGGATGGGAATGAGGTGGAAGCAAACTTAGGCCTGTGCCCCTCAGTTCTCTCCCACGTACCCCTAAAGGATGCATGAGGGCAGCGGCCAGAATAAGGGACATGGATGCCTGGGGCAGCACACTCCATCACTCTGCGCAAGCCTACTCGGGATGATACCAAATCAAATGCGTATGTAAAGCAGTTTAGATTTTCATTTGGCTAAAACCGAGGAGACTGTAGACTAACAGAATAATAAATAACAACGATAGCTTTTCCTAAGTCGCCCTTAGAAGCACTCTAATGGGAGGTGAAAGGCATCTCTAAATCGGGGGAGAACAGGTGGCACACCTTGCAGAGGCTCTCAGCTGACTTGGGAAAAAGAGCGCAGCCGTACCCTGCTGAAGTGCTGAGAAGTGCAGAGGGCCCTCCCGGAGAGTGAGGGAGTCACGGATGCACTGCCAGCTGGGCTCCAAACTCAACCGTCAGCAGCTGGTCCCCAGGCCAAGTGACCCGTGAACCCCGACCCACTGTGAGATCTATCAGGCTTGGATGTAGGCACCTTCAGCAGAATTCAAACTCCAGGTGGGAAACCTTCACTCCAGAGGACTGGGAAAATAAAACGGCAAAGATTCTTCATGGTCTGGAGACAGCAATGCTTGGGGGCAAAGCCAAGAGTCAAAGCCACAGGGATCGTGAATTCAACTTCTCATTTCAAAAGGGACAGCTCTATGACCCTGTGCAGGCTACCAAGTTTCTATTTCATTGCTATAAAACAGAGTAAGATTCCTGCCTTCTACCTCCCAGCAGAGTGCTGCTGAGGCTATTCAGGGCTTCTTAGGAAAAGCTATCATTATTATTATTCTATTAGTCTACAACCTCCTAGGTTTTAGCCAAATGAAAATCTAAACCACTTTTAAGTACACACTGGACTCAGTATCAGCCAAAATTAGCTCTGCGTCCTAGTAAATGCAAGTTTCCAGATGGCAAGATTCTAGGTGAAATCATCAAAAGACTACATGAGTGCCACATATTATTATGTGCCTTCCACTCATTAATTCACCCGACACTCTGCATGGTAGGGATGAGCCAAGCTATCTCCTTTACAAAAAGCAGACTCAGTGTTTTTTCACAGCTACACAAACAGCCAAGCCAAAATGAAAGGAAGGACAACTCCCTCCTCCCCGTACCCTGCAATCTATCAAGCGGGGTCTGTGTTTTATCACTTTTCCTTGAGGGTTGCAAAAGTTCTGCAAGGAATTCTTTGATTACTGTAATACTTTCATCAACAAAAGAAAGTGAACTCCAGCAACACACTGTACTGTCAGAAGTGTCGTTATCAGAGGTGAAAATAATGAAGGATGGGCAGAAATACATGCCAGGATGCACAGCTCAGCAAGACTTCCCCTCTTTCCAGGCAAGGTAGACGCTGGGCCCACAGGGGGCTTCCTCAGTGCAGCCTCCGAAGAGAAGGGGCAACATTCTGTGCACGTCCCTATCATTCGGTACACTGTACACTCATAAAGGCAATGCCCGCTTCTTGGTCTTCCACGCATCACCACGTTGGCTGAGTGAAAGCAGATGAATAATCGTGGCTGTGACCCAGGCAGCACATTCCCACTGTCCTGCCCCTAAATGACCACGTCACGTGAGCCCTGGGGTGAGACCCAGAACCTGGCCCAAGCTATAGAAGCTAGCACCACTGCCAGCAACCTGCTGGGGAGGGACCAGAGCTTCCAACAATTTGTGTGACTAAAAAAAATTATGTTCACGTAAGTTTTATTCAGATAATTTGCTGTAGTTTTAGTTCACCTTTAAGGCACATGTAGATTAATTCACCACATTAGAAATCCCATTTGCTACAAACCTGTCAATAATCAGTACTGAGTCTGAAAGTTCCTGGTAACATTAAAAGTGACGAGAAGTGGCACTTTTGCTCTCAAGGCCAAAGCCAAAGAAACTGCTTGTTCCAAAGACTACCAAATTTCTCCAGTGCCTACAATAGAACTTAGCACTATCCATCAGACTTTAATAGTTACAGAAAGCTGCTTTGGGGACTTAATTCTCAATAAAAGATATCCAAGTCTACTCAATAGTATGCAACGTATGGGCCGCTCAGCATTAAGACTGATGGAACCGTGAGCTTCCCTTGCAGCAAACCACTGCCAGTTAAAGCCACTGTTCCAGCTAACTGTGCCCACTCCTCTGGCACAAAGTAACTAATTCTTGGAAACACTGCATGCAGTGGAACTCTCTCCCAAAGTCACAGGCCTCCAAGTTACAACCACTTAAGAAAACTCAGGCCCCGTAACTCCTGATTATAGGGCTGCCACCAGGCAGTCATTCTTCAAGGTCCGGACGTTTATAAGGCAGCATTTTGGCTGCCTGCGGGTCTCCCACAGGTGCATTTCCACAGAATGCCTTCACACTGGCCACAGTGAAATGAAACACCTTATTCCTCCCTAGAGAATAATGCAGGGCTGTCTGAACTGAGGAACCTGTCCAGGCAGGTACCGGCAGGTGCACAGACCCTTGTGAGACGGTGCAGAGGGCTGTCCTCCAGAAAAGTGACTGTGGTGACTACTGAGGCAGCGCACGACTAAGGGTAGCCTCCCTGTGTGCTTCACATCTCTCATCCTCAATTTCCTCACCCAGAAAATAAAGGGATAAGTCAGACGACATCCAAGGCATTCAGTTCCGGAACTCAGAGGTTCCGTCATCAATTCAGTGTTAATTTGCTTCCCGGATTAGTCCTCCCCTAGAAAATCCCTAAGGAAACAGGGCCCGGGTGAGATGAACGGGGGAATGTTAGGTACCTACAGTGGGGCTGCCGAGAAGGGTGGGCTCGCTACTAAGAGTCAGGAGTACTGGGCTGGCAGATACACCTCACACAGGTGGTGAATAACAGTTCGAGGAGTGGTTTGATCTACTGCACTGCTTTTTGGGGGTCAGACGTGGCTTTCCTATCTCAATATCCAGGAAGAAGGGGAAAAGAGAATATCAAAAGTCTGTCCCGAAAACTGTCTCTTCAGAAAAGAAATAACCCCACTCCTTAACATCTTCTGAAGGAGTCACTCATCATCTGCACGACAAAAACCTAACTGGAAAGTGTGAAGTTAAACAGGATAAATGCATTATCTCACGAACACCTCATGTATTTTCTTTTAGGTCTCTTAGGACATCTCTGTTTACATGCAGAAAGCAAAATTTTCATTTTTAAAAATTCCAACCTCTTTCAAAAATATTACTAGTCAAACGACTAAGAAAAGAGATGTTTCTGAGTTCTTCCAACTAGATACAAAGACTTCCGCGTGACTTCTGGGATGAAAAAGTATCTCCCACCAGCACACGGGGCTGGGTGCTGTGGCCTCCTTAGCACATGCTTCCCCATCACTTCCACTCACCAGGACACGCCACAGCCTGCTGGGCCTGCCCCTCACACCTGGAAAACAAGGTGTTTAGGATGAGCCCTATATTTAATCTAAATGAAGCTGATAGGCACTTGCTTCCGTGGCTAGTGAACAAACGGCGTATGCCAAACCAACAAAGAAAGAAAGAAAGGCGGTATCTCCTTTTTCCTCTGGGAGTGAAGACTGCAAGGTCAACATCGCTTACGTCTGCTTTGCAGCCTGGAGAGAACAGGCAGTTCGGAGAGTCCCATCCCGAAGAATAATTACACTTCACAAGAGTGCAAGTCTTAAAAGGCTTCTGCATTCACTGTGGGTGCTTGTCTACAACCACACACTCGAGTCTGTTCTTCCCGGGTTCCGAAAGAGCGACCAGCCAGGTATAACGCAACTGCCCCATCTTTAACAGAGATCATGCAAACTCCCCTCCTTTCTCTCTTAAACCAAAATAAGAGATATGGTAGGAAAGAAGAGCCCAGTGAGGCCTCAGGCAGTTTTATGAAATCAAAATCCCTAAAGCTGGGATTAATTATTGATTTTGGAGTTTATTTAGTCAAAGTAGAGGCATGCTGATAGAGGTATCCCACCTCTATCACTTACCAAGTGTATGGCCTTGGCTAAGTTACAAAGCCACCCCGTACCTCAGTCTCCCCGTCTGTAAAGAAGAGCTGATAAGCATAAAGCCCACAGCAGTGCGTGGCCCATAATAACTGTTCAATTAACAGTAGCTTTTAGTTACAGCCATGAAAATGATAGGTCGACCTAAGGTTGTGACTGCACACAGCACACCCATTCGCACCAATGCAGCTTTAACATACAACTGTTTTTGCCCTTTTTGTGGGGAGGGGATAAAAGCTTTCTAACTTCAACTACAACCTTCCCCGTAGAAGTCAGGGCTCGGGGACCTTATCCTCAAAACCAAAGGCCTCCTCTACAGCCTCCCAGAGGGGATTTCTGAAGAGAGGTCGAGCAGATTGATGTCCCTGATTTCCATCTTCAGTTCTGGGCCATAGGAGCTGAGGACTCAGATCCCTCTGATCCTTGGGCTGGGAGCCAAGCCTTCTACACGGCTGCCAGGCAAGCTTTTTCTTATGAGCCAGATTGTTCCTTAAGGCACTTTACTCCTCTGTAAATGCATCCTAATGGCAGAATTTTTTCCAACATACACCACCACCACCCCATCCCCCAAACATGCAAGCAGCAGCCCATCCTTTAGGAAAACCAAAATAGAAGTGAACTAACATGTGCATTTCCTCTGTGAGCAGTGGCCGCTTTGGGAGGCATCCCACCGTCGCAAGCACTGAAGTTCCCACCAGCTGACTGACCTCTGACTTCTGTGAAAGGCCTGCGCGCTCCCGGAGCCCAGTTTCGAATTCTGCTCACAGCGTTAAGGTCACGGTATTTCGGACTCCCCTCCAAACTCTGGCTCCAGACGTGAAGTCTCCCAATGCAGCTTTCCCCACCACTGCGCGAACCTTCTGATGTTCCAGCACCTGGGCCTGCCTTCTTGCTCCTTCCCAAGACTCTTGGTGAATCTGAGGAGACTAACTTGCCTGCCCTCTCCATTCCCAAGAAGAAAACCCAGATTACTGTCCCTCTGAAGTTCACCACCCAAGCCACGTCATCTCGGATAGAGCTTCATGGAGGAAAAGGTATTGCTAACAGCAGAAGAATTCGTAATCCAAACGAATCCTGGTTTGTTGGGGTTTTTTTTTAAGTGTCAGATATAAGAGCATTTATGAATCTCAGGCAACATTCTGAAGCAGCTGCTAGGAGGTCCTGAAATGAACTTCCAAGACCCGGCCAACCGACTGTTCTTCGCACTATTTATATTCCTAAAGCCATCAGCTGTGTTTGATATGGCTGATCATGAGGCCCTGTTTAGTGGATCCAGAATCCAGGGATACTGACAAGCAACAATAACTTGTTTTTTGCTCTTTACCTGGCTTCACCTCATGGTGGGAGAGGCCGTGTGTCCTGCAGGACTCTGGGCCAAGATGCGCGTGGCGCCTCCTCACCAATGCCTCGCCTCGACCTCAGCACGAAAGCAGCATCACCTTCCCCTTCACTTCACTTCACTCGCCCTCTCACACTGATTACACCCAGCACATTTTAATCTTATCTCTCTCCCACATGTCCCACGTCCGTCTGTGGGTGAGTCAGGCGACTGACTACTCCCCCTGTCCGACGCTGGTCTTAAACTAGGAACATTCCCCAAAGACCAAAACAAACAAGTACGGGGAAAAGATCACAAAACAATAAGAATCCAACCTAAACACGAGTCCTCTGAACACAGTACACACACTAGGATGAACACGTGGCTTCCTCTGTGCACCTGAGTGCATCGTCTATTGTTGTCTGGGGGAGGGGAGAGGTCGGTGCCCTTGACTGCACAGAAAGCTACACAGCAACAAGGATCTGTGCAAAGTCTATTCTAGCGCTGAGAACTCTGTTACATCTCCACAGATACCAGTGCAAGCTCTCTGTTCATCTCTTCCTACTCTTATCAGGCCTCTGAAGTCAAGATGGCACGAAAAATTTGATTTTTGACTCCTAATCTGCACCCAGCAGAATTCTGGACTTAGCAAACGTCTAAAAGCAGTGGTTCTCAAACTTCAGCTTGTGGCAGAATTACCTGGACACCTTGTGACAGTACAGATTGCTGGGTCCAGACTTTCTGATTCAATATGTTTGGGGTGAGCCCAAGAATCTGAATTTCCAACAGGTTCCTAGGTGATGCTGCTGGTGTGGAGACCGTGCTTTGAGAAGCACTAGCTTAATGGGTCAGAACATGGTAGAACCCTCTATTATATCAGATTAGGTTGCACAAAAGAGTGAGTTTCTGTGTCTCAGATTTCAAGAAACGTACAATGACTCGAAATAGCACTGTCTCTTCTTAGGAATGCCTGAAAACTTCAAAATTAGTTAACTAAGGTCCAGTGGAGACTAGAAAAATGAGTGGGGGCTGGAAAATTTTAAAGACACCACATTCATTTACACAAAAGAAAGTAGAGAGGAAATCCTAGTTAAACACAGTTTATTAAATAACGATGCCCGTGTCTTAGAAGCCAACTGTTCTCTTAGATCCCAATTTGATGGTGCTCCTTCCTTTTTATATGGAGCTTCCAGGGAGCAAAGTCTACCTTGTAATCTCCCTATGGAGAATAGGGTGGAAATAGGCCAAAAAGTCATTACTAAATTGGTTGATAACTTCCACAGCCAAAATCTCTCATTTTTCTAAGACAGTGTTCTCAACCCTAACTGTGCATTGTAACTACGTGGCAGCTTTAAAAAATATAGATGCCCAGGCTCCATACCTAGAGGTTCTGACCTAATTGGTTTTGGATGGGACCTCGACACTGGTGTTTTCCAAAGCTTCCCCGTGATTCTCAAATAATGGCCAAGATTGAAAACCACTGATGCAGAAGGAAGTTCACAGAGAAATAATGGGTGATGGGAAAGAGAGAAGAAGGAGGTCAGTAAGACCCCTTTAGATAATGTCTAATGACACAAAACAAGAAAGAATGGGAAAGTAGCTGGGAACGACCAGGACAAGTAAAACTGAGGCTCTTAGATTCTGAGACTATCTAAGGATCAACCCAACACTGGCAGTCTTAGGTTCAAAAATCAGAAACAGCTAGATAATCAAGGAAGTACCCTCAACTGCCAAAGACATGGCAACAGTCGAAAGGACATATCAGGAAACCTTTTTTAAAACGGTACTATTTTTTTCAGAAGAGTTAATAACTAGGAACTTGAGGCAAAGACCTTTTAATGTCTCACAAACAAATCCTCTAAACGTTCAACTTTGAAATCATGCTCCGGAAAAACAATAAAAGGTATCCTTGAGCAAAGTTAAATGTTTTTCTTTTCCAAAGGGGAGGCAAGAGGGAAGAGGCTGCAGCAGTAACTCTCAGAGCCCTTGGTAATTGAACTTATCTCCCCAGTAACCACACTGACAAGTGAGTTTTCAAAGTTGTAAAATCATGTGATGCAGATGATAAAACCAAGATAGAGTTATTTTCTTCTCTTCCTTCCTGACTAAGCACAGATGCACGAGGTAACAAGCCGGAAAAGATATCTGAAAGCTTTATGATCCTTTTTAAGGCAGAATGATGAACACAAAACAGACAGTAGAAGAATGCAGTGTTGGTGGTCAGTGGACAGAGCAGGGAATCTCTGCGCAGGTAACGCAGACAGACGTCAGGTGAAAATTATCTTTGCTCACAACAGGACAAACACTGGGAGCCCAGAGAGAAAAACCAGATGTTATCCCACTGCGCTAACAGTTAAAACTATCCATCAATTTAAAGCCTTTGATGTGATTTAAAAACCAAGATGTGGGAAAATCTGCATCTTAAAAATGAGAATAGTAATTTTTGATAAAAACATTCATTAACATTGTTAAGTCATTATGCTAAAATCAATTTGGAAGATGGTAGCTTTCACTAACACCTTAAGTTAGCTTTCCTAATTTGACACATGGTACTTCACCTAATTCAGTACTGACTGCCCACAAATTAACTTGAAGCTTTCCCTGATTTTATGAGACTATCAGAATAAACCTCTCCCTTCTCCCAAAGAACACCTACTAAGAGACGCCTACAATCGGATGCCAGGGAATTCCCCTGGCAGTCCAATGGTTAGGACTCCACACTTTCACTGCCGAGGGCCCGGGTTCAATCCCTGGTTGGAGAACTAAGATCCAGCAAGCCATGCAGCGCGGCCAAAATATATCGGATGCTAAATTTCACCTTGGCAACTAACATGAAGGTTGAATGTGGTAAAGCCTAACGTATGGCCCAGATCACCTAGACTCTCAGCCTGAAAAAAAGGATCTTTCTTGGAAAGGAAGGGCACTAAATAGGACTGATTTAGATAATTCAGTTCAGCAGAGGACATGCATCTATTCGAACAGAAGGCTGTAAGCTTATCTGTATTGGACAGGGTTGTAGATAGAAGGCCTGATCGAGGTCACTAATTTCAAGAAACAGTATACTAGCTCACCTAGGAAGCTATCTATCAGGAGCTTAAGAGCCCAAGTGTGCTACAGCAAGCATGCGCACACCCATGTCAGCTGGAAGACAACTTTAAAAGAATCAGGCCCACAACGTTTCCAAGGCACACTCCGGGTTTCTCAGGGTTACACAAATGATGCACCCCAAGTAACTGATCATTGTTCTTTTTTTTTTAATTAATTAATTTCTATTGGAGTATAGTTGCTTTACAGTGTTGTGTTAGTTTCTGCTGTACAGCAAAGTGAATCAGCTGTATGTATACATATATCCCCTCTTTTTTGGATTTCCTTCCCATTTAGGTCACCACAGAGCACTGAGTACAATTCCCTGTGCTATACAGCAGGTTCTCATTAGTTAGCTATTTTATACATAGTAGTAGTAGTAGTAGTAGTGTATATATATGATCACTGTTCTTTTAAAGAAATTCAGGAGAATGCTTGGACCCAGAGTTTCAATTTTTTACTTTTTTAAAAAAATTACCTTGCTTAAAATGTACTCTAGGCCACTGTTTATTTACATGATAGGTATATTCATAAATGGCAAATGGATGCTGTTAATGAGACTATTCTGACAAATAACTAGTGAATAATGGTATGTCCCTTCTCATCCTACCGCCTGGGGAAAGAAGAAGAAAAACAAAAAGTATGAAGGGTGCAATTAACAAGTCCTTGATTTGGAAATGAAGGCTGCCACGCAGCCCCAGAACAGCGATCATATAAGGTAAAAATTCTAGAAGAAATATGCAGCAAAATGGAGTTTTAAATTAGGTAGGATTTTGTTAACATCTTTATTGGAGTATAATTGCTTTACAATGGTGTGTTAGTTTCTGCTTTATAACGAAGCGAAATACATATATCCCCATAAGTAGAATTTTTTTAAGGAATTTACCAACAAGAAGTTCTAATGGAGAGATCTAGAGAAAGTGTTTTTACTTTATGAAAACCTTACAGCATTAGAAGAAAAACTATACTGAGTTTTTAAAAAAAATATTAAGTAAACTAAAAATGAAAAGAGAAAGGACAGGAAGGTGAGCAGGAGGCCTTAAACATCACTCAGACAAGCTTAATGTGAAATATGGAACCAAGGCAATTATCTAGATAATTTATGATGAAAGAACTATCATTTTTTAAATTAATTATTAGGACACTTTAGGAAAAAAGGCAGTTTTGAGATTTGATTTATGCGAATCAATGGCTTAACTCTCCAGTTGATCTTTTTAATGTAGTACCAATTTTCAAGGAGACATCTAACAAGTTGTACTGGATATAATTTTATGCCCTGCTTCAACTTCAGGCCTATACCCAGAGTTGTGCCTTTAAAAGTCCACAGAGGCCAAGGCCGCCTTCTGCGCAGCTGCCTCTGGCCCCGTCACCCTCCCCCACACCCTGGCTGTGTTCAGCTATCAGGCAGAGCCATTCTGCCTGCTCCACGTTTATCACGGGGTTTCAGTCTATCTTCTGGACACTGTCCAGACACTACTCACCTATCTTTACTGTGAAACTGAGAGTTCTAAAATTTTGTCCAACACACACATGGGATTAGTGTTCTGCAAGCCATATTTTATCTCAGGGGGCATGGGTGCTACATTCCTATGGCCAATTAAAAGCATCATTTTAGGTCCTACTCATACATATTTTACCTTGAAGACAAAAGCAGTAAGCTCCTTAATAAGATAAACACTTTAACCTGGCCAGCCACTTGCATTATGCAACATTTTCTGTTTCTGTCTTAGTACCTGCCTTTAAACCTGTTAGTAACTGCATTGCAAAGGGTCGACCACCTCACAAAATATGCTTAATACCTTTAATTATGAGATCTGACTCAGCAACCACACTTCCGCCAGAAACTTCTTATAAATGTTTTATTTTTTTCCCCTGAAATCCGTTTTTCTTGGTGGTATTACCTCCATCCACCTACCTACCCAAAGCCTACAGAAACAGAGATATTCTGTTCTACCAAGGCAGAAATTTCTCAGAGACAAAAGCCCAACCCAAAGGATTTCCACACACCATGTATCACTGTTAGTTCTCAATACTAATACAGTATTTATCTGACCCACAGTAAACCATGGTTACACAAGGCAGTGTCCAAACAGAAATGAGAATCCCCAAATCAAACTCCCCCACTAAAAGCCCAGGCACTGTCTGGATTCTTAAAATTATTAGCTCATGCAAAATCAGAGGCAGGAGCCTAAATCATGGGTCTCCGTCCACTCCCCCAACAACGCAGAGACGTGCTAGTTACCCTGAGTCAGCCACAGTTCGGAAGATAAACATTCAAGACAGTATTCTGAAAGATTAATAATGGGATTGATGGTAATATATATAAAGAATGTGGCACACAGTAGCAACTTACAAAATGGGAGCTATTTAATTTTACTGCTGTCTCACCCCTACCGAAAGTCCCACCCGCACTCAGGAGGCAGCAGAACATACCAGAAAAGGCAAAAGTTCAAAGAAACCTGGGTTTGAATCCCAAGCAATTTACTGAAACCTCTCTGAATCATTTTCTTGCCTTTAAATTGGGATTTATATTTAAATGACTATCACGTAGGATCAATATTCAATGTAAAAAACCTAGCTGATTGGCACATAGTAAGTGTTCAATAAATCACAGTTACTACTACTATTATTATTATAACTAGGTTTCAGAATATCTTGTGTCAACTCCTCTTTTTACTGTAAAAACAAAACTGTGCTTCCAGTTGACTTATAACCCTGGCTCCCTTTCCCAAAATTATCATTTTGAAATATGAGAAAAAAACAGATGCAATTCTGATTCTTAAATACTTCTGAATAATTCAGCCCAAACACCTACGAGGTACCTAGAAAATACCTGCTGCTACTTGGATGAGGATAACCCCTCTATGTTCTATGCTCCGTCGGAATTGTTGGGTTTTGTGGACATAAATGTATACAGAGGAGATGGGAGCCTGAAGGCTCAAGTGTGTTGAGACTCTGAAAGGCCTTGAACCAAGCATAGGAGGAGCTGAGGGGACTCCAGAGGGATTCTGGATTGGCCTTACTGCCACCATGGATGGCAGTGAAACTGATAGGGCTCCATCTTCTCAAGCCTGACTGGGACAGGCAAGAGAGAATTCTTCAAAACTCACTCTCCTTTCGCTGAGGACCCAGGCTGCTCCCTGCCCTTAAAGACTGACGGTCCTAGACCAAATGGCTCAGCCAGACCTCAGGGCCTTAGAGTAAACCTCAAGTCCATACTCCACAAGCACAGCCATTCCACCAGCTTCACGAAAGAAGCCAAAAAGTAGAAATTGAGTAAGGAGAGTGGGAGGGTTAGGGAGGGAGCCAAGAGTACAGGCTAAGCGGGAGGGAGGGAGGGACGAGTTGTAGCAGTTCTCACTGGGAAATCAGGGGAATTCATGCCTCCCTTCTGTGCCTCAAAGCAGGATGAAGAAAGAAGAAATTTGAATTACCAGAAAGTAGCCTATCAATGATTAACATTTTAATTTTAATCTCAGTAAAACCTTTTTTTTTTGGGGGGGGTGGGCAAAATATGTGAAGGGGGTCAAAAGATACAAATTTCCAGTCATAAAATAAGTAAGTCCTGGGGATTTAATATACAGCATGGTGACTGTAGTTAATATTTGTATATCTGAAAGTTGCTAAGATAGTAAATCTTAAAAGTTTTCATTACAAGAAAAAGAAATGTTAACTAGACTTACGATGATGATCATTCTGCAACACATACAAATACCAAATCATTACGTTGTACACCTGACCCTAATAATATTGTATGTCAGTTATATCTCAATTTAAAAAAATGAAATAAAACGTTTTTATTCTTCTCTTCTATCTACAACCCTTCCTGTCCCTCTCTTCCACCCCTGTGCTCCTATGTTTGTTTCCTAGAGCGAGCGGCTTCAAACAACAAAAACTTATTCTCTCACAGTGCTGGAGGTTAGAAGTCCAAAATCAAGGTATGGGCGGCACCATGCTCCCTCTGAAGACTCCAGGGGAGGATCCTTCCTGGCCTCTGCCTAGCTTCTGGTATCTCCCAGCAGTCTGATGCTCCCTGGCTTGTAACTGCATTGCTCCAACCTTTGCCTCAGCCTTCATGCAGCCTTCTCTGCATCTACCATGTCCTCTCTTCTCCTCATAAGGATACAAGTCATTGGATTTAGGGCCCACACTAATCCAATATGACCTCATCTTAATTTAACTAACTACCCCCGGAAAGACGCTATTTCCAAACAAGGTTACATTCTGAGGTTCCAGGTGGACATGAATTGGGCGGCGGGGGGAGGGGGGTGGGGGGGGGTGGGGTGGATATTATTCAACCCAGTACAGCTGCCAAATGAAAATAAACCACCACCACCAAAATATGGGGCAAAGTGGAGGGAGATGACAAATTACAGCTTCACAGAACTACAGAACTTTAGATGATAAAAATGTCAAAGTTATCATCTCCAGTGGATCCATAACTACTAAATCTGAAGTGGGAATAATGTAGCTTTTGCCTTTCTCTCACCCACAGGAAAATGAAATCTTGGAAAATATCAAAAGTCTCAATCAAAAGAGCACTAAAACACAGAAGCATCCACTGACCCAGACACTTGACATACTGTGAAGTTTGGTAACAGGTATAGATGAACATTCACATATATTATCAAGAGTGGAGTAGCAAAAAGATGTAAGCCAGGGGAAGACATTTTTCAGTTAAAAATGTTTTCATTTAACTATTTGGGGATGAGAATTGGACCATGGGTCTTAGAAGACCAAAGTTTCCTTTTTAAAAAGTTACCTCAGGTTTTTAAACACTCCCTCCTCCAAATTATCCTTTTCTAACAATTACATAAGCCTACACGGAAGCACTTTAGAGTTCTTTTTTGTTGTTGTTTTTAACCAAGGTATTATTTTAGCTATGTGGGGGAAAAAAAACTTGAGATCAGTTTAAAGACTTGGGTACTCCCTCTGCTGGCTCTAAATTTAAAGAAAATTCTCAATGGTTTCAGGAGCCAAGTTATTAATTTCACTAGACATCCAAACACAAGGAAAAATACGATGTGGATTCTCCCACACATACACACACAGAAGTCTTCGAAGAAATAAATAAGAAATTACAAAACACATACTGAAAACTGCCAAAGGCATCTGTTGGGTTTATTACGGGTTCACCCCAGAGGAAAGCTAATGCATTCGCTTATCTGCGTGTGGCAGGGACCACCTCCGACCTTGGCTTTGCCCCACAAGCATGCCACAGCTTTCCTTGCTCTAAGCTCACCTCTCCACTGCAGGCCAGGGGTGCATCTGGACACCCAGGCATAGTGAGCCCCCAGAAGATAACCTGGCTTCTTCACCGCAGACAATTATATAAGTAGCAAATTAGTGCAGGTACCACAGGCCACCAGAGAACTTAGTCTACTTCACTTTGTAATGTTATCCCATAGTAGGGACTAACATACTCCAGAGAAAAAGCCTCAAGATTAAAACCACAAAAAAAGGTCCATGTGAAAACGCACACTCTTGGGTGAAAAAACAAAGGCCCAGCTTGAAACATACTCTAATTATACATTTGTGTTTTACCAGGAAGGAGTGATACAACACAATATTCTACAGATGCTTGCTATTATACTTCTTTTTCCAACTGGGGAAACTGCAATACTGAGAAATGAAAGTTGTTCAGTCAAGAATGACATGGTTAGATGCGGAGCCTGTCTGGGCAGTGATGCGATCAGAATTGGGATCTTCTATGATAATCAGTGTCTGAACCACCTATTCAGAAAACTACTTCGAAAAAAAAAAAAAAGAAAACTACTTCGGAAGAGCTGCAGACTAGCCCTGGAAAGGTCCAGCTCAGACTGCTCGGTATCTCTTCTTCCTTCATATGTGACTTCTATTTTCCAATCCATAAATAAAAAACTTCAAGTACATCTAGGATTTATACCCCCAAATGCAGAACATTATGGACAACTTAGTTTTACATCACAGCTCTGCTCCTGTAGTGGGTAAGTATGTACATTTTAGGCTGAACAATGCCATGGTGACTCTTTCTAGACAGTCATATTGATGCTGCATAAAGCGGGGTCCACACACAGAGGGAGGACTTGATTTCAACCTTCTCTTAAGGAAAAGTCATCCGAAGATCAGGTTTCCCTCAGTTTCTGTGATGGGTAGTGACTGGCACTGATGAAGTTTTCAACGACCTCACTGAAGAAACAAGACACTACAAGAAATGCCTTAGATAGCAGAGCATCATTTCATAATTACACTACATCATATCGACACCAACGCTAGGAGGTCTGGGCCACCTTCATAGCTACAAGTATCCAAAAGATTCTACACATGACGTCACCCCACTCCTGAGTCACGTCATCCCCTTTCAATGTTACTATCCCAGAACAAGGCTAGGCTCATGGGCTGAGGGCATAATGATCCCAAGAGCAGATCCCAGCATCAGAAATGCTTTTGTCTGTTAGACACCTTCCTTGCTTTCAAGGCTTTTACACTGTAGTTGAGAATATACAGGAGTCACAGAAAAATGGCAAAAGGAACAGACAGGAGTCAGAGGGTGGGCAGGGTAGGGTGGGGTTGAGAGAGTAGGTTTTTCCAGCAAGGTGAACGGAGAGTGCCGATGCAGAATGCAAAAAGACACAGCTACTGTCCTGCCAGCCAGCCTGGAGGATGGGGGAAGGGAAGCAGAGGAGAGAAAATGAAGTAAGAGTTTGCAGAAATGGAGACGACTAGAACAGCTGTGAAACCACAATGGTTAGTAACAGATATTACAGAACACTAGTGCCCTGGGTTCAGTTCACACAGACACTCTTAACTCCACCCCCCACTAGCTGTGGGTCCCTGAGGCAGTCCCTCACATGCTCCTGGCCTGTTTCCTCACTTGCAAAATGAAGTAGTTATAGGATTTTTAAGACTTCGTTTAGTTCTGAATTTGAGGCAAGAAGCAATACAGATGATTCAACTGCATCAAGGCTCCACATCCACTCCGAGAGGCCGGTCCTATACCACAGCCCCACGAGACAGAATTGGGGACCCCAGATTAGTCCAGGGCCACAGGCATGCTCTAATCCGGGTGGGCCTGGGAAGGCCCCAGCTTCTCCCAATCAGACCCAAACTGCAGGAGCCACATGACAGCGGTCTTGCATCTCCAAAGCAAGCTGAAGATGATCTGCAGAGAGCTAAAAGCCAGCTCCAAGCCAGATCTCAACTTCGACTTTTCTGTTTGCTGGTAACTTCTCTGCAGAGAGCCGAAGCACTAAGGAAAGTAGAAGTACAGAGGGGAAAAAAGGCAAAGAGAAGGGACAAGTCTACAGAGCACAGATTTGCATGTTTATTTTCTGTCTTCCCCCAAGAGAACACAAACTCCTATGAACTGGAACCTTATCTGCCTTGTGCTACCACTACATCCCTGGGCCGGGCAGAACGCCCTGCACACTGTATGCCGTTGATACATACTTGCTGAATGAATCAAACGGCATGAAATGCAAACGGGTAAAAAGGTTTTCCCTTTCCAATCTTTTACTCGCTTACTGTACGCCAGCTGTATCAACCACTGATACTAACCCACCTACATATGTGTCATCGCCAGCTCCTTCTATAGCAGCAAAAAGCCAAAGTGGTCTTCAGGGCTCCTCCATTTGTGATACAGGAAATGGTGAGGAGAAAAATGAGGAGTCAAAAATAGGAGCAAGTCTGTTCCTCACAGACAAGATGAATGAGCACGGAAACAAAACAAATTCCCATATTCTCTCCAGCCCAGGGAATCTGGAATCTGATCAGCAATGGGTAATTTGGGTACCTCCCCAGAAGGCACTGGCCTAGAAAGTCTTATCTTTGCATTTTTATAAAGATCCTTGGATGAATGGTATCTGCTAAACTTTTTGCAAACCAAGTAAATGACTTTTTAGTGGGACAAGGCTTCTTCATTAATTTTCCAAATAAAAGTACCTTGCAGGTTTTAGGTAAGCATCACGAGTATTAAAAAGTTTAACTACAAGATGTTCTCCTATGGTGTCATTCTCTTAAAATAGAACCCTCCTAAAAACTCCTAAAAATAAGTCTGCATAGTTTCATTTCATTTTCGAAGAAGGAGATAAACATATCAAAACAAACAGCTTCTTTTTAAAAGAGTCTCTCTCTGCTACACGGGGCTCACCGATCAAAGTCTAAAAGGGCCAATTTTTTCACCTCACAGGTCGATGACACAGCTTTGAAAAAGAAGAAAAACAGTCCCCCTGGTGTACTGCTGCTGTAGAAAGAGGAAGTATGTTAGTTGAGAATCACTGACGAAGACAGTACTGCCAAAGGAAATTACAAAACAGCATTTTAGCAACAGGGGCCAAGCTGAAGACAGATTCCTCATACATGGCATGACCGTAACTGGCCCTTTACTCCAAAAGGTGACTGAGGTCAAAATTAGAGGCCAAAATGGAATTATTATGAGTCTGTCATTTTGAAATTGTTAAAAATATTTTTAAACGTCAAAGTTGCAGTTAAAATAACATTTTTTAAACACAGTGTGTTGAAAAGGAACTGGGTGCATTCATCTAAAAAGCTAGAACAGTGAGGACGTGAGCAAGCTTTAGGCGGCAGGTCAGCCCTCATCTTCCAACCTTGGGAAGTATTGGTGAGAGGACACATTCTCACGTGAAGGAAGCCTCAGTCTCTTGAAGGACCATCCTCTGCAGCAGCAGCCGAAGTCCTCACACAGCATCTCACGCTTATGAAATCGTAGGAACCACCACAGAAACCCATGGCTGCCTAACGTGACTGTGCCCTGACCCACGGGAACCACAGATGCGTGGGCGTGTGTAGGAGAATCAGTAACAAATGGGCCTTACCAGGTAAACCCTGGAGTCCTAGAGGTCTGCCTGAGACAGGTGGAAACAGACAACTCACCAGCTCAATTACAGGTGCCATGCAAGTAAGCTGAATCTGAATTAAAGGAAATGTAACCTTTTCCCCTCTTAACCACATCTGATTATTCATTTCTACTTTCATGCCCGAAGTAAAGGAACCTGCAAGATAGCCACCACCTTTCTCCCTGGCACAGTTTGCATCCGACAAACTTCAGTTAACCAAGAGCTTCCTCCTTTTGTTAAAATGCTCTCTTTTTTGCCTCCTTCGTCACTTAATAGTTCCTAAGTACCCATCCTGATAGGCACCAGACAGCTTTAAAAACACTGTGCACTCACTCAGCCTCCATCAATAATCATCCATCTTCCGATGCTGAAACAATAACCAGGATTTTTTAGATTGAGAGGCAAATATGCTTTTCAGGAAAACAACTTCTACTTACATAAGACTACTCAGTATTTAATAAATAACCTTTAAAAAGGATCAATTTAAAGAGAAAAACAGTGTGAAAAAGATCTCTGGAACCACGGCTACTAACTACCTCTGTACTAACTAGCTGTGTGACCTTAGAAAAGTCATTAACTTGAAGAATCAAGTTCTTCACCTATAAAATAAGGGGGTTGAAGGAGATCTGCAAACCTCATCCAGGCTGTACATTAAAATCACCTGAGAAACTTCAAAATAAAACTAAAACAACCCCACCAACCAATGCCCATACATCAGCCCAGTTAAATCAGGTTCTCTGGGCACTGGTATTTTTTAAAAGCTCCCAGGTAATTCTAACATGCAACCAGGATTTTGAGCCACTGGTCTCAATTCTGATCTCTAAGGCCTCTTTTCTAATTCAGTCTACGATCTTAGAGTGATAATTCTGGTTAAAAGCTCTCATAATACAATAGCCCAAAAAGCTACAAAAAAGTAAGGCCTAGACCCTGCATATTATGCCTATGTGCACACATGACTAGGAGAGGTTAACCTGAATTCTAGACATTTTTAGAAGTTAAAAACCTGCATGCATAACTCAGAATGAAAGTAGTGTGGTTTAAATGCACATGCATGCTTCCAAAATGAATAATCATGATAAAAATCAACTCCTGAAACTCGGATGCATGGAAATGGGTCACAATTAGCTCCTGACCTCTCCCTTGTCCCTCTTCTTCCACCCCCCACTAAACCACAAGCACAAAAAAGCTTGGCTATTAGTCATAATCGGAATGTGAAACCAGCAGCCCCAGTTTCAAAGGGCATTCTCCATCATCAAAGATTTGGAAGTTCCTGCATGGCTGCATCTTTTGATAAAGGTCATCTTACAAAAATTCTTCAACTAAATTATATCCCTATAGTCTTCAAGGATTAGTTTTTGTGTGATACTCAGAAACAGAATTGGTGTAAAATTTTCAAGTAAAACTACTCATAGAATATGTGCCCTGTATTAAACATATTAGGGCTGGGCAGTTTCAATTCACAATATTTAATAGGATTTTAGTTAAAGAAAGATGAGATAACAGAGAAGGAAAAAAGAAACCATGAGACCAAAAATAGGACAGAAAACCACAAAGTTTATGACTAGGTCCAAAATCTCTATTGCAAATCCTGCAAGCTACATGAAAACATAATTAATCCAGTCTCAACTCATGGCTACTCTTGGTAATACCACTTCCTCACATAAATCTTAAATTCAGATACTATAAAAAATTCAAATACTATAAACTGTATTATCTTTAACTATAAACACGATGCAAGAAACATTATTTGTGGAGTTTAAATTACTTTCATAATCTTAAAAATAATAAGAAAGGTAAAAACCCTTCCTATGTTAACTTTTAAACTAACTTAAAGCTAACTTTTAACTAACAGATTTTCTGCCAAATTCAAAATACGCAGAACTAAATTTCAAGTGTGAGAAATTTGGAAAATATCCCACCACCCCCCAAAATCCATCTTCTTACATCCCATAAATTCACCCTTTCCTAACACTGAACCTTGAGATTAACCCTTACTATCCACTTGGAAACTCAATTTTTAAAGGTATCACATTAGCACTGTTTTGAAACGGAACTCTCATTTGTTTCATAAATGTCTCTCATATCACACAACTCATATTCCTTTGCAAAGCAATAAAATTAAATCAAATGTAAGATTCATAATATCAGCATTTGTTCAAGGATGAGCTAGATCTGTGGAATAATATCAAAGCACACATTTTGCTTTTAAAGTATCTAAACAAGCCCTTCCCAATACTAGCCATAAAAAAAAATTTTTAAAGGCACTTTGCAAGATTTTTTAAAAGCGAATTAAAAGTTAATAACACTAAATTCTTTAGCTTTTTCATACACTGACTCTCCTACAGTGTTTCAGTTCTCTGCCTAAGGTCAAATTATTCTTATTTTACACACCCACTGGAACCCAGGAAGTACCGGGCTCCCCAAAGACAACGAAGGAAAGGACAGAAGGAGAAAGCAAGTACCTCTTTAATTTAAAAAAAAAAAAAAAAAGCTAACTTGTTAATAGAAGCAACTGACAAACGATATGTATCTCCAACTGCACAAGGCACAGGGCTCTCTTTTGCCTGGTACACATTCATATCTTAGCAGACGGGACCAGGAGGATGAGGTGCAAGAGCAAAGCAGCTGGGTATCAGCAGCCCCGCAGGGGGACAGGAGTTAATCTCTTTGGATGCCCAACTGCAGGAAGTCATTACATCACAGGCCTTTCCACACCTCTCTCCCTACCACGTGTCCAGTGCCCCAAGAGGCAGAAAAGGAGCAGTAGAGAGCCTCTCTTCGGGTTCACTTATAATAATAGGTAGAAGCCATTACAGTCCAGCCCTGCCAGCAAACCTCCCTCCCAAAGGCTTAGGTGAAGCGCCAGGCCCCAGTCCTCCACACCTGGACCCCCTGCCTCAGACAGGGCCAGAGTCCAGGCCTCAGAGGGGAAGCAGCAGGTGCAGCTAGTCCCTGTCGAGGTGGCAGGGCTGGCCCGTTCCAGGTCCCAAATCATCTCAGAGGTTACTCCGAGGCAGGTTTGCTGTTGAGACATCTCTGAGGAATAAAGGTGTCAACACAGGCAAGGAAAGAGAACCGGCCAAGAAAAGGTTTACAACCACTGCTTTTTGTCATGGGATCGATGTGCCTGTGGGAATTAATTAACACCCACAACCCCGAAACTTGGACACAAGGGTTCTCATCCAGCTAGTCACAACACACCATCCTCCTGCGACCTACTGGAAACCACACATCCAACCTCACCTCCGGGCACCGATTCCCAAACACGTCCCCTCACTCCACCCGCAGCGGCCTCGCGTGCACCCACTACCGGGAAATCGACTCCAAAGTTGGCCGAGGACCTACCTCCTCTGCGATGACCCAGGAATCCGGCAAATGCACTCATGTTCGTCTGTCCTTCCCTCGCCAGCGTCCCTCACGCCCTCTCCTCACCTGGCCATGCCCGAGGCTTCCCCAGGAGCCTCCTCTCCCCCTCTAGCCGCCTGCGCTGCCATTCCCGGGTTCCCCTCCTCCCGGGTCACACAGAATCCCCAAAGCCTCACAGCGGAGGCTTTCCCCGCCAACCCCTTTCCCCGGCGCCCGCAGGCGCGCTCCGACGAATCGAAGGCACATCTCGCAGTGCGCAGGAGGCCCGGCGGGTCTGGCCGCCCGCCCCAGGTGAGTACGCACCTTCCAGCCGGCAGAGCTGTTGCTGTCGCCCTTATCCTTGAAGTAGGGCACGCAGCGCACCATCCACTCGTAGATCTGGGACAGAGTGAGACGTTTGTCCGGGGAGCTCTCGATGGCGCGAGTGATCAGGTCAGCGTATGACAGGTTCCCCCAGGCGTTCCGCCGCGACGAGCATTTCCTCGGCTGCCCGGAGCCCCCAGCCGCCCCCGGCTGCGGCGGTGGCAGTGTCTGCTGAGGCTGCAGCGGCGTCTGCGTCCCCCCGCTCAGCGCGCCCGCCGCGGGGGCTGGCCCGGACGCGGGGTCCTGCCCTCCCGGAGCTAGCAGCCGAGCCGAGTCCTCCAGGAGCAGCCCTGAGCCCAGCGGGCCGCCCGCGCCGCCGCCGATCGCCATGGCCGAGCCGGCCCTACCGCCGCCGTCCTCGTCGTCTTCATCGTCCTCCTCCTCGGGGATCATGGAGTCAGCGGCCGCCTCCCCCGAGGGCTTGGCCGGGCTCCCCTGGAGCTCCGGCCTCTGCAGGGGCCACGTACAGGAGCGCGGCCGGCTTTGGGGCTCGAACTCCGGGTCCAGCTCCACTTCGAGCGGAGAGAGCGGGGCCGGGGAGGCCGGCGCCTCTGCCATCTTCGCCGCCCGCCCGCCCGCGGCTCGGGCTCTCGCGCTCTCCTCTCGCGCCGGGGCGGGGTGCGGCGGGGGAGGGACGGGGGCGCCGCGAAGACTCGGGCTCCCGGGCGCCGCCGTCGCCGCTACTGCCGCCGCCTGGGGAAGCACGAGAGAAGAGAGAAGGAGAGTTGGTTATCCCGGGCTGCAGCCCAGTCCTCGCCCGCCGCCGCCGCGGCCACCGCTTCCCGATCGCACCGCGCCCGCCTCCCAGGAGCAGGCAGACCTGGAGACGTGCGTCCCGCGGACCTGGCGCAGCAGACGCGGCCCCCCTACCAGGCCGCTGGGGAGACTGGAGCGAATGGACGGGCTCTCAAGGGGCACTCCCCACTCCCCCCGCCGCCGCCGCGGAAGCTGCAGGTCTCTCCTGGGCTAGGTGGCGGGGCGGGGAAGAAGGGGGAGGGGCGGGGAAGAAGGGGGAGGGGCGCGGGCCGCGCCTTTAAAGCGGGCAGCAGCCGGAGCTGGCGCAGCCCAGCCGTGGTCGGAGCCCGAGTCTTGGGCGGGCGTGCGTTTGTTTATGTTTCGCTCCAGCCCGCTCAAGTGCTTCCCGCGGCGACGCCGCCAAAGTCTGTGGCGTCTTCGGCTCTTCTCCCAGTCCCTGGCCCTGCCGCCTCCGCGCCCCCCTGCCACCCCCCCTCCTAACGGAGGGCCCAAGCCCGGAGAAGGCGCGGGCATCTCCCTTCTCCCCTCTTCGCCCGCGGGCTGAGAGGGTGAACGTGGGTCCGAGAGCAAGCGGGCCCTTGTCACTTCCAGAAAAAAAGGAAAGAGGGAAGAAGGGGGGCAAGCAGCTCGGCGGGTATTTGCAAAGGGTCGAGCCGAGCAGCAACGGCCACTTTGGGGGTTTGTGTGGTTTATTTTCCCGCGGGCGTCGTGTACTCCACCCCCTTCCTTGTAAGAGCGAGAGGAGGGGGCAAGTCGGAACGTCAATCTTCCAACAGGTCGGGAAGCACCAAGTCTCCTGGGCCGCCAGAAAACCCGGACCAGCACGTTCATCACCTCCTGGCTCCCGCTGCTGCCATCTTGACAGTTTCCCCCCTTCACTCAAGTCCTTTAAAAACACTAGCGGGAGAGAAGAGCGGCGCGCACACCGAGTCACGGGGAGGGAAAAGGGAAGCGCCTGGCCCAGCTCAGAAGCAGATCCGGAGTCACCGGGAAGGCGGCCGACCCGCTGCACAGCTCCGGCGCCTACCTGGGTTCCTTCTCTTCAGGAACGAGGGGGGAGGACTCACAATCCCGCGCGGGGCCGGGGCAGGGCGAGGAGGGGGCGCGCAACCTCGGCCAAGAAGAGGCGCTCCGGCCGCCGCCGCAGCCCGCCTGAAGAACCGCCTGTCAGCCTGCGCGCTGCTGCCTTCCACATTCCTCCTCCTCCCTTCCACGAGCAGGGCGGCCGCGGCAGCAGCACAAAGTTATAGACACACGCAGGGTGCCTCAACCTAAGCTGACGGCGGGCGGGCGGGTCCCCGCCCAGAGGGAGGGCTGGGCGGCGGGCCCGGGTGTGCTGGTGTGCGTGTGTGTGCGCGCGTGTCTGTGCGCGCGCGCGCCTGCGCGACCCGGCCCCGCGGAGCCCTTGGCTTGGGCGTGAGGCCGCGCGCCGGGGGCCGGGACTCCGCAGGCTCCAGCAGCGGTCCCCGCCGGGCTCCTCCTCTCTCCCGCGAGCCTCAACGACAACAAAGCGCGGCGCTGGCCCAGGAGAAGGGGGGGTGGGCCGCAGAGCCCCAAACCCTCCACCAGCGCAGTCGCGTGGCCTCCCTGACTCGGAGCAGGGTGCCTGGAACCGGGGGTCCCCAGCTAGCGCGTCCCTCCGCCAGGCTCTGCGCGCGCCCTGGTGTCCGGTTCCCCATTAGAACCCGACACCAGGTAACACCCGAGATAAGATACTGACCGTAGATGGCAAGGGTTACCTCAGCGTGAAAATACTGGCAAGCGAAGATGTTGGTGCCCTCAGGACTTCGATAAACCGATGCCCTCAGATTTGATCAGGCACCAAGAGGTTTGCACTAACCTAGGACGCTTGACCGCAATCGTGTTTCACTTTTCGTGAATTTCACGGCAAACGAGGGGAGAAGTGTAACTCGGTAGAAAAGCAGATTATTCCACATTCCTAAATGCAAGAACAAATTCTGAACAACTGTGAATGGGAAATAATGAGACTAATTTTTAAATGACGGCGAAACACCTAATTGTGCATTTTTTACTTTTTAAAAGAAAGCTACTCCTTTAGGTTTAGAAAAATATCTTCACAAGTCCTTATCCTACGATCAGTACCCAAAGTCGTTCATTTGTGCACTAAGAATGCAAGACACGCGACACGCACACCAAAATTCTATCCGCTTTGGTTTATAAATATCTTTCCCCGCCCCCACCCCCCAAATCGTTCCAAGTCACTAGAAATATCTTGGAGTCCAAAGCGGACTCCGCAACAACCCTGTACACAAAAAGGTCCAACCCAGCGTACCCAGGAATCCGCCCACCCGAACGAATCCAGGCTCCAGGCTTTGCGTAGGACCCGTCACTCAAGTGACGCGAGGCCCCGCCCCTGCACCAAGCTAGTTCGACGCGTACAAACAGATGATGTCATTGTATCCACAAGCGCGTGACCCGGGATCTCTGCGCCGCGTCGCCATTCGCTGCGCCGCTTACTCGTCAAGCCGCGCCGCTTACTCGTCAAGCCACGCCGCGCGCTGACTGGCCGCGGCCACCCGTCACCAGGCCCCAGACGCCCCTCTCCGCCCCCCGCCTCCGCCCCCCAACAAATAATAAACAATCGAGTAAAATTCGAAGGAAGGAAGGAGGAGAGGATAGAGAGAGGGCGAACCAGAAGGCAATCCTTCGCGCGCTGATGGGAGGGAGAGTTAAAAGGAGAGGGACGTGAGAAGACCGGGGAGGGGAGGGAAGGAGCAGACCTGAGACGATGTGTCCAGCCGCGATGAGGTGGCATCAGGGGAGGAAAGTTGGAGAGCATTCTGCGGGGCACGCCTGGTAATACGGGAGGCGCTAGGGCCCGGCAGCGGCCGGTCTCGGGCCTCCTGGGCGGTGAGCGGCCCGCCGAAGGGGCGGAGACTGGGCCGCGCTAGCGCAGCTCGGGCGGAGCCGGCAGACACGTGCGGGAGGAGGGCGAGGGCGCGCGCGCGCGCGCGGGCGCGCCTCACAGGCTCGCCCTGGGAGCGCGGCACCAGCAGCAGCGCGCGCTTGTTTACCAGCGCACGTGGGTGTTATTTTTAAACAGAATGTTGTGCTGGCAGCTCAGCGGAGTGGCGGGCGCGTGGGGCCGCCCTCGCCGGCTGGGGGACGCGGCGGGGCCCGCGCCACGGCCTCTACGAGCGAAGCTTAGGGGCCAACAAGGCTGTCCCCACTGCGGGCACTTGTGCAGCCGGCCGCTCCGGCTGGGAGCCTGATTGCGAGTTTCGCGCGCTGTCCAAGCCCCTACCGAGACAAGTGTTCTCGCCGCGGAACGCTGCCTTTTGTAAGCTCGGCCTCGGCTCCCTTATTCACATCCCGGGAACAAAGCCACCTCTTTCTTTTCGCCGTGGAGGCCGCGCCAGGCCGGGCTCCGCGGCCACCCGTTCCGGAGTAGAGTTCACACGTTCACACACTCATTGGCACAAAATACCGCCCACGAGGTGGATTCTCATCACCCTTCGTGGTTTGTGTCCCAGCTCCCTTGCTCCGAATGTCCCCCGGTCCATCTGTGCCCGTCTCTTGGGCACACATCTCTGCCCACGTACATCTGCCCTTCTACTTCGGTTGTCTGCGGAAGGGGAGGTCTGGGGTAGAGGTCTCTGACTGCTTCCTGGGCTTGACCCCTCTGCGTGCGGCCCCTCTCCTCTCGTTGTGTGCCTGTCCCACTGAGAAGCCCAGAGTTTGCATTTCGTTTATAAGCTGGCAGTGTGAAAGACGATGTACGATCACAGCGCTCAGCTTCAAGTGCCCAAGGCTGGGTAGAATTCATTACCCTGAGTCTGATTTTCTGCTTTGCACGAAGAAACAGGAGGCCAGATTACCCAGGGCTTTGCACTGTGGTAGAACATAAAATCCAAAGAACTTTCAGTTGCTTCTTTTTAATACTTTAACACACTGTAAAAGAAATCACCCGTTTTCTTCTCTAAATCTACGCAATCCTTTGTCATTAAGACATAGAAAGAATGTGTTTACACTGGCCAGGCTCTCAGCCATTATATTTTCACTATAAACATGTTGAGTGTCCATTTACAGAATGCATATCCCAAGGGCATTCCCAAAAAAATGAGAGTTAAAAGATTCAGTAGATTAATTGAGCTCATTGTGACCCTCTTGGTGATTAACAGGGGTAGGGACATAATAAAGCTCTTTCCCTCAAAAAGCTTTACAGTCTTAGGGGGATGAAATGTTTAAAAGTTCAGTATTTCAAGAGCTTAAAAGCAGTACAAGACAAATACAAGAGGTCATACATACAGTGTTGGGTAATTTTCTAATGAGTTGAGGATCAAAACTTCAAATGGCAGTGACTATAAACATTCAGTCTGGTAAATGTGAATCTTACCCAAAGAATTAACACTTGTAATGTGTCCCTATAAGCAAGCCTTTGGAAACTCAGAGTGATTGTTCCCTTTTAGCCTGAAATTGCTTTGACCTTTGCTTTCTTCTTGAAGGCTTCCTTGGTCCTTCATTTCTTCACCCAAGTGTTTAGTATAGGAAAGCTGAATAAGTTATGGTTGTTGATTAGGAAAGAGTGCCAGCATTACCTTTGCAGTAGACTTTTTTATCAAAAATTTCCCTACTTATCATACCGTGCTTATTTCTACAATGATTTAAGGTGGAAACTGTCCACTCCATTTTGTAAATTCAATCACTGGAGGAACAAACTTTTCTTTTTAATTTTTACTTGAATAAGCTAAGTAATCTAAAACTGTTATCCTTATAAAACAGGAAGAGACATTAGATATCTTTCTCTCCACTATGTGAGGACACAGTGAGAAGGTGGCTATCTGCAAGCCAGGAAAAGAGCTCTCACCAGAAACCAAATCCTATTGGAAACTTGATCTTGGACTTCCCAGCCTCTGGAACGTGAAATTATTTCTTTGATCAGAAGCAGTGCCATGTTAGAGCACTGGAATCACAACTGAATGCTGAACAATCATTGACAGGAAGACACTGGAACTCACCAAAAAAGATACCCCACATCCAAAGACAAAGGAGAAGCTGCAATGAGACAGCAGGAGGGGCACAATCACGATAAAATCAAATCCCATAACCGCTGGGTGGGTGACTCACAGACTGGAGAACACTTATACCACAGAGTCCACCCACTGGAGTGAAGATTCTGAGCCCCACGTCAGGCTTCCCAACCTGGGGGTCTGGCAATAGGAGGAGGAATTCCTAGAGAATCACACTTTGAAGGCTAGCGGGATTTGATTGCAGGACTTTGACAGGACTGGGTGAAACAGAGACTCCACTCTTGGAGGGCACACACAAAGTAGTGTGCTCATCAGGACCCAGGGGGAAGGAGCAGTGACCCTGTAGGAGACTGAACCAGGCCTACCTACTAGTGTTGGAGGGTCTCCTGCAGAGGTGGGTGGTGGCTGTGGCTCACCGCGGGGACAACAACACTGGCAGCAGAAGTTCTGGGAAGTACCCCTTGGCGTGAGTCCTCCTGGAGTCTGCCATTAGCCCCACCAAAGAGCCTGTAGCCTCCAGTGCTGGGTTGCCTCAGGCCAAACAACCAACTGAAGGGAACTCAGCCCCACCCATCAGCAGCCAAACAAAGTTTTACTGAGTTCTGCCCACCAGAGCAACACCCAGCTCTACCCACTACCAGTCCCTCCCATCCAGAAGCTTGCACAAGCCTCTCAGAGAGCCTCATCCACCAGAGGGCAGACAGCAGAAAAAGAAGAACTACAATCCTGCAGCCAGTGGAACGAAACCCACATTCACAGAAAGATAGACAAAATGAAAAGGCAGAGGACTATGCACCAGGTGAAGGAACAAGCTTAAACCCCAGAAAAACAACTAAATGAAGTGGAGATAGGCAACCTTCCAGAAAGAATTCAGAATAATGATAGTGAAGATGATCCAGGACCTCAGAAAAAGAATGGAGGCAGAGTTTGAGAAGATGCAAGAAATCTTTAACAAAGACCTAGGGACTTCCCTGGTGGCGCAGTAGTTAAGAATCCACCTGCCAATGCAGGGGACATGGGTTCGAGCCTTGGTCCAGGAAGATCCCGTATGTCACGGAGCAACAAAGCCCATGTGCCATAACTACTGAGCCCGCACACCACAACTACTGAAGCCCTTGTACCTAGTACCTGTGCTCCGCAACGAAAGAAGGCACTGCAATGAGAAGCCCACGCACCTCAACGAAGAGTAGCCCCAGCTTGTGGCAACTAGACAAAGCCAGCGCACAGCAACAAAGACCCAACACAGCCAAAAATAAATAAATAAATAAATAAATGGCCTCCTCCTTTAAAAAAAAAAAAACCAAACACATAGAAGAATTAAAGAACAAACACCTAGCAGAATTAAAGAACAAACAAACAGAGATGAACCATACAATAACTGAAATGAAAACTACACTAGAAGGAATCAATACCAGAATAACTGAGGCAGAAGAACGGATAAGTGACCTGGAAGACAGAATGGTGGAATTCACTGCCATGGAACAGACAAAGAAAAAGGAATGAAAAGAAATAAAGACAGCCTAAGAGACCTGTGAGACAACATTAAATGCACCAACATTCGCATTATAGGGGTCCCACAAGGAGAAGAGAGAGAGGAAGGACCCAAGGAAAATATTTGAAGAGATTATAGTCGAAAACTTCCCTAACATGAGAAAGGAATTAGCCACCCAAGTCCAGGAAGCACAGAGAGACCCAGGCAGGATAAATGCAAGGAGAAACAGGCCAAGACACATAGTAATCAAATTGACAAAAATTCAAGACAAAGAAAAATTATTAAACGCAACAATGGAAAAATGACAAATAACATACAAGGGAACTCCCATAAGGTTAACAGATGATTTCTCAGCAGAAACTCTACAAGCCACAAGGGAGTGCCATGATATATTTAAAGTGATGAAAGGGAAGAACCTACAACCAAGATTACTCTGTCCAGCAAGGATCTCATTCAGATTTGGCGGAAAAATCAAAAGCTTTACAGACAAGCAAAAGCTAAAAGAATTCACCACCAAACCAGCTCTACAACAAATGCTAAAGGAACTTCTCTAAGTGGGAAACACAAGAGAAGAAAATGACCTACAAAAACAAACCCCCAAAATTAAGAAAATGGTAATAAGAACATACATATTGATAATTACCTTAAATGTAAATGGATAAA
This sequence comes from Phocoena sinus, assembly GCF_008692025.1. Taxonomy (NCBI): domain Eukaryota; kingdom Metazoa; phylum Chordata; class Mammalia; order Artiodactyla; family Phocoenidae; genus Phocoena; species Phocoena sinus. The sequence continues at coordinate 50,913,606 of NC_045774.1, forward strand.
ATGCTCAAACCAAAAGACACAGGCTTGCTGAATGGATACAAAAACAAGACCCGTATATATGCTGTCTACAAGAGACCCAGTTCTGACCTAGGGACACATACAGACTGAAAATGAGAGGATGGAAAACGATATTCCATGCATATGGAAATCAAAGAAAGCTTGAGCAGCAATACTCATATCAGATAAAATAGACTTTAAAATAAAGAATGTTACAAGAGACAAGGAAGGACACTACATAATGATCAAAGGATCAATCCAAGAAGAAGATATAACAATTATAAATATATATGCACCCAACATAGGAGCACCTCAATACATAAGGCAACTGCTAACAGCTATAAAAGAGGAAATTGACAGTAACACAATAATAGTGGGGGAATTTAACACCTCACTTACACCAATGGACAGATCATCCAGAGAGAAAATTAATAAGGAAACACAAGCTTTAAATGACACAATAGACCAGATAGATTCAATTGATATTTATAGGACATTCAATCCAAAAAGGGCAGATTACACTTTCTTCTCAAGTGCACATGGAACATTCTCCAGGATAGATCACATTTTGGATCACAAGTCAAGTCTCAGTAAATTAAAGAAAATTGAAATCATATCAAGCATCCTTTCTGACCACAACACTATGAGACTAGAAATAAATTACAAGGAAAAAAACGTAAAAAACACAAACACATGGAGGCTAAACAATACATTACTAAATAGCCAAGAGATCACAGAAGAAATCAAAGAGGAAATCAAAAAATACCTAGAGACAAATGACAACGAAACATGACAATCCAAAACCCACGGGATGCAGCAAAAGCAGTTCTAAGAGGGAAGTTTGTAGCAATGCAATCCTACCTCAAGAAACAAGAAAAATCTCAAATAAACAATCTAACCTTACACCTACAGGAACTAGAGAAAGAAGAACAAACAAAACCCAACGTTAGTAGAAGGAAAGAAATCATAAAGTTAAGAGTAGATATGGCCTTTATTATGTTGAGGTAGGTTCCCTCTATGACAAACCCACAGCAAGCATCATACTCAATGGTGAAAAACTGAAAGCATTTCCACTAACATCAGGAACAAGACAAGGATGTCCACTCTCGCCACTCTTTTTCAACATAATTTTGGAAGACCTAGCCACAGCAATCAGAGAAGAAAAAGAAATAAAAGGAATACAAATTGGAAAAGAAGTAAAACTGTCACTGTTCACCGATGACATGATACTATACACAGAAAATCCTAAAGATGCCACCAGAAAACTACTAGAACTAATCAATGAATATGGTAAGCTTGCAGGATACAAACTAAATGCACAGAAGTCTCTGGCATTCCTATATACCAACAACAAAAAGTCTGAAAGAGACTTTTGTGCCAATATGGTATTGGCACAAAAACAGAAATATAGATCAATGGAACAGGATAGAAAGCCCAGAGGTAAACCCACGCACCTATGGTCACTTTATATTTGATAAAGGAGGCAAGAATATACAATGGAGAAAAGACAGCCTCTTCAATAAGTGGTGCTGGGAAAACTGGACAGCTACATGTAAAAGAATGAAATTACAACACTCCCTAACACCATACACAAAAATAAACTCAAAATGGTTTAAAGACCTAAATGTAAGGCCAGACACTATCAAACTCTTAGAGGAAAACATAGGCAGAACACTCTATGACATACATCACAGCAAGATCCTTTTTGATCCACCTCCTAGAGAAATGGAAATAAAAACAAAAATAAACAAATGGGACCTAATGAAACCAAAAGCTTTTGCACAGCAAAGGAAACCATAAACATGATGAAAAGAGAACCCTCAGAATGGGAGAAAATATTTACAAATGAAGCAACTGACAAAGGATTAATCTCCAAGATTTACAAGCAGCTCATGCAGCTCAATATCAAAAAACCAAACAACCCAATCCAAAAATGGGCAGAAGACCTAAATAGACATTTCTCCAAAGAAGATATACAGATTGCCAACAAACACATGGAAGAATGCTCAACATCATTAATCATTAGAGAAATGCAACTCAAAACTACAATGAGATATCATCTCACACCAGTCAGAATGGCCATCATCAAAAAATCTAGAAACAATAAATGCTGGAGAGGGTGTGGAGAAAAGGGAACCCTCTTGCACTATTGGAGGGAATGTAAATTGCTACAGCCACTATGGAGATCAGTATGGAGGTTCCTTAAAAAACTAAAAATAGAACTACCATATGACCCAGCAATACCACTACTGGGCATATACCCAGAGAAAACCATAATTCAAAAAGACACCTACACCCAATGTTCATTGCAGCACTATTTACAATAGTCAGGTCATGGAAGCAACCTAAATGCCCATCAACAGACGAATGGAAAAAGAAGATATGGTACATATATACAATGGAATATACCCAGCCGTAAAAAGGAACGATATTAGGTCATTTGTAGAGACGTGGATGAACCTAGAGACTGTCATACAGAGTGAAGTAAGTCAGAAAGAGAAAAACAAATATCATATATTAATACATGTGTGGAATCTCGAAAAATGGTATAGATGAACCAGTTTGCAAGGCAGAAATAGAGACACGGATGTAGAGAACAAATGTATGGACACCAAGTGGGGAAAGCGGGGCGGGGGGGCAGGTGGTGGGATGAATTAGGAGATTGGGATTGACATGTATACACTAATATGTATAAAATAGATAACTAATAAGAACCTGCTGTATAAAAATAAAATAAAATAAAATTCAAAAAAAAATAAGCTAAGTAAAGTCACCAATTCAAACATCTAATTGTGGTGGTATTGGTGGTAGATGCCAAGGCTTTCCTCTGAGGGGTCACCACTAGCACCTGCGTCCTTGCACAGTCCCCCTTGCACCTAGGTCAGCTGAATACTCCCTCTGACCCAGCCCAAACACCAGAGACTGAGCACGCTGCCTGTGAGCAAGGCACTCATGTCCCTCTTGGATTGGCTTCTGTGTCCATCTCAATAATGAAGACAGGAAACACAAACACAATATAGTCTCCAAGCAAATGTATGACCCAGCTGAAAGGAAAGAAGGATCCCCAATATTCAGGTCTATAGCTGCTCCCCATCCTTTGTCTGACACCCTCATTAGTCCTTCCTCTGCTTCCCTACTCCTCAGCAAACTACTCCCCTGGAAAACATATTTATTGAACACTATGTACCAAAGAGCCTGAGCTTTGTCTTGTCCTCTGGGGCATCAACCCAGGCAGGTTTCATCACCACCCTCTCCAAGAGTCTGGAGCTCCTGTCCTCTCCCCGTCCCTTTTCCCCCTTCAGATGTGACATACCCTGGCAGAGCCTCCCCCAGGTCATTACAGTGACTGTCCTGTGGTTCATCTGGAGGGCAAGTATGTGTGCTTTCAGGGAGAAAAAAAGGTGGAGGATCCAAAAGCGGGTGAAGATTTACCTGAGATGGAATTGCATAGACCAGAGAACGTGGGAAGTATTCTCTGTTTCGGTGTTAGGAGGTAATGATGACAGCTAACCTTTGTCACTTAATATGCTCCAGGTCCTGAACTAAGCGTTTTATTGGCAGTGTTTAATTTAATCCTCACAAAGACTATATGTAATAGGTAGAGTAGTGCTAAATGGAATGGGGTTTAAGAATTCAAGCTCTGAGGTTAAGTCTGATCCCCTCACCTACCAGCTGTATGACCTTGGGCTGTCATTTAACCATTGAGCCTCAGTTCCTCATTCATAAAATGAGAAGAATACCATCTAGGATTGTTGGAAGGGTTGGGTGAAATGAAATTATGAATCTAAAGCATTTAGGATTAGAATCTGGGGAGGAGGGGGCACTTTTTAAAATAATGATGCCCAGGCTCCTTCTTGGACCAACCAAATTAGAATCTTTAAGAGTAGGTTCTAGCACTGATATTTTTTTAAATGTTTGCCGTGTGATTCCAAGGCAGGGAAAGTTGAGAAGAGTGAGCTAGAGGTCTTTCTTCTGCACACTCCAGTGTTTGCCCTCAGCTATGACTAATTGGGTAGGTGTCCTACATGTAACATCTCAGTTTATCTTTAGAACAACCTACTCAAGCAGGGACCATCCCCCTCATTTTACAGGATTTTCCCTGAGATCACACAGTAAGCGGCAGGCCCAGGATTTGAACTGAGGTCTGTCTGAATCCATGGCATGTGCACTTCCCCCAACCCTGCACTGCCTCTCCAACAGCAGTTCTTTATGTGGGCCATTTGGCCTAGAGAGGACAGAACTAGATAAGCAAGCATAACCCCAAGCACTAACCCAACCAGACAATAGCTGGTGGTTATCTGGCCAAACCTGCCCCCTCAGGTTGTTTTTGGGCTCTCTCATATGTTTTTAAAGTTTCTGAGTCAATTGCCAACATTTAGAAAGGAGATGTCACCTAAATGCTAGATTTCTAACTCTCCTTGAAAAATCAGATCTGGTAACACTGACACCATACTCACAGGGCAACAATGAGCTGGTACATGCTCTCCAGTTCCCCTCTTCCTTATCAGGCCCTCCTCCCTCACTTATGAGTCCTGACTGATCTCTAGGCACTTGATTCAGCCACCCTGTCTTGCATCTTCTACCTCTGCTAGAGGTGGTTCATTCCAGTGTGTGAGAAACAACTGTGTACATCTCTTCCCAACTCTTTGTTTAGTGAATCAAACTGGTAGCTTGAAGTAGACTGCTGTGGAAATATTCAGCCCCCAGAAATGGCAAATGCTAATAACCAAGTCTTCTGTTTTTCTTTCTGAGAGCCAGTTTGCCAGCACACCATTATCTCTACTCTTCTCAGCCACTGTCTAGTATTCTGAGGACAGAGATGTGTTCTGAATAAAAAGTGAAGGCAACAGAAACTTGAGAAACGGTACCTCAGCTCTGCTTAGCAATTGATTATAAATTGCTAACCTTGTTTTTATAGTACTTCAATTTAACATGGTGGGTAGATACCCAGAACAAACCTCTTGATGAAAACTAAAGCTGGATAAGATTTTAAAATATTTTTTTAAATGAATCATTGAGCTGGCAAGAAAACCACGGAAACCAAAAACAAAGTTAAAGTGGGACCCCTGGGAAGTGAGCAAGCTCGTAGAAAATCTGTCAAACAATAGTGTCATGAGTTTTCACATTGCCAAGGTGCAGGGGCTGAGAGACAGAAGATAAAGCCTCACGCCTGCACAAGATCATGAGCAAAATAAGAATCTGTCCCAATGTAAACTGTTACAACCACTATGGAAAAAGAGTATGGAAGTTCCTCAAAAAATTAAAAACAGAATTACCATACGATCCAGCAATCTCACTTCTGGGTATATATCCAAGAGAAATGAAATCATCTCAAAAAGATATCTGTACCCCACATCCATTCATAATAGCCAAGACATGGAAACAACCTAAGTATCTGTCATGGGAAAAGAAGATGTGGTGTATATATGTAATGGAATATTCCTCAGCCATAAAAAAGGAAATCCTGCCATTTGTGAAAACATGGATGTACCTTGAGGGTATTATGCTAAGTGAAATAAGTCAGACAGAAAAAGACTGTATGATCTCATTTACAAGTGTAAACTAAGAAAGCCAAACTCACAGAAACTGAAAGTAGATTGGTGGTTGCCATAGGCTGGAGAATGGGAGAAATGGGAAGACGTTGGTCAAAGGGTATAAACTTTAATTATAAAATGAATAAGTTTTGGTGACTATAGTTAACAATACTGTTGTATACATGAAAGTTGCTAAGAGAGTAGATCTTAAATATTCTCACCACATACAAAAAACAAGTAACTATGTGAGGTAACGTATATGTTAATTAACCTTATTGTGGCAATCATTTCACAATATATATGTATATCAAACCATATATACCTTAAACTTACACAAGCTTGTATGTCAATTATATCTCAATAAACCTGGGAAAAATAATAATTTCATACAAACTAAAAATTTATGTATTAAAAAAAAGAAACTCGCCAAAAAACTGGGACTCCAAAGAGCCAAAGTGAAGATGAATGTGAAACTGACCTGCTATGCAGAAGAGGACCCCCTACAGTTTGGTTGTCTTGATCCTGGTGCTGGGTGAATTTAGAAAAGATGTCTAAACCTTCCTTGAGAGCTCATAACTATGGTGTGGTCTACATGTAAGATTGTGACCCAAATTCATGATACCACAGAATTTAAAAATCTTAATGAGTTCAAGTTTTGGGTGCTCCCAACAACCGGCAGAAGCAAACACAACACCTGTCTGAAGGAATATCTTGAACCTACACTGCTAAGGATGCAGATAAAGTTGCAGGAACAAAAGCTCACAATCAGAAAACACAAAACACACACGAAAGCAAAGCCCCCATGAGTAAGAGCAGACAGAGACAAAAAGTAGCGTCAGACACAAAGAGATTTGGCGTATTGGGAATAAGCAGATGCAGAAAATAAGTGTGCTTAATGTATTTCAAGAAATAAAAGAGAACTTTGAAAATATAAACAAGGAAAAAGAGTCTACTAAAAAAAAAAAAAACCTGAGTATTGCAATTTAGGTTAAAAGTGTAAAAAGCTGAGTGGATTTGAAATCAAAGGACTTCTTTCTTATTTTTAATTTTTTCTCCCCAACTAGATTTTGAGGCACAAGCCCCTTGAAGACACAGGGTCCAGGCTGAACACTTCATAGGTTATTGCTTACTGAACGAAGGAAAGTAGTACTCAACTCTGCTTTTGAAAGTCAGCAGTAAGAACTCAGTTTGTGATTACTTTTTCAATATTCTATTGTAAGATCCAACAAATCACTTCTAAGGGAAAGGAAGACATGAAAGCAGACTTAGTGCAACGCTGCCAGTGACTGGCCTGCAGCAGGTGTCATTGGGCTTGGTAAGTGGTCCATCTACTCCACTTCTCATCTCGGGAAAACCTGTGGAGTGAGCATGTGTCCATGTCCACTTGGTAGAAAATCTATTTATTTATTATTTGTTTTTAATTTTTTTTAATTTATTTATTTATTTTGCGGTACGCGGGCTTCTCACTGTTGCGGCCTCTCCCGTTGCGGAGCACAGGCTCCAGACGTGCAGGCTCAGCGGCCATGGCTCAGGGGCCTAGCCGCTCGGCAGCATGTGGGATCTTCCCGGACCGGGGCACAAACCTGTGTCCCCTGCATCGGCAGGTGGACTCTCCACCAATGCGTCACCAGGGAAGCCCCAGGAAATCTATTTTAAATGCCTAGTGATTGGAATTTTAAATACAAATTACTATAAAACATTGATGTGGTACTTAAAGAAATCAAGGCCATATGGAACCATTCATTACTCTTCAGAATGTATGGCATTTCCCTGGTGCAATGTGGCATGTCCACTAACGTTTGAAGTTTTCTGGAATAGTCTGATACTAAATTCCACACAGGGTATGATTTAGGGCTCAGGGGACATCAGATTTGATTTTTGCCTCTCCCAAATCCACACCTAGAAATGGAGCAAACCTGTGAAACAGGAAGATGACAGAGAAAAAATTTTACAGTTTGACAAAGTTTGCAAGTATGATTTGAAATTCTCAAGCTACCAAGGTATGAGGCCTGTGCTTATGTTACAGTGAACACTGGCTGTAACACAGAAAGTACCACATAAAGCTACTACCGCAGTCGCTGTGAGGATGGTGTATTTGAGCTTGAATGCTATTCATTAACGATGGTTCAAACATCTTAGGAGAAAGTTCTCCTTCACTGAAAGAACTTTTCTCTGAGTCCGGTTCTTCTTGGTGGCCTATCAGAGAAGGGTGTTCATGGGACGTGCTTTGTGAGTCCGCTTGGCCCACTCCAAGGGGTGGAGTTCAAGGCATGTGACCTAAGAGCACCCGGGTTCTCGCCAGAGGAGAAATTCTGGTCCCTGGTTAAATCCCCTCTTCTCAGAAGGTGGCTCTTCTCCTCATGCTGGGAAAGGCTCACCTTCACTCTTTTCCCGCTCCCTGGAGTAGTTCACATTCCTTTAACACATTTCTGTGCCCTCTTAAGGGCTACTTATGCTCATTTCTGGAAGGATACCTGATGCCACCAAAATGGGTGACAAAATCGCTAAGTGAGACATATGTGAGGAGGAAGTGTCTAGGCCTCCAGCATTAAATCTGAACCTCACATATTTGCACAGCATTTTGAGTCCTTTTGTTATCTCATTTTTCAAATGTATAATTTGAAGGCTTTTTTTTTTTACATTTAAAATGACTTTCATAAAATCTGTATTTGGGAAACAAATAACTAAGCCAAGTGAATAATTCCATAAAAGAACACAATCCCCCATTTCATAATATATGCAAATGTCAAATCACTATGTAGTATACCCGAAACTAACATAATATTCTATGTCAACTATATTTCAATTAAAAAAAAAAACAAACATCATAATCCCTGGGGTACCTGTCCTGTTTGGGGGACTGACCAAACCCAGGTACTTTTGGTCAGGCTTTCCTATTCTCTACGAAACTCCCTTTGGAGTTTGTGGAGATTTTGCCAACCAATAAAAGGATGAGGTTTGAGCGGGGCCTTTTTTTCCCCACTTTTTGTGCCATAAAAATATGCTGTTGACATGGATGGACCTAGAGATTGTCATACTGAGTGAAGTAAGTCAGACAGAGAAAGACAAATATCATATGATATGGCTTATATGTGGAATCTAAGAAAAAGGTACAAATGAACTTATCTACAAAACAGAAATAGAGTCACAGATGTAGAAAACAAACTTATGGTTACCAGGGGGTAACGGGGGGGAGGGATAAATTGGGAGATTGGGATTGATATATACACACTACTATGTATAAAATAGATAATTAGTAAGGAGCTACTGTACAGCACAGGGAACTCTACTCAATACCCTGTAATGACCTATATGGGAAAAGAATCTAAAAAAGAGTGGGTATATGTATATGTATAACTTGATCTTTTTGCTGTACACTTGAAACTAACACAACATTGTAAATCAACTACACTCCAACAAAATTTTTTTTAACAATGTTGTTGAAGAGTGAATGGGCTGTTATGACAACTGACTGGAAGGGTTGTGAATGACATGGAGCCTTAAGATGGGAGAGACTGTGGGCTACACAGGCAGCCTTTCTCTAGTGGACAGGCAGTGGAGAGGAGGGCCCAAAAGCTAAGGGAAGGTCAGTGGCCTCAGAAACCATTGTCAGCAGGCCCCCAGACCTGATGACTCTCTGGGTTAAGTGGCAAAATTAAGTTTCTTTATCTGCTGAGTAGAGAATCAGGCCTGATCTGGGGAAACCATAGGCAAAAGAATTCCATGAGGCCCAGACTAAAAGAGGTGGCCATTTTGACCCATTTCCCCTCTAAAAATGCCATGTTATCAACAAATTGTTCTTCTCAAGCTAATTGATCCCCAAGTGAACAATTAGAGTTGCATTCCTTTCTCAGGAGTATAAGCCTTGTTTGTCTATATAGGTTTTAAGTTATTCCCCTCCACTTTTTCACAGTTGCTGTACATTAATACTGAAATTAGTCCAGGTCGAAATTCATCTGTCGTTGTTTCTTAACTTCTGAATTCAAGAAATACTCAGGGCTTCCCTGGTGGCACATTGGTTGAGAGTCCGCTTGCCGATGCAGGGGACACGGGTTCGTGCCCCGATCAGGGAGGATCCCACATGCCGCAGAGCAGCTGGGCCCGTGAGCCATGGCCCAGGACTCATGGACGCTGAGCCTGTGCGTCGGGAGCCTGTGCTCCGCAACGGGAGAGGCCACAACAGTGAGAGGCCCGTGCACCGCAAAAAAAAAAAAGAAATACTCAGAAGATGAGAGAGAATGTTAGATGGCTTGAAAAATTCCTTCTGGAAGTCTGTAATGTTGTCTACTAATGCTACTTCATTCTGTCAGATATAAAAATTTATTAACCTTGAATGTCTCAACTTATCCAATATGAATCACAGGCACTTAAAATCTTTTTAAAAATACTTATATTTTTTACTTGTCCTATGTCTCTGAGAGTGGACCTCCCATCTCCCTCAGCATATACTTTTTTTTCCACTTTTTATCGAGAAATCTAACCTGCTTTCAGAAAATCACAGAACAGTTGACAGTTTATATAACAGTGCACAGTTTAATGAGTGGTTACCAAGAGAACACCCATATTAAAAAAGAGAGAGAGAGAGAGTGAGAACACCCATATAAGTAACACCTGGGTCAAGAAATAGAATATTACTAGCACCTTACAAATTCCTGGGGTGCCCTTCCCCATTGAAACCCTCCTCTCTCCCCCTCAAAGTAATCACTCCTAACTTTTGTGGTAGTCATTTCTTTGCTGTTCTTCATAGCTTTCCACCTATGTTTGATCCCTAAACACTATCATTTAGTTTTGCCTGGTTTTGATCTTCATATGAATGGAATCACACCGCATATGTTCTTTTGTGTCTTGCTTCTCCCTCTTGATATTGTGTTTGTAAAGTTCACCCATGTTGCTGTGTGCGGCTGTACGTCACTCATTTTCATGGCCATATGGTACTCTGTTGTATGAAGAGTTATCTATCTATCCATAACCTGTATAGAGATATCTAATTTTTTTTTTTTTAAACATCTTTATTGGGGTATAATTGCTTTACAATGGTGTGTTAGTTTCTGCTTTATAACAAAGTGAATCAGCGATACATATACATATGTTCCCATATGTCTTCCCTCTTGCGTTTCCCTCCCTCCCACTCTCCCCATCCCACCCTTCCAGGCTGTCACAAAGCACCGAGCTAATATCCCTGTGCCTTGCGGCTGCTTCCCCCCAGCTATCTACCTTACTACGTTTGTTAGTGTGTATATGTCCATGACTCTCTCTCGCCCTGTCAAAACTCACCCTTCCCCCTCCCCATATCCTCAAGTCCGTTCTCCAGTAGGTCTACGTCTTTATTCCTATCTTACCCCTAGGTTCTTCATGACATTTTTTTCCCTTAAATTCCATATATATGTGTTAGCATACGGTATTTGTCTTTTTCTTTCTGACTTACTTCACTCTGTATGACAGACTCTAGTTCTATCCATCTCATTACAAATAGCTCAATTTCATTTCTTTTTAAGGCTGAGTAATATTCCATTGTGTATATGTGCCACATCTTCTTTATCCATTCATCCGATGATGGGCGCTTAGGTTGTTTCCATGTCCTGGCTATTGTAAATAGAGCTGCAATGAACATTTTGGTACATGACTCTTTTTGAATTTTGGTTTTCTCAGGGTATATGCCAAGTAGTGGGATTGCTGGGTCATATGGTAATTCTATTTGTAGTTTTTTAAGGAACCTCCATACTGTTCTCCACAGTGGCTGAACCAATTCACATTCCCACCAGCAGTGCAAGAGTGTCCCCTTTTCTCCACACCCTCTCCAGCATTTATTGTTTCTAGATTTTTTGATGATGGCCATTCTGACTGGTGTGAGATGATATCTCATTGTAGTTTTGATTTGCATTTCTCTAATGATTAATGATGTTGAGCATTCTTTCATGTGTTTGTTGGCATTCTGTATATCTTCTTTGGAGAAATGTCTATTTAGGTCTTCTGCCCATTTTTGGATGGGGTTGTTTGTTTTTTTGTTATTGAGCTGCATGAGCTGCTTGTAAATTTTGGAGATTAATCCTTTGTCAGTTGCTTCATTTGCAAATGTTTTCTCCCATTCTGAGGGTTGTCTTTTGGTCTTGGTTATGGTTTCCTTTGCTGTGCAAAAGCTTTGAAGTTTCATTAGGTCCCATTTGTTTATTTTTGTTTTTATTTCCATTACTCTAGGAGGTGGGTCAGAAAGGATCTTGCTGTGATTTATGTCATAGAGTGTTCTTCCTATGTTTTCTTCTAAGAGTTTGATAGTTTCTGGCCTTACATTTAGGTCTTTAATCCATTTTGAGCTTATTTTTGTGTATGGTGTTAGGGAGTGATCTAATCTCATACTTTTACATGTACCTGTCCAGTTTTCCCAGCACCATTTATTGAAGAGGCTGTCCTTTCTCCACTGTACATTCCTGCCTCCTTTATCAAAGATAAGGTGTCCATATGTGCGTGGGTTTATCTCTGGGCTTTCTATCCTGTTCCACTGATCTATCTTTCTGTTTTTGTGCCAGTACCATACTGTCTTGATTACTGTTGCTTTGTAATATAGTCTAAAGTCAGGGAGCCTTATTCCTCCAGCTCCTTTTTTCGTTCTCAAGATTGTTTTGGCTATTCGGGGTCTTTTGTGTTTCCATACAAATTGCGAAGTTTTTTGTTCTAGTTCTGTGAAAAATGCCAGTGGTAGTTTGATAGGGATTGCGTTGAATCTGTAGATTGCTTTGGGTAGTAGAGTCATTTTCACAATGTTGATTCTTCCAATCCAAGAACATGGTATATCTCTCCATCTATTTGTATCATCTTTAATTTCTTTCATCAGTGTCTTATAATTTTCTGCATACAGGTCTTTCGTATCCTTAGGTAGGTTTATTCCTAGATATTTTATTCTTTTTGTTGCAATGGTAAATGGGAGTGTTTTCTTGATTTCACTTTCAGATTTTTCATCATTAGTATATAGGAATGCCAGAGATTTCTGTGCATTAATTTTGTATCCTGCTACTTTACCAATTTCATTGATTAGCTCTAGTAGTTTTCTGGTAGCATCTTTAGGATTCTCTATGTATAGTATCATGTCATCTGCAAACAGTGACAGCTTTACTTCTTCTTTTCCGATTTGGATTCCTTTTATTTCCTTTTCTTCTCTGATTGCTGTGGCTAAAACTTCCAAAACTATGTTGAATAAGAGTGGTGAGAGTGGGCAACTTTGTCTTGTTCCTGATCTTAGTGGAAATGCTTTCAGTTTTTCACCATTGAGGATGATGTTTGCTGTGGGCTTGTCATATATGGCTTTTATTATGTTTAGGAAAGTTCCCTCTATGCCTACTTTCTGGAGGGTTTTTATCATAAATGGGTGTTGAATTTTGTCGAAAGCTTTCTCTGCATCTATTGAGATGATCATATGGTTTTTCTCCTTCAATTTGTTAATATGGTTTATCACATTGATAGATTTGCGTATATTGAAGAATCCTTGCATTCCTGGAATAAACCCCACTTGATCATGGTGTATGATCCTTTTAATGTGCTGTTGGATTCTGTTTGCTAGTATTTTGTTGAGGATTTTTGCATCTATGTTCATCAGTGAGAGATATCTAAATTTATCTCTTGTAATATTGGTGGCTAATTGGGTTGCTTCCAGCTTAGGGCAATTGCGACCATTGTTTTTCTGAACATTCCTAGGCATGTGTGCCTGAGTTTAGTGTATGTTTAATAAAGGCACTTCCAGGTCAAAGCCACGTGCATCTTCCAATTCACTGAATGCCAGACAGTTCTCCAAAGTGGTTGTACAGTTTACACTCACCAACACAGTATGAATGTGTGCCTCATCCACTCTCTCCCTAGCACTTGGAATTGTTGGACTGTTTAAATTTTTTAATTTTTCTCTTTTAGTGATGATGGATTTAAACAATTTAGATGTGATTAAGATTAATTGGGCAACTGCTAAGAAGCAGTGCCTGGATTAGGAGTTTCTGTACATATTTAATCATCATTAATCACAATAGCCCTATAAAAGAGATGATGTTCTCCCCATTTCAGAACTAAGGAAACTGAAGCCACAGCCAGGAGTTTCCCAGCTGAGGCCCTGACAGAGCTGGGACTTGAACCCGGGTCTGGTTCACTGTAAAGAGCACGGTCTCTCCACATTATCACACAGTCTCCCCTCGTCATCATCTGGAAGACGGCTGACTGGGTTGGAGTGCCTCCTATGGCCCACCTAAGGCCTTTGCTGGGGCCTGGGCCCTGGCTCTGACCTCACACATGCCCAAATCTAGATGACAGATCTCACCACCCAAAGGAGACATTACAGGAGGTTTCTGCTGCACTAACCCAGCAGAAACACATTTCTCTTGTTATAAAGGATTCTTCTTAAATGCTCTTTAACTAGCTTATTCTGTTTCGTTTAATGCCCAGAAACCTACTCTTCTCTTTCAGCTTCAGGCTTAGTCCTTTTGCAATGGGATTTTTCCCTTCCAGACTGAGCTACTTGAGGGCAAAGACTGATCCCGTTTTTTAAAAAAATCATGGGGACTTCCCTGGTGGCACAGTGGTTAAGAATCTGCCTGCCAATGCAGGGGACACAGGTTCGAGCCCTGGTCTGGGAAGATCCCACATGCTGCGGAGCAACTAAGCCCGTGCACCACAACTACTGAGCCTGGGCTCTAGAGCCTACGAGCCACAACTACTGAGCCCACATGCCACAACTACTGAAGCCCATGTGCCTAGAGCCTGTGCTCCACAACAAGAGAAGCCACTGCAATGAGAAAAGCGGCCCACGCACTGCAACGAAGAGTAGCGCCTGCTTGCCACAACTAGAGAAAGCCCGCACACAGCAACGAAGACCCAACGCAGCCAAATAAATAAGTAAATAAATAAAATCATGTTTGGGGCGGTGTCAGTCAAAAGGTACAAAGTTTCATTGATACAAGATAAATAAACTCTGGAGGTCTGTACAACATGTGGCCTATAATTAACAATACTGTATTATACACTTAAAATTTTGCTAAGAGGGTAGATCTTCTGTTAAGTGCTCTACTATGAAAGAAAAAAATCTAATTTAAACAACAACAAACCAAAAAGAAAGAAAGAAATAGGGTGGAAATAAACTTTTGGAGGTGATGACCTCATGGGTGTATACTTATCTTCAAACTCATCAAGTTGTATGTTAAATATGTACAGCTTTTTTGGGTCATACCTCAAAAAATGGTTAAAATAGAATAAAATAAATTATAAGTTGAATGCCCGGGTCAGAGATCAACATGGAAGAAAGAACACAGGGACCAGGAGATGTGGCTCCCATTCTCTGCTCCATCCTCGAGTCACTCAGGCCTTTTGACCTTCCCCAGTCTCAATTTCCTCTTCTATAAAAACGAAAGGGCTGATGAGAGAATCTCAGAGGCACTTTCCAGCGCTAGCATCTGTGACTGTGTTAATTTCAACAAGCAGTTATCTAACACCTTCTGTTTCCACCCGTTTACAAACAAAACTTCTGGCCCATATCATTGATACACAGGTAAAGTGCCACAGAGCTGTTTTGTTTTCCCTTGTTTCATGTTCGTGGGTATTTGTCATTTCTTCATGGTTACCTATTTCTAACCTTTAGATTTAGTTCTTTTTAAATCAAGGGCCATCTTTGCTGTTTCCCCAATTGATTGTGAGGCCAGGGATTGTGTCTAGCTTGTCTTTGTCTCTTCAGCACATAGGAGGCACTCAACAAATGGAGAAGGAAAGAAGGAAGGAAGGACAGGAGGAAGGAAGGGAGGACAGATCTTTGGAATCTTCCTATACTTGTGATATCACTGAGCACAGACAGTCGCTATTTAAACTACTCTCCCTGCTCACGGAGCTGCCATTGGTAGCAGGCTCTGACCTTTCACTGTATCAGCAAATCATCAGAGCTATACAAAATTACATTACTTTTATTGAAGCCTTTTGCAGGTACCTAATGTAATCATGGCAGTGATAAAGGATGCTAAGTGCTCCTGAGTGCAAAGGAGGAGAGAAAAATATAGTAAAGTTACCAGACTCATTTGGCTCCGAACCATAGAAAATCTGCCCTGGAGGATCCTTATTTCTGCTGAATTGGCATTACTGTAAAACAGCCTGCTTTCGGTTCATTTGTGTTAGTATGCTTTAGAGATGCTCTTTAGGAAGGTCTAATTTTCTTTACCTGGGTCCAGCTCTGGGCCCTGCCAACTTCCTGGTGACCCGTGATTTACTATGAATATGTCCCAATTACACTTGCTTCCAAAGTTGCCACCATGTCCCTAACTCAAGTGTAAAATACAAAATTCTTGTTTGCTCAACCGTGTTTTCCCGTGTTTAGCCAGGGTGCCCTCCTGCACTCATGTGACAACCCCTGGCCCTTGGGAAAAGAAACCTATGGACTTCTGGACCTGGAGTGGGGAGGGGGAATGGGGGAAGGTGGGAGGAGGGATAGACTTGCCAACACCAACCCCCCACCCCACTCCCCAAGGTCTAACCACTGGCTGGTTTTGGAGCATTAATCAGGCTGCTGATTTATTTTTTCTTTACCACTTAGCTCTAAGGTATCCAGGGGAGGAGGACTAGTCTCTAGGTGGAAGGGTGAATTCTTTTTTAAAGCACTGGAATGAGCCTGTAATAGAGCCAGACTGCCTTCAGCCTAAGTTTCTCTCTACAAGGTTTGCCTTTCTCAAGCCAGCCATCCCTTGAAGAGGTTCTGAGGGAAGACCCTGTTTCAGTGGGGAAGGCAGAGAGAACTGTCTCAGCTCTATACCAGGCAATGCCAATGAGGAGTTAAGGTTCTGGAGTAGGGGAACCGGTGGGAAACAGACATGACCATAGTACTCTTGCCCCTTTTGTCTCCCCTGGAGCACATCACAGCAGATGCTGTGTGTCAGGCCCCAGATTTGATTATGGTACCATCCCTCCTCCCCTTCTCCCCTCCCCACCCTCATAGTCCCCAGTTATTCAGCAACAGAACCTTGGGGGTGGAAGGTCCAACGTCAAGTGCCACGTCCTTGCCTGTTTGTCTCAAAGCTCTCAGCCTCCCAGTGCTGTGCTAACGCCAAGGCTCTGAGGTCAAAGCTTCTGTGGGCCCATTTTTAAAAACTAGATGATAGATTTCTTAAGGGTAGGGATACATCTCAGCCTTTTTACCCTCCTGGATTTACAGGAGCTGTTACAATGGCTCTGCCAATATCCTCCAAACATTGTTTGAGATTGAAAAACAGTATCTAACACATCCACGTATTACTATTTTTGAATGGTATTTAGGTACCATTGTAAACACGTATTATGAATTTTTCTCAATTCATCGATAATAAAGTAGAGCGACAATCATGGGAGAGGCCTTGGCTCCTTTTGACATTAAAAGGGGGCCCTCGTATACAGAAAGGTTGGGCAAAAGATATCGATGGATGTTTTTACCTGTCTGACTGCTGAGTATCCCCATTCCCAGATCGCTGGCTTCCTGTTTTTTTGTGATGACGCTAAGGAAAGATGCCAACACTCTCTCATGGACAAGGGGGTTCTGCGAAATTGGGTGATGGGCTTGATGTCTTTGCACTTCTGCCTTAGTTGACCTGCAACTGTTGTCATAGGAAAGATTCACCTTGGAGGGGAAATACCCCTTTTTAAAAAGAGATGAGCAACTAATAAAACCCTTGACATCTATTCCGGGTTTTATAACCACAACCACTACCCACATTCTAATCTTGCCAATCTTTTTTTTTTTTTTTCTAAACAGACATTTTTCACAGTTCTAGAGGCCAGAAGTCCAAGATTAGGGTGCCAGCATGGTCTGGTTCTTTTTTTTTTTTTTAACATCTTTATTGGAGTATAATTGCTTTACAATTGTGTGTTAGCTTCTGCTGTATCACAAAGTGAATTAGCTATACATATACATATATCCCCATATCTCCTCCCTCTTGCATCTCTGTCCCACCCTCCCTATCCCACCCTTCTAGGTGGTCACAAAGCACCGAGCTGATCTCCCTGTGCTATGTGGCTGCGCCCCACTAGCTATCTATTTTATGTTTGGTAGTGTATATATGTCCATGCCACTCTCTCACTTTGTCCCGGCTTACCCTTCCCCCTCCCCGTGTCCTCAAGTCCATTCTCTACGTCTGCGTCTTTATTCCTGTCCTGTCCCTAGGTTCTTCAGAACCTTTTTTGTTTTAGATTCCATATATATGTGTCAGCATCCAGTATTTGTTTTTCTCTTTCTGACTTACTTCACTCTGTATGACAGACTCTAGGTCCATCCACCTCACTTCAAATAACTCTATTTTGTTCCTTTTTATGGCTGAGTAATATTCCATTGTATATATGTGCCACATCTTCTTTATCCATTCATCTATTGATGGACACTTAGGTTGCTTCCATGTCCTGGTTATTGTAAATAGAGCTGCAATGAACATTGTGGTACATGACTCTTTTTTTTCAAATTATGATTTTCTCAGGGTATACGGCCAGTAGTGGGATTGCTGGGTCATATGGTAGTTCTGCTTTTAGTTTTTTAAGGAACCTCCATACTGTTCTCCATAGTGGCTGTATCAATTTACATTCCCACCAATAGTGCAAGAGCTCCCTTTTCTCCACACCCTCTCCAGCATTTATTGTTTCTAGATTTTTTGATGATGGCCATTCTGACTGGTGTGAGATGATATCTCATTGTAGTTTTGATTTGCATTTCTCTAATGATTAGTGATGGTGAGCATCCTTTCATGTCTTTGTTGGCAATCTGTATAGCTACTTTGGGGAAATGTCTATTTAGGTCTTCTGCCCATTTTTGGATTGGGTTATTTGGTTGTTTGATACTGAGATGCATGAGCTGCTTGTATATTTTGGAGATTAATCCTTGTCAGTTGCTTTGTTTGCACATATTTTCTCCAATTCTGAGGGTTCTCTTTTCGTCTTGTTTATGGTTTCCTTTGCTGTGCAAAAGCTTTGAAGTTTCATTAGGTCCCATTTGTTTGTTTTTGTTTTTATTTCCATTTCCCTAGGAGGTGGGTCAAAAAGGATCTTGCTGTGATTTATGTTATAGAGCGTTCTTCCAATGTTTTACTCTAAGAGTTTTATAGTGTCTGGCCTTACATTTAGGTCTTTAATCCATTTTGAGTTTATTTTTGTATGGTGTTAGGAAGTGTTCTAATTTCATTCTTTTACATGTAGCTGTCCAGTTTTCCCAGCACCACTTATTGAAGAAGCTGTCTTTTCTCCATTGTATATTCTTGCCTCCTTTGTCAAAGATAAGGTGACCAGATGTGTGTGGGTTTACCTCTGGGCTTTCTATCCTGTTCCATTGATGTATATTTCTGTTTTTGTGCCACTGCCATACTGTCTTGACTACTGTAGCTTTGTAGTACAGTCTAAAGTCCAAGAGCCTGATTCCTCCAGCTCTGTTTTTCTTTTTCAAGATTGCTTTCGCTATTCGGGGTCTTTTGTGTTTCCATACAAATTGTGAATTTTTTTCTTCTAGTTCTGTGAAAAATGTCATTGGTAGTTTGTAGGAATTACACTGAATCTGTAGATTGCTTTGGGTAGTATAGTCATTTTCATAATGTTGATTCTTCCAATCCAAGAACATGGTATATCTCTCCATCTATTTGTATCATCTTTAATTTCTTTCATCAGTGTCTTAAAGTTTTCTGCATACAGGTCTTTTGTCTCCTTGGGTAGGTTTATTCCTAGGTATTTTATTCTTTTTGTTGAAGTGGTAAATGGGAGTTTTTCCTTAATTTCTCTTTCAGATTTTTCATCATTAGTGTATAGGAATGCAAGAGATTTCTGTGCATTAATTTTGAATCCTGCAACATTACCAAATTCATCGATTAGCTCTAATAGTTTTCTGGTAGCATCTTTAGGATTCTCTATGTATAGTATCATGTCATCTGCAAACAGTGACAGTTTTACTTTTTCTTTTCCAATTTGGATTCCTTTCATTTCTTTTCATTCTCTGATTGCTGTGGCTAAAACTTCCAAAACTATGTTGAATAATAGTGGCGAGAGTGGGCAACCTTGTCTTGTTCCTGAACTTAGTGGAAATGATTTCAGTTTTTCACCATTGAGACCGATGTTGGCTATGGGTTTGACATATATGGCCTTTATTATGTTGAGGTAAGTTCTCACTATGCCTACTTTCTGGAGGGTTTTTATCATAAATTGGTGTTGAATTTTGTCAAAAGCTTTTTCTGCATCTATTGAGATGATCATATGGTTTTTCTCCTTCAATTTGTTAAGAATGGTTTATCACATTGATTTGCACACATTGAAGAATCCTTGCATTCCTGGGATAAACCCCACTTGATCATGTTGTATGATCCTTTTAACATGCTGTTGGATTCTGTTTGCTAGCATTTTATTGAAGATTTTTGCATCTATATTCATCAGTGTTATTGGCCTGTAGTTTTGTTTTTTTGTGACAGCTTTGTCTGGCTTTGGTATCAGGGTGATGGTTGCCTCCTAGAATGAGTTTGGGAGTATTCTTCCCTCTGCTATATTTTGGAAGAGTTTGAGAAGGATAGCTGTTAGCTCGTCTCTAAATGTTTGCTTGAATATGCCTGTGAAGCCATCTGGTCCTGAGCTTTTGTTTGTTGGAAGATTTTTAATCACAGTTTCAATTTCAGTGCTTTTGATTGGTCTGCTTATATGTTCTATTTCTTGCTGGTTCACTCTCAGAAGGTTGTGCTTTTCTAAGAATTTGTCTATTCCTTCCAGGTTGTCCATTTTATTGGCATATACTTGCTTGTAGGAATCTCTCATGATCCTTTGCATTTCTGCAGTGTCAGTTGTTACTTCTCCTTTTTCATTTCTAATTCTGTTGATTTGAGTCTTTTCCCTTTTTTTCTTGTTGAGTCTGGCTAATGGTTTATCACTTTTGTTTATCTTCTCAAAGAACCAGCTTTTAGTTTTATTGATCTTTGCTATCGTTTCCATCATTTCTTTTTCATTTATTTCTGATCTGATCTTTGTGGTTTCTTTCCATCTGCTAACTTTGGGGTTTTTTTGTTCTTTCTCTAATTGCTCTGGTGTAAGTTTAGGTTGTTTATTTGAGATGTTTCTTGTTTCTTGAGGTAGGACTGTATTGCTATAAACTTCCCGCTTAGAACTGTTTCGCTGCATCCCATAGGTTTTGGGTCATCATGTTTTCATTGTCATTTGTTTCTAGGTATTTTTTGATTTCCTATTTGATTTCTTCAGTGATCACTTTGTTATTTGTGGCATATTGTTTAGCCTCCATGTGTGTGTATTTTTTACAGTTTTTTTCCTGTAATTGGGATCTAATCTCATAACATTGTGGTCGGAGAAGATACTTGATATGATTTCAATTTTCTTAAATTTACCGAGGCTTGATTTGTGACCCAAGATATGATCTATCCTGGAGAATGTTCCATGAGCACTTGAGAAGAAAGTGTATTCTGTTGTTTTTGGATGGAATGTCCTATAAATGTCAATTAAGTCCATCTTGTTTAATGTGTCATTTAAAGGTTGTGTTTCCTGTTTATTTTCATTTTGGATGATCTGTCCATTGGTGAAAGTGGGGTGTTAAAGTCCCCTACTATTACTGTGTTACTGTCGACTTCCCCTTTTATGGCTGTTAGCATTTGCCTTATGTATTGAGGTGGTCCTTTGTTGCATGCATAAATATTTACAATTGTTATGTCTTCTTCTTAGATTGATCCCTTGATCATGATGTTGTGTGCTTCTTTGTCTCTTGTAACATTCTTTATTTTAAAGCCTATTTTGTCTGATATGAGAATTGCTACTCCAGCTTTCTTTTGATTTCCATTTCCATCCCCTCACTTTCAGTCTGTATGTGTCCCTAGGTCAGAAGTGGGTCTCTTGTAGACAGCATATATACGGATCTTGTTTTGTATCCATTCAGTCAGTCTGTGTCTTTTGGAGCATTTAATCCATTTACATTTAAGGTAATTATGGATATGTATGTTCCTTTATCATTTTCTTAGTTGTTTTGGATTTGTTTTTGTAGGTCTTTTCCTTCTCTTGTGTTTCCTGCCTAGAGAAGTTCCTTTAGCATTTGTTTTGAAGCTGGTTTGGTGGTACTGAATTCTCTTAGCTTTTGCTTGCCTGTAAAGGTTTTAACTTCTCTGTCGAATCTAAATGAGATCCTTGCTGGGTAGAGTAATCTTGGTTGTAGGTTTTTCCCTTTCATCACTTTAAATGTGTCCTGCCACACCTTTCTAGCTTGCAGAGTTTCTGCTGAGAAATCAGCTGTTAACCTTATGGGGATTCCCTTGTTTGTTTGTTGTTTTTCCCTTGCTGCTTTTAATATTTTTTCTTTGTATTTAGTTTTTGATAGTTTGATTAATCTGTGTCTTGGTGTGTTTCTCCTTGGATTTATCCTGCCCGGTACTCTCTGCACTTCCTGGACTTGACTATTTCCTTTCCCATATTAGGGAAGTTTTCAACTATAATCTCTTCAAATATTTTTTCAGTCCCTTTTTTCTCTTCTTCTTCTGGGATCCCTATAATTCGAATGTTGGTGTGTTTAATGTTGTCCCAGAGGTCTCTAAGACTGTCCTCGATTCTTTTCATTCTTTTTTCTTTATTCTGCTCTGCAGTAGTTATTTGCACTATTTTATCTTCCAGGTCACTTATCCGTTCTTCTGCCTCAGTTATTCTGCTGTTGATTCCTTCTAGAGAATTTTTAATTTCATTTATTTTGTTGTTTATCATTGTTTGTTTGCTCTTTAGTTCTTCTAGGTCCTTGTTAAACGTTTCTTGTATTTTCTCCATTCTATTTCCAAGATTTTGGATCATCTTGACTATCATTACTCTGAATTCTTTTTCAGGTAGACTGTCTATTTCTTCTTCATTTGTTTGGTCTGGTGGGTTTTTACTTTGCTCCTAAATCTGCTGTGTATTTCTCTGTTTTCTCATGTTGCTTAACTTACTATATTTGGGGTCTCCTTTTCACAGGCTGCAGTTTCATAGTTCCTGTTGTTCTTGGTGTCTGCCCCCAGTGGGTAAGCTTGGTTCAGTGGGTTGTGTAGGCTCTCTGGTGGAAGGGACTGGTGCCTGTGCTCTGGTGGATGAGGCTGGACCTTGTCTTTCTGTTGGGCAGGACTGTGTCCAGTGCTGTGTTTTGGGGTGTCTGTGAACTTAATATGATTTTAGGCAGCCTTTCTGCTAATGGGTGGCATTTTGTTCGTGTCTTGCTAGTTGTTTGGCATGGGGTGTCCAGAACTGGAGCTTTCTGGTCGTTGCGTGGAGCTGGGTCTTAGCGTTGAGACAGAGATCTTTGGGAGAGCTCTTGCCGATTGATATTACGAGTGGCCGGGAGGTCTCTGTTGGACCAATGTCCTGAACTTGGCTCTCCCACCTCAGAGGCTCAGGCCTGACACCCGGCTGGAGCACCAAAACCCTGTCAGCCACACATCTTAGGCTTCTACAGACGCATCAAGCATCCACTGCATAGATGTCTGATTTTCTCCTGTTGTAATTCACTTTCCAGTCCTTGTAGATTGGCTCTATCAGGTCACTCTTCTGACGCTCAGCAAGGCTCTAATCTTGCATATCTTTAAAAAACTAAATAACTGCTGAAAAGTGAATCAATCACCTCAGGGATGAGACCCAAGCTTGCAGCATTTTTCTCCTGAAAGGGCTGTTTTTCAGAACAATCTTGGGAGGTAAAACTTGGGTGTGCCAAATCAGTCGTTGGGGCCCCAGTCAGTATTTGTGTCATTGTTTTGCCCGCGTGAACCCTGCGTGAACCCAGGTCCATTATGTGTCCTGAGCCAAATGTCATCCCAATGCTCCTGACACCCTTGCTGTTGCAATCCTTGTTGCCATGCATGCAATGCTGTTTGACATCAGTCTCTCTGCAGGGGTCACTGTGGATTGTCATTAACCTCCTTGCTGTGGGCTCCCTGCTCTTGCTGCCACTGGCTGCCAGGTACCCTGGATCCCTGCACAATGGCCAGTGGCAGGGCACCCCTGAGCTCACTCAGTCACACTGCAGGGCCCGTCAGGCTGTGCTCAGGGAACGGCAGCTGTCCGAGCACTAGATTACAGGCTTCTCCAAGCTCCCGTGCATGACCCTACCAATGCCTCCTTGTTCCATAATCGTTTTGTACCAATGACACATATCCACTTTAATTCTATTTCTCAAGTTCCTTTCATCTGATCCACCAGACTTTCTCCCAATGCCCAATCCAGAAAACATGCCAACTGAAGAAAGGTTCATTCTTAGGCCAGGCTTTCCGGGTCCCCCAGAAGGCAGTCAGAGTCTGCTCTGTGACTGCACTTGGAGAAGGCCAGACGCCTTGAGACACCCTACTCATCAAGGCCCGAGCACCCTGCCTACTCCTCTAGGGCCTCATCCTAGTAACTCTGGAGTCTTCAGTTCGTTTTAATTTTCACCTCCCAGCTGCCATGTGTAAGGCATTCAGAGGGTCAGGATGGGAAAAGAAAGAACTTCGGTAAAGTTTCAAGAAGAATCTCCTGATTAAAATGAAAATACACAGTGACTGCAGTTATGCTGCTTCTCTCCCAGCCTACAATGCCAAGAAACACAGAGATGTGTATGAGATAGGATGAAGTTACTCACCGGAAGGAGTAGCCCAAGCTGGCGGAGCAGCTGGCCAGAGGCCGCACCCTCCCCCCACCTCTAACCTCACGAGGCTCCTCTAAGCACAGAGACTCCACGTTTCCCTGGTGAGGACAATCAGATACCCTGAGAAAAGAGAGAAAGTGAACACGAAGGACCAGGAAGAGACAGTCTCTAACTGCCACACACGGTTACGTACAAAGTTTGTTCAGACCAGAATTCATGTTTCTCGTCATCTCAGCTGGGCCCGTGAGGGTTCATGAGACAGGCGTTGCCTTCAGGTGTGGGGAGTTGAGGCTGAGACAATCAGGTGGGGTCACAACAAGACTGAGGTCTCAGCCACAGCACCTGTCTCCAAATCCATCCTCCCCAGAATCCCCCTGACAAAGAAAATGTCTTCCTCCACTACCTCTGGCACTTGTCAAGAGGCGCCTCTTTCTGGTGAGTGTTTGTAACTCGGTGTCACTGTCTTCCTCAAGTAAAGAATGATGTCAGAATTTAGGATCGTCCCAGGGACCACAGCTACCTGAATCCCAGGGCACTTCACTGTTCATGGAGGTCCATGGAGGGTCGGACACACGTGGTGCCCTGATGCAAATCTTCCCAGAAAAACACCTTTCACCTGTGACACTCAGGGCACTTCTCTTACCTGCTTTATCACAGGGAGGTAGGCCACAACCAGGACCCCCACTTTGCAGATGGAGAAAGAGAGGCAGAGGGCAAGAGGAAGAAGCAGAAACATGTATCCGTCCCTGGTGGTTGCATTCACTATCAAACTTCACAGCATCCGCTTGTTTGGGTTGGCACCTCTTATTGTTTTACAGAAAAAAAGAAAGTGATTTCTCTCCTTACTAACTTACCCCAAAGCGGGAGCTGGCCAGGCACTGGCAGGTTGTGGTTTTCCTAAGTGGAGCAAGTGTCCCCAGGGCCTTCTGCGCAGCCCAGAAGACGCAGGTCTTTGCCTGTTTTTACTGATCTCCTCCTGCCATCTTGTGGCCGAGAGCTGAGCATGCATGCGAATTCCGATCATTTCCCTTGCTCTGAATTATCGGTCTCTGTCCCTCGCAATCCACACCCTGGGAGGGAGAATCCACTGGACCCATAATTTATTTACTCCTTAGAATGAAACAAGTGAAAAGAAACTGATTGTCTGAGAACATGGTAAAGTTACCAAAAGGGAGGCGGAAAACATCAGATGCCAACTTTTAGCAAGTTGATCTTTTGCTGAAATTGGGTAGCTGAGGTGCCCTGAGAATCGGGACCCTCTCATTAGCTCAACTTTGTTCTGAATGCAAAACTAACTAGGATTCAGGACAGATTCTACAAACAAGTCTTAATTTAACCAGCAATGCAGCCAGCCCATTAGTGATATTCCAGAACATTTATGGTGCCTCTGTTGCATAGTTCAGCTACATTTACTATTTTCTCATTGTTTAAATTGGGACTGTTCATGTTTTAAGTAACAGCAAATATCAACCAAATCAAAGGAATTTCTTGGCTCCTATAACTGAAAAAAAAACAAAAGAGGGGGGAAACCCAGGCATAAATTGATCCAGAAGTTCGTGTTGTATTAGGCTCTGGATCCAAGTCTCTGTGATTCTTTCTACTCTGACCTCCACTGAATGTTGGCATCAACTCTGGGCAGCAGAACTCACTGTTAGCATTGCCAGGGCAGGCCTCATATCTTCAGGCTACATGGTCCAAAGAAAGATAGGATCTCTCTTCTAGTAGTGCCCAGAAGATCCAGGAAACTTCCTGGTCAGAAGTCTGTGGTAAATATTTCCCCCTAGTTGTGAGGACCAGGCTGGGTCCTGTGCTCACCCGTAACTCAATCACAATGCCCAAGGGGAATGGGATCCTCTGACTGGTGTAAACCAAACAGAGGCCACTCCTGGAGTTGGAGTGGAATCAGTCTCATGCAGCACCCTTGGCTGCCACAAAACAAGGTGGGGCATTGCCAAAGAAAATGGGCGATTTTCTGAATTTTGATGGAAGCAAAGGACTAGATGCCAGGGAGGTAGCCCATACAAGTGTACTACACTAATTGTGGTCTCCAGTGTTTTTCATCATATACCTCAGTCAATAAACATGATGCAGGGGTTTCCCTGGTGGTACAGTGGTTAAGAATCCGCCTACCAATGCAGCCAATGCAGGGGGCACGGGTTCGAGCCCTGGTCTGGGAAGATCCCACATGCCACAGAGCAACTAAGCCCGTGCACCACAACTACTGAGCCTGCACTCTAGAGCCTGTGAGCCACAACTACTGAGCCTGTGCTCTAGAGCCCGCAAGCCACAACTACTGAGCCCACGTGCCTAGAGCCTGTGTTCCACAACAAGAGAAGCCACTGCAATGAGAAGCCCACGCACCGGGATGAAGAGCAACCCCCGCTCGATGCAACTAGAGAAAGCCCGCACACAGCAACAAAGACCAAACACAGCCAAAAATAAATAAATAAAATACATAAATTTATAATAAATTAATAAACATGATGCATATTTTGCACCAATGTAGCTACCATTAATGTAGCAATATATGTGTACATTATAAAACAAAAATATATTTTAAAGGCTGAAATAAAAGAAAAATTGTAAATAGTTGTTTTATGTTATTTTATTTATTAACAGGGTTCAAAAGCTCTTTGCCGTCAAGACTGTGATTAGAAATACTTTATTCTCTTTTTTAAAATCTTCGCTTAATACTTTATGACTCAAAGCCCTAGTCTTTTTAAAAATATTTTTTAATTGATGTATAGCTGATTTACAATGTTTTGTTAGTTTCAGGTGTACAGCACAGTGATTTGGTTATATATATTCTTATATATATAACATATATATTCTTTTTCAGCTTCTTTTCCCTTATAGGTTATTACAAAATATTGAGTATAGTTCCCTGTGCTGTACAGTAGGTCCTTGTTGGTTATCTATTCTATATATAGCAGTGTGTGTACGTTAATCCCAAACTCCCAATTTATCCCTCCCCATCCCTTCCCCTTTGGTAACCATAAGTTTGTTTGCTATGTCTGTGGGTCTATTTCTGTTTCATAAATAAGTTCACTTGTAATTTTTTTCAGATTCCATATATAAGCAATATCATACGATATTTGTCTTTCTCTGACTTGCTTCACTTAGTATGATCATCTCTAGGTCCATTCATGTTGCTGCAAGTGGCGTTATTTCATTCTTTTTTATGGTTGAGTAATATTCCATTCTGTATACGTACACATCTTCTGTATCCATTCATCTGTCGATGGGCATTTATGTTGCTTCCATGTCTTGGCTATTGTAAATAGTGCTGCAGTGAACATTGGGGTGCATGTATCTTTTCTAATTAGAGTTTTCTCTGGATATATGCCCAGGAGTGAAATCACTGGATCATACGGTAACTCTATTTTTAGTCTTTTAAGGAATCTCCATACTGTTCTCCATAGTAGCTGTATCAAGTTACATTCCCACCAACAGTATAAGAGGGTTTCTTTTTCTCCACTCCCTCTTCAGCATTTATTATTTGTAGATTTTTTGAAGATGGCCATTTGAACAAAAATTTAAGAAAGTAAGTTTTGCAACATTGATACTTATTTATTTATTTATTTTTTGTGGTACGCGGGCCTTGCACTGCTGTGGCCTCTCCCGTTGTGGAGCACAGGCTCTGGACGCGCAGGCCCAGCGGCCATGGCCCACGGGC
The DNA here is from genome assembly GCF_008692025.1 of Phocoena sinus. Lineage (NCBI taxonomy): Eukaryota > Metazoa > Chordata > Mammalia > Artiodactyla > Phocoenidae > Phocoena > Phocoena sinus. Next base: position 50,941,378 of record NC_045774.1, read on the forward strand.
CCAGCCACCCCGTGGCATGCGGGATCCTCCCGGACCGGGGCACGAACCCACGTCCTCTGCATCGGCAGGCGGACTCTCAACCACTGCGCCACCAGGGAAGCCCAGACTTTATGTTTTTAAGTGTGCATTTTATAGATGATGTCATTTTTGGCCACAAATCACATCTTGATACAATATTCCCAGACATGTTCAAATTGTTCTCTTTATAGCAGCAGTTACAGTCGTTGTAAAGCTGCTTCTTTCTCACTCTTATTTTAAAAATATTACCCATTCTTTCAAGGTACTGATTTTAAAATTACTCATTAGTAGCATACTACTAAACTACTTATCACAGGAAAAGTTGGCAAATTTATAACAATTAAGGTTTTCTTCTTTTCTTTGTCAAAGAAAAATGCATAACTCATCTTTAAGTCCAAAAATTTCTTTTAAGCACTTTGACATGAGCAATTCAAAAACCTCTATGTGGTACAAAAGTTTTTCATGGCTACGTCTATCCTCCACCATTTCATTTACAAAATACTGTAAAGATTCTCTTACTGAAAGGTCTTGTTTTTATAAAAGTAGCCATGTCAATGACAACCTGTAACACTAAACTGTAGTGAGAGGTGATTCATTGCTGGCGGATGGACAAGTGAGGGAGCCATTGTCAGGTCTCAGCATTGTGGTTGCCACCACGCCCTAAGGACAAGCCACGTGACTCTGGTTGCCTGCCAGTGGACCTAGAGAGGCGCTAAGGGGAAGCCAGGTTGCGAAAACAATGTTTATTTCTAAGTTTTTAGTTTATTTCTAAATTTTAAATAAGCAATACAATAAAAGAGAACTTCTGTGCTTTCTTCATGCATCTCAGGGTTGTCATGTGCTCCTGTGGTGTGCACTCCCCCAGTCTGGAGACCACTGCCCCTTGGTAGTACTTTCAGGATGCTGGTCGTGCCTGTCCCACCCCGACCATGGATTTCTAAGCTTCTTAGGAGCAGGGGCTGTGCCTGGTCCTTCCCATCCCTCCAGAGAACCCAGCACAGGGAGAGCAAAGCTCAGCTGCTCTGTGACGCTGGATTGATGGATGACTGCATTCTGCCAGCCAGGGGTCCTAGGTTGTACAGATGCCCGTGCAGACCCAGCTGGGGTAAGCTCAGAGATGAATAAATCCCAGGCCCTATTCTTTTTTTTTTTTGTAATTTACTTATTTTTGCTTATGATTTTTGGCTGTGTTGGGTCTTCGTTGCTGCATGCGGGCTTTCTCTAGTTGCGGCGAGCAGGGGCTACTCTTCGTTTGTGTGCACGGGCTTCTCAATGCAGTGGCTTCTCTTGTTACGGAGCACGGGCTCTAGAGCGCATGGGCTTCAGTAGATGTGGCACGTGGGCTCAGTAGTTGTGGCTCACGAACTCTAGAGCACAGGCTCAGTAGTTGTGGCACACGGACTTAGTTGCTCCGGGGCATGTGGGATCTTCCCGGCAGAGCTTGAACCCATGTCCCCTGCATTGGCAGGCGGACTCTTAACAATTGCACTACCAGGAAAGCCCCCAGGCTCTATTCTTGAGCCTTCCTCATGTACTGGGGTGAGGGATGTATAAACATGAGATGTCATACAACCCAGGGCAGAATGAAGTAGGAGCTGCTGGAGAAATGCAAGAAGGGGTGTGGAAGATGGAGTATAAAAGATTTTTGGTTCTCATTCATTCTCCTTAGAAGGATTGCAAAAGGCTTCCTGGGGGAGGTGGCATTTGTTCAGTGGTATAGTTTTTTGTACCATTGAAACAAGGGGAAAGGATAGAGAGAAGAGGATGAAGTGGCCTTTAGGAGAGGTCGTCAAGGAGGAGGGCCTGTTGGGAGAAAGTATAGATGGAGGAGGGAGAGCTCACCATATCACTCTCAAGGACAGACTAAAAAATTCCACAGGAGGTGGGCTGGGACATTATAGTAGCATCTCCTCAGAATTCCAGATACATTGGAGTTTTAATAAAAGTGTTTGCCTAATGGGTAAAAAAAGTCATTAGATGTGGGCTCACAGATATTCTTCCTCTTCCTCCCACATCAGTAATATGGTCCTACCTTAGGGAGGCAATAGCTTCCCTCTGTCTAGGATGCCCTCCCCAGAGGGTCACACAGCTGGTCCCCATGTCATCTGGGGCTCCACTCAGATGCTGCCTCCTCAGAGGGCTTCTCTGACCCCCCCAACTGAGGGGAGAGCGCAGGCACTCTCCATCACATCACCCTTCTTTTTTGTCTCAGCACTTAAGACCCTGATGTTTTCTTGTTTATTTTTATAGTCATTTGTTAACTACTGTTCCCTCCACACTTCCCCCCCACACACATACAAATATAAGGGTCAGGGCTGCTGTGCTCACCCAGCACAAGTATTGAGTGAGAGACTTCACCCAGGTCCTCTTAAAATACTTGTTATAAGGTCATTTTTATGAAATGGTCCAACTTAAGATTACCCCAAATCCATTTATGGGAATAAAGAGAGGAGGAGGGAGACAGAGGGAGACAGAGACAGAGGAATATAAGAGAGTGGGAACTGCTCCAGTGAAATCTGATGTACGAGGTTACCAGGCAAATTTAGTTTAACTCCTATTTAAATCTAATTTATTATTTTCTCTTACTTTGGTTAAATAATCTTACTGTGTTTTTTGCACCTCTCAAAGGTGCCTTAGGTTATAGAAAAATGCGGTAGAACTAATAAATACATTAAAAATATTTGGGGTATGTAACTTTTGAGTATTTGATTTCTCCAGGAACATTAAAGGTGTTGTCTTTGTTTCTCAACTTTAGTTAATCACAGTTTCTCTGAGAGCACTTCTTTGAAATACAGATTTCTAGGCCCATCCACTGAAGATTCAAATTCATTAAGTTTAGGGTGGGGTCCAACAATCTGTATTAAGCTTCCCAGGTGATTCTGCTGGTTCAACAGGTTTGGGGAACAATATATAAATGATCCTATACCATCATCTAGAAAACAACATCAATGGTTCATTCTACTGCTTGAAAGTTCTGTAAGGAAAATAGTGTTAAAGAAATGTAAGATTTTACTTACAATTTGCTGATTATAATGTTGACACTAGGCCAGACTCTCCCTGAACGTGCAGGACACCTCATGGGGCCTCTTGGGTGGCCGAGGGCCTTTGGCCTCCCTGGGAGGAGAGCAGTGCAGGACCTCAGTCTCTTCTGCGCCCTCAGCATCGCCAGCAGCCGTGCCTGGGCTGGGGGCACCCTGAACCTGTTACCTTCCAGAGAGCAGGAAGCTCTCTGAACCCTTCCCTTCCTGGAATAGGCTGCTGCACACGTACATGGAGTGACCATGACTGACAGGTCCTTAATGTGGTGTCCACGGGCGCCACAAGAATCCATGCAATGGCCTTGAGGGTCTGTGTGCAGAACTTGGCCGCGTTCCGTTACCTTGAGAAGAGGTTTCTGAGCATTCATCCTAGGTTCTCAGTGGAGCCCACGACTCAGCTTAGAGAAGGAGGCCGTTTCTTCACAGCATCACAGGGCCAACTGGCCGCACTCCTCAGCAGCCCCACCCCACAGGGCGAGGTTTGTGCTGGGGAGGGACTCGGGGCCCTCCTTACGCTGCTGCAGAAGAAGCACAAACACAAACACTCGGGGCAGCGATCCGCAGGAGGAAGCCTGAAGGTGGAAATGGGCTGCCCCAACCAGGAGTGCAGGGGTGGCAACAGCTACCGTCTGGGCCTCCAAGTTCATGGGCAGGTTCCTCAGGTCGCCTCTCTCTTTCTTCAGAGGGAACTAAAGTGTCAGCCTGAAAAATGGGGAGGAATGGGCGTCCCTGTGACCCAGCACAGCTCTCAGAAGGACCATTACAGACGACAGTTACCATCAGACGGATGCCGGCTGTGTCACGTGCTCGTCCCCAGAACACCTGCGAGATAGGTGTCCTTTCCCGGTTAGGAACATACCAACCAGGGTCACGCGGCCTTTGACAGGCAGAGCAGGCACTTAACCCCAGGTCTGTCTGACTCCAAACAGCAAGCTAGCCCCTTTGGATGAGTGAGAAAAACCAAGGTCCGTAGGCTCTGGGCTTTGCTGGGACTCAAGCCAGCCGGCGTCTCCTGGTCCCGGTCCCGGACCGTCCTACCTCCCACGGAGCTTGGCAAGAGGAGGAAGGAAAGCAGGAAACCGGAAGCTGGTGCTCTGCAGAGGACAAGCAGGCGGAGGCATGCTGTGAAGGCAGGGAGAGAACAGGTGTGAGGACACCCTCTCCCCAGCCTCGAAACCCGGGGCACAGTTTCTGCCTTGAGGCAGAATTGAAGGGGCTAAAACTCAGGGGCACAATCTGGGGATGGCCCGGAGCCTTGGAAGAGAAAGCTCTTCCCGGAGACAGGTGTCAAGGTAAGTCTAGAGGCCACACCCAGGCTGCAGACCCGGTTCAGCCCCGAATGAGGAGCTGGGCCCCGGGCCTCACCAGGAGCTGTCACACCAGTTCCAGCAGAAGAAGGACCTGCTCTCAGCTGGCATCAGAAAGCCACCCTGGAACCCTCTATCTGGTGCTCTGACCCCAGCTCTGAGTATCACTGTTCTGCTGCCCCTCCCCTCTGCCCCCGAAGGGCTCCTCTCCCGCCATCTCCCAGCAGCTTCTTCTCTTCCTCCTCACAGCGTGGGTTACACTGCAGGGATCCCACCATGCGGGTGAAGCTCACCCATACACTGGGTGTCTATTTTGCCCCAAACTGAATGTTACCTCATCATGCTTTGAGGATTACCTTTGTGCTGTTAAATTATGTCAGTACCACAAAGGTATAAGCAATTATTTTTAATTCTGTAGACTGTTAACTCTACTCAACAGAAATCAACTGATGCTTCTTTAGCAATTGAATTTAATATTCTTCATGTTACAGAATTTGGTAAAAATATGATAGGTTATTAGTGCAAAACAAGGGGCACGTTTTGATGACATCAGCAGTTTTCACACCATGCACCCTGAATTTTGGGTTCTAAAGATGAACTGTTAAGTCTGGGAGGACCACATTACATCCCAGTTCTCTCTGACCATTCAGAAGAATAACATTCAGGTCGTTATATCTCCCTCTTCTGAATTTCCAGAATTTCCACTTAGTAATTTCTCATAGTATTTATCCCACTCTGCCCTGTGTATTAGCACTGTGTATCCACACTCAGTTCATCTCCTGGGCAGGAGGGATGGGTCTTGTCACCCTGCACCTCTCCCCCAGCATACAACGTCTGTTGCTCTGTCCTTTCTCTGCCTTTTACTAAACTTCCTGACTGACTTAAGTGCTCTCAGTGTTCCCAGGACACCTGGGCAAGCTGCTCTCTTGGCACTTACTACATTACGTCCATTTGTTGTCCCCAAAAGATCAGGAGCCCATCACAGCGAAGGAGTTTGTCTCATTCACCTCGGTGTGCCTAGCTCCTGGCACAGAGTAGACAGCAAGTAAATGATGAATTAATGAATGATTAGTGAATATCTGTACACGATTTTTTAACAGCTTTATTGAGATATAATTCACATATCCTAAAATTCTACCACTCGAAGTGTACAGTTCAGTAGTTTTCAGTATATTCTCAGAATTGTGCAATCATGACCACAATCTAATTTCAGACCCCCTGAAACTACCCCTAGAAAAAACCCTGTACCCATCAGCAATTACTCCTCACTCCTGCCACCACCTCTAGGCCCTACTTTCTGTCTCTATGGATTTGCCTACTTTGGACATTTTCACATACATAGAATCATACAGTATGCAGCCTCTGTGACTGGCTTCTTCACTTAACATAATGTGCTCCAGGCCCGTCCACGTTGTAGTATGTATTGGTACTTCATCTTTCAAATGCTGAATAATTACCCATTGTATGGGTATACCACATCATGTGTATCAGTTCATCAGTTGGTGGATATGTGGGTTGTTTCACTATGGGGCTAATATGGATAATGCTGTCTATGAACATTCACGTACAAGTTTTTTGGGGGACATATATTTTCATTTCAGTTGGGTAAATACCTAGGAATGGAATTGCTGGATTATACAGTAACTTTAAATGTTTAACATTTTGTGGAACTGCCAAGCTACTTTCCAAAGCTGCACCATTTTACATTTTCATCAGCAATGTATGAGGGTTCCAGTTTCTCTTCCTCCTTGCCAATACTTTTTTTACCTGTCTCTCTGATTCTAGCCATCCCTAGCGGTGTGAAGTGGTAGCTCATTGTGGTTTTGATTTGCATTTCCCTAATGAGGTATTGAACATTTTTGCTCAATATATGGAATATATTTTTTCATGCGTTTATTGGCCACTTATATCTGTACACTATTCAATCAAATTATAAATATCAGAACTTCACAGAGAAAAGCTTCGTAGATGAGGCCCAAAGAATAATGTTAAGTGACTTGTCCAAGGTTATGTAAGCTATAGCAGTACAAGGTCTCAAATACACTCCTGACTCCTAACCAATGCTCTGTTGTTGCCCCGCTGGCCCTTCTGTCAGGTTGCCTCTGGATCCCTACCCCACTGGATGAGCGAAGTGTCTGGATTCCTTATGAGTCAGGATTAGCATGTGCTTGAGCTAATGCTGCTTGACTTTATGCCTGTTGGCCATCTGTTTATCTTCTTTGGGGAAATGTCTATTTAGGTCTTCTGCCCACTTTCTGACTGGGTTGTTTTTTGTTTTTTTGATACTGGCTATATGAGATGTTTGTATATTTTGTTTTTTGATACTGGCTATATGAGATGTTTGTATATTTTGTTTTTTTGATACTGGCTATATGAGATGTTTGTATATTTTGTTTTTTGATACTGGCTATATGAGATGTTTGTATATTTTGTTTTTTTGATACTGGCTATATGAGATGTTTGTATATTTTGTTTTTTTGATACTGGCTATATGAGATGTTTGTATATTTTGTTTTTTTTGATACTGGCTATATGAGATGTTTGTATATTTTGTTTTTTGATACTGGCTATATGAGATGTTTGTATATTTTGTTTTTTGATACTGGCTATATGAGATGTTTGTATATTTTGTTTTTTGATACTGGCTATATGAGATGTTTGTATATTTTGTTTTTTTGATACTGGCTATATGAGATGTTTGTATATTTTGGAAATTAAGTCCTTGTCGGGCGCATCATTTGCAAATATTTTCTCCCAGTCTGTAGGTTGTCTTTTCGTTTTGTGGATGGTCTCCTTTGCTATGTAAACGCTTTTAATTTTAATTAGGTCCCATTTGTCCCACTCGGAATAGACGTTCTACAAACCCTCATCGCCAATCCCAAAAATGTCTGTTGTCTTTGTACCTCCCTGGAGTCCCAGTATGCTGGAGAATTTCCGATGATTCTGCCCCAAATATTTTCCATTCTTCTCTCTTTTGAAGGACCTCTGGTGCATCAAATTATGTTGATCATATGTCTCAGTTTACGATACACTGACATCATTTGCCCATGGGAGGCAGCCTTTTTAATTTTCCTCTCTCATCCACCATATTCAATCTCATTTCCTTCCTCCCATAAGCATCCACTCTAGTGTATGTTGTTTCTCTTTAATCTATTTCCATAAGTATATATAGATTTTGTGTGCCCTAGAAAAATATTTAGTGTAATTTTGCATGTGGGTTTCCAAACTTATGTTAATGGTATTAACTCTACTTTTCCCTCAGTGGTATGTGAGCCTTGTCCATGATGCTATACATAAACACGGTTCGTTGCTTCTGACCCTGCAGAGGATTCCCTTGAGGGCAGAGTCCACCTTCCTTAGCCATTCATTCCCCTAGTGATAGATACCCAGTGGCCTCCAGTTAGTCCATCTTTTTGACACTCAGTTTTCTCATCAGACAAAAACACTAGTGGTGATAATACCTCCTTTTACATAATGATCATGCCGATTGATACTTCAAAGTTTTGCCAACTACCATGTTCCAGTTCTTTGCCATCCCATATGGTGCTGTAAGGAGCAATCCCCTTGTCCATGCCCCTACACCCACATCTTTCCTATCCCAGCCCTCAAGGTCCACAATGGCTCAATAAATGGGGGGCTATTGGGCTTCCCTGGTGGCGCAGTGGTTGAGAGTCCGCCTTCCGATGCAGGGGACGCGAGTTCGTACCCCGGTCCGGGAAGATCCCACATGCCGCGGAGCGGCTGGGCCCGTGAGCCATGGCCACTGAGCCTGCGCGTCTGGAGCCTGCGCTCCGCAACGGGAGAGGCCACAACGGTGAGAGGCCCGCGTACCGCAAAAAATAAATAAATAAATAAATAAAATAAAAAATAAATGGGGGCTATTATTAGTACTGCTGTGGCAGACAAGGCCATTAGCACAAGAATTGAGTCTAGAAGACATGTTTCCGGGCTGTGTCACCTTGAGCCTCCATTTCCTCTTAGGAAGTAAAGATAATCACACCTTCATAGAATTGCTGTGGATGAAATGATAGGGTAGAAGCGAGTGCTTTGCAAAGTAGGAAGCACTGGTGGGTTAGCTAGTCTGCTGTAGTAGGGGTGGAGAAGGCAGGAGAGTCTAGGGAAGGAGGAGAAGCAGAGGAAGGAAGAAGAGGAACAGGCTCTCGGAGGCGGCAGGGAGGCCCTTAAGAGGCCTTGGTGTGCATCACAGCAGCAGCCTCTACTCTCTGGAAAGTGCCCTGGTGAGGAGTCAGGAGTCCCACATGGGCCCAACTCTGTGTGGTCAGGGGAAAGACCTCCTGATTGGCGGTTATCAACCCCGGCTGCACATTAGAATCCCCTGGGGAGAATCCCACGGGGAGCTCTACCAAGTACCTACCTGGGGTCCCACATCTCACCAACTGCGTCTGACTCTCTGGGGTAGGCCTGGGAACTACAATTTTGACAACCTTGGCTCTCCAACTCCGTGATTCTTAGACGTTTTTGTCACTTCTTCTCACTGACCACAAGATGGTGCCCTCTTTCTGGGAAATCGTTGATGTTCGACAACAATCCATTTTCTCTATTAATCCTGAAAGAATGGGTTTGAAATTAACAATCTTCACAGCATCTCATTAAGCCAGAATTCTGTGCCCTTGGTGTCTAGCCATGTAATGTGCATCTTTTCCCTTCTGCTAGAAACCGTACTGAGTTGGGATAGGTCATCTCGTTTTGCATTCTTCAAAGGGCTATGATGCAAAGCAGAGGAGACATTTATTGTTGCTTTCTGATCATAATCATCACTATCAATAACAACTAATATGTATTTAATCTTTTGCCATTTGCAAAGTGCTCTTTACCAACTATCCTCAGAATAACTTTATGAAATGGAAATCGCTGTTCTCATTTCTAGATGAGAAAACAAAGGCTCAAAGCACTAGCTCAAGGTCACAAAGCAAAAGTTGGCAGAACCAGATCCAGATCCTCGGATAAGAGCAGGTGCATCAGAGAGATCAGCTCTCAACTGATGGGGTCCCGACAAGTACAGCCCTGAGAGAGGAAACTTCTCAGGATGACCTCTGGAAGACTTCCTGAGTGAGCTTGGAAGATGCACAGATGTCCTTCTGGAATTTCACACTATCACAGATGACAAACAGGTCAGTAGGTGACACATTTGACTGGGTTGAGTCGAGACGAGATGAGGTGACGTATGTGAGGTTTTTAGTGCAAAGCTGTATAAGGCAGCAGACACTCAACAAGAAGATAGATTGTATTATTTTAAATTTTCTGTACCAGGAAAATGAACTGCTGTGCCAGTGGGTAAAATGAATCTGCCTTAAAGAAAAAGTTATAAATTCATCTCCAAAGAAAATCCTTTTCTACTAGCAAGTGATGTCTTATGAGGCTAGTGGATCTGAGGAAGGTCATTTACAAGATCACAGACTTACTACCAGACGGAGTCCCACAATTGATCAGGAACCCAAATGTCAGGACCCAGGACCCCAATCCCTCTGGGTGTTTTTACCCCAGATGAAGGGGATGCAAGTGTAGGTTCAAGTTACTTGGAGTAGAAAGAATGTTTTCAGGAAAGAAGCAGTTACATGGAAGTTTATTAAATTAGTATTTTGATCATTTTACTGACTCCAGTGTACATCTTAGCAGTTGTTGGACCCGTTTTCTGTACTTCAGCTTCCCTGTCTGCAAATGGTATAACAGTACGTATCTCATTGAATTATTATAAGGATCAAAATAGTTTATTTATAAAGCACTTAGAACCATGCCCAGCACGTAGTAAGCATGCTGTGTTTCTTAAATAATGTTAAATAAATAAATGGATATGAGTATAGCCGTTTACATATTTTACAAACAATATTTTAATTTTTTCAAAATTCCAAGTAATTTAAAAATTATGTTATTTGCACACTTGTAGGTACAAGGAATATATATATTCAGGGAGATTAAAATATTGCCTATGACTAAAATTTGAAATCCCACTGAAAATGCATAAATTTGATTAGAACAGTACTATAGTCTTTGGTGTCTTGTAAACATCAGAAATAGGTTAAAAATTCTTTAAGTCTATTATATTATTATTACTGATGTTGACAAATAAGCCTATCAACTGTCTAAAGAAATACAAGAATAATGCAGTGATCAGATTTTTCTCCTTTTTTTTTTTTTAAAGAAAAGTGTTCCTTTTTCTCCACTTGATTTCTTCTAAATTTGGAGATTAGTGGTCATTTTGGAGGGTACTCTTGGCATTTTCCCAACTATAAGGACCCTCAGTGTGACCCTTCGTCACCTCCTAGGTGAGAGGGAGTGTTCCACAGCAATACTCAGCTCAAACCTCCATCTTCAAAGTATGAATTTAAAGCATTTTTAAAAAGAGAGAGAGAGTGTATTTGCTCTGAGAGATTTCATGCAACCCCAGGGAGAAAGACTGGAATGCTGAGAGGGTAACTGGGACAGGGCTTGGAAGAAAAAACACATGAATTGAAGTGTTGCTTTCCAATCTAGGGGTCATTTTCATGTTTCACTTCAGCATTAATTTCCTTTTTAGTAGAACTACCATATTGTTTCCTGGTAGGAAGTTTTCAAGTCTTTGGTTTCTTTTTCTTGCAGCCTGTTTTATGAAACAGACTCTGTGGAGAGGAGATGGGGATAAAAATGTACCATCTGCAGCTATCTCCTGATAAGCCCTCCTCTGACTTCCTGGTACCTAGGCCCGGACTACAGGGCCTAGGTAAACTGACAAAAACTGTATTTTAAAAGGAGTTTAAGTTCTTTAGTACCAAAATTATAAGGCGTTTACATTGAGAACTCCATAGGCTTCTGTGCACTGAGTCAAGGCTCTAACTAATATCACATTATTGTTTCTATGGAAAAATGAAATTCTCGTTTCAAATATCTGACCTCAAATGAACTTTTGCAACAGAACTTGAGTGGGGGACTATTTCACATACACCCACACACTCAGGAACCGTTCCTGTTTCTATCATCAGGCTGTCCACCAGTCTGTCTAGCCATTCATACTGTCTTTCTATTAAAGAATAGCATAACTGGCAAAGAAATGTGAAAACAAAAAGCTAAGATTGAAAGACTAAAGTTAAACGTTTTATACCTTTTGAGTTCAAAGCAATGGTTCTATTGTAAGTTCACCTTCACTGAGTTAAAAAAGAATCACTATTAAAACTGATCTCGTTGAGTGGGAGGTTGAACTGCAGGGAGTTTGGGACTGAAATAAGGAGCCTCCACTGCTCACCGGCTCTGAGGACCCGTGAGGCCTCAAGGGATGGTCCTCTGATTCGAGTCAGGAATCGAGTTAAAGAACCAGCTTGAAGCAGGAAATTCTCAGGAGATACACCAGAAATACATCTACACGTGGAACAGCTCCTACAGAACACCTACTGAACGCAGGCAGAAGACCTCAGACCTCCCAAAAGGCAAGAAACTCCCCACGTACCTGGGTCGCGCAAAAGAAAAAAGAATAAACAGAGACAAAAGGATAGGGACGGGGCCTGCACCAGTGGGAGGGAGCCGTGAAGGAGGAAAGATTTCCACACACTAGGAAGCCCCTTCGCGGGCGGAGACTGCGGGTGGCGGAGGGGGGAAGTTTCAGAGCTGCGGAGAAGAATGCAGCAACGGGGGTGCGGAGGGAAAAGCTGAGAGATTCCCGCACAGAGGATCGGTGCCGACCAGCACCCACCAGCCCGAGAGGCTTGTCTGCTCACCCGCCGGGGCGGGCGGGGCTGGGAGCTGAGGCTTGAGCTTCCGTTGGAGCACAGGGAGAGGACTGGGGTTGGAGGCGTGAACACGGCCTGTAGGGGGTTAGTGCACCACGGCTAGCCGGGAGGGAGTCCGGGGAAAAGTCTGGACCTGCCAATGAGGAAAGAGACTTTTTCTTTCCTCTTTATTTCCTGGTGCACGAGGAGAGGGGATTAAGAGCGCTGCTTAAAGGACCTCCAGAGACAGGTACGAGCCGCGACTAAAAGCGCGGACCCCAGAGACGAGCATTAGATGCTAAGGCTGCTTCTGCAGCCACCAAGAAGTCTGTGTGCGAGCACAGGGCACTATCCACACCTCCCCTCCCAGGGAGCCTGTACAGCCCGCCACTGCCAGGGTCCCGTGATCCAGGGACAAACTTCTCCGGGAGAACGCACGGCGCGCCTCAGGCTGGTGCAACGTCATGCCGGCCTCTGCCGCCGCAGGCTCGCCCCGCACTGCCGTACCCCTCCCTCCCCACGGCCTGAGTGAGCCAGAGTCCCCGAAGCAGCCGCTCCTTTAACCCCGTCCTGTCTGAGCAAAGAACAGACACCCTCCTGCGACCTACACGCAGAGGCGGGGCCAAATCCAAAGCTGAGCCCTGGGAGCTGTGAGAACAAAGGAGAAAGGGAAATCTCTCCCAGCAGCCTCAGGAGCAGCGGATTAAAGCTCCACAATCAACTTGATGTACCCTGCATCTGTGGAATACCTGAATAAGAAAACGAATCATTCCAAATTGAGGAGGTGGACTTTGAGAGCAAGATTTATGATTTTTTTTCCCCTTTTCCTCTTTTTGTGAGTGTGTATGTGTATGCTTGTGTGAGATTTTGTCTGTATAGCTTTGCTTCCACCATTTGTCCTAGGGTTCTATCCATCCTTTCTCTTAAAACATTTTTTTTCTTAATAATTATTTTTATTTTAATAACTTTATTTTATCTTACTTTATTTTACTTTATCTTCTGTCTTTCTTTCCTTCCATTCCTCCGTCCTTCCTTCTTTCCTTCCTCCCTCCCTGCCTCCTTTTTTCCTTTCTTTCTTTCTTTCTTTCTCTCTTTCTTTCTTTCTTTTCTCTCTCTCTCTCTCTTCCTTTCTTTCTACTTCTTCTCCCTTTTATTCTGAGCCGTGTGGATGAAAGGCTCTTGGTGCTACAGCCAGGAGTCAGTGCTGTGCCTCTGAGGTGAGAGAGCCAACTTCAGGACACTGGTCCACAAGAGACCTCCCAACTCCACATAATATCAAAAGGCAAAAATCTCCCAGAGATCTCCATCTCAACACCAGCATCCAGCTTCACTCAACAACCAGCAAGCTACAGTGCTGGACACCCTATGCCAAACAACTAGCAAAACAGGAACACAACCCCACCCATGAGCAGAGAGGGTGCCTAAAATCATAATAAGTCCACAGACACCCCAAAGCACACCACCAGATGTGTACCTGCCCATCAGAAAGACAAGATCCAGCCTCATCCACCAGAACACAGGCACTAGTCCCCTCCACCAGGAAGCCTACACAACCCACTGAACCAACTTTAGCCACTGGGGACAGACATCAAAAACAACGGGAACTACAAACCTGCAGCCTGCAAAAAGGAAACCCCAAACACAGTAAGATAAGCAAAATGAGAGGACAGAAAAACACACAGGCAGATGAAGGAGCAACATAAAAAAACCACCAGACCTAACAAATGAAGAGGAAACAGGCAGTCTACCTGAAAAAGAATTCAGAATAATGATAGTAAAGATGATCCAATATCTTGGAAATAGAATAGACAAAATGCAAGAAACATTTAACAAGGACCTAGAAGAACTAAAGATGAAACAAGCAACGATGAACAACACAATAAATGAAATTAAAAATACTCTAGATGGGATCAATAACAGAATAACTGAGGCAGAAGAATGGATAAGTGACCTGGAAGATATTCTGCAGAACAGAATAAAGAAAAAAGAATGAAAAGAACTGAAGACAGTCTCAGAGACTTCTGGGGCAACATTAAACGCACCAACATTCAAATCATAGGGGTTCCAGAAGAAGAAGAGAAAAAGAAAGGGAATGAGAAAATATTTGAAGAGATTATAGTTGAAAACTTCCCTAATATGGGAAAGGAAATAGTCAATCAAGTTCAGGAAGCACAGAGAGTCCCATACAGGATAAATCCAAGGAGAAATATGCCAAGACACATATTAATCAAACTGTCAAAAATTAAATACAAAGAAAACATATTAAAAGCAGCAAGGGAAAAACAACAAATAACACACAAGGAAATCCCCATAAGGTTAACAGCTGATCTTTCAGCAGAAACTCTGCAAGCCAGAAGGGACTGGCAGGACATATTTAAAGTGATGAAGGAGAAAAATCTGCAACAAAGATTACTCTACCCAGCAAGGATCTCATTCAGATTTGATGGAGAAATTAAAACCTTTACAGACAAGCAAAAGCTGAGAGAGTTCAGTACCACCAAACCAGCTTTACAACAAATGCTAAAGGAATTTCTCTAGTCAAGAAACACAAGAGAAGGAAAAGACCTATAATAACAAACCCAAAACAATTAAGAAAATGGGAATAGGAACATACATATCGATAATTACCTTAAATGTAAATGGACTAAATGCTCCCACCAAAAGACACAGATTGGCTGAATGGATACAAAAACAAGACCCATATATTTGCTGTCTACAAGAGACCCACTTCAGACCTAGAGACACATACAGACTGAAAGTAAGGTGTTGGAAAAAGATATTCCATGCAAATGGAAACCAAAAGAAAGCTGGAGTAGTAATTCTCATATCAGACAAAATAGACTTTAAAATAAAGACTACTAGAAGAGACAAAGAAGGACACTACATAATGATCAAGGGATCGATCCATGAAGAAGATATAACAATTGTAAATATTTATGCATCCAACATATGAGCACCTCAATACATAAGGCAAATACTAACAGCCATAAAAGGGGAAATTGACAGTACACATTGACAGTAGGGGACTTTAACACTCCACTTTCACCAATGGACAGATCATCCGAAATGAAAATAAATAAGGAAACACAAGCTTTAAATGATACATTAAACAAGATGGACTTAATTGATATTTATGGGACATTCCATCCAAAAACAACAGAATACACATTTTTCTCAATGGAACATTCTCCAGGATAGATCATATCTTAGGTCACAAATCAAGCCTTGGTAAATTTAAGAAAATTGAAATTGTATCAAGTATCTTTTCTGACCACAACACTATGAGACTAGATATCAATTACAGGAAAAGATCCGTAAAAAATACAAACACATGGAGGCTAAACAATACACTACTTAATACGAAGTGATCACTGAGGAAATCAAAGAGGAAATAAAAAATACCTAGAAACAAATGACAATGGAGACAAGACACGACGAACCAAAAACCTATGGGATGCAGCAAAAGCAGTTCTAAGAGGAAAGTTTACAGCAACACAATCCTACCGTAAGAAACAGGAAACATCTCGAATAAACAACCTATCCTTGCACCTAAAGCAATTAGAGAAAGAAAAACCAAAAAAACCCAAAGTTAGCAGAAGGAAAGAAATAATAAAAATCAGATCAGAAATAAATGAAAAAGAAACGAAGGAAACGATAGCAAAGATCAATAAAACTAAAAGCTGGTTCTTTGAGAAGATAAAAAAAATTGATAAACCATTAGCCAGACTAATCAAGATAAAAAAGGGAAAAGACTCAAATCAATAGAATTAGAAATGAAAACGGAGAAGTAACAAGTGGCACTGCAGAAATACAAAAGATCATGAGAGATTACTACAAGCAACTCTATGCCAATAAAATGGACAACCTGGAAGAAAGGGACAAATTCTTAGAAATGCACAACCTGCCAAGACTGAAGCAGGAAGAAATAGAAATATGAACAGACCAATCACAAGCACTGAAATTGAAACTGTGATTAAAAATCTTCCAACATGGGCTTCCCTGGTGGCACAGTGGTTGAGAGTCTGCCTGCCGATGCAGGGGACACGGGTTTGTGCCCCGGTCTTGGGAAGATCCCACATGCCACAGAGCGGCTGCACCCGTGAGCCATGGCTGCTGAGCCTGCGCGTCCGGAGCCTGTGCTCTGCAACAGGAGAGGTCACAACAGTGAGAGGCCGCTTACCGCAAAAAAAAAAAAAAAAAAAAATCTTCCAACCAACAAAAGCCCAGGACCAGATGGCTTCACAGGCGAATTCTATCAAACATTTAGAGAAGAGCTAATAACTATCCTTCTCAAACTCTTCCAAAATATAGCAGAGGGAGGAACACTCCCAAACTCATTCTACGAGGCCACCATCACCTTGTTACCAAAACCAGACAAGGATGTCACAAAGAAAGAAAACAATAGGCCAATATCACTGGTGAACATAGATGCAAAAATCCTCAACAAAATACTAGCAAACAGAATCCAACAGCACATTAAAAGGATCATACACCATGATCAAGTGGGGTTTATTCCAGGAATGCAAGGATTCTTCAATATACATAAATCAATCAATGTGATACACCATATTAACAAATTGAAGGAGAAAAACCACATTATCATCTCAATAGATTCAGAGAAAGCTTTCGACAAAATTCAACACCCATTTATGATAAAAACCCTGCAGAAAGTAGGCATAGAGGGAACTTTCCTCAACATAATAAGGCCATATATGACAAACCCACAGCCAACATCGTCCTCAGTGGTGAAAAACTGAAAGCATTTCTACTAAGATCAGGAACAAGACAAGGTTGCCCACTCTCACTACTCTTATTCAACATAGTTTTGGAAGTTTTAGCCACAGCAATCAGAGAAGAAAAGGAAATAAAAGGAATCCAATTCGGAAAAGAAGAAGTAAAACTCACTGTTTGCAGATGACATGATACTATACATAGAGAATCCTAAAGATGCTACCAGAAAACTACTAGAGCTAATCAATGAATTTGGTAAAGTAGCAGGGTACAAAATTAATGCACAGAAATCTCTGGCATTCCTATACACTAATGATGAAAAATCTGAAAGAGGAATTAAGGAAACACTCCCATTTACCACTGCAACAAAAATAATAAAATACCTAGGAATAAACCTACCCCAGGAGACTAAAGACCTGTATGCAGAAAACTATAAGACACTGATGAAAGAAATTAAAGATGATACAAACAGATGGAGAGATATACCATGTTCTTGGATTGGAAGAATCAACATTGTAAAAATGACTATGCTACCCAAAGCATTCTACAGGTTCAGTGCAATCCCTATCAAACTACCAATGGCATTTTTCATAGAACTAGAACAAAAACTTTCACAATTTGTATGGAAACACAAAAGACCCCGAATAGCCAAAGCAATCTGAGAAAGAAAAATGGAGCTGGAGGAATCAGGCTCCCTGACTTCAGACTATACTACAAGCTTCAGTAATCAAGACAGTATGGTACTGGCACAAAAACAGAAAGATAGATCAACGGAACAGGATAGAAAGCCCAGAGATAAACCCACACACATCTTGTCACCTTATCTTTGATAAAGGAGGCAAGAATATACAATGGAGAAAAGACAGCCTCTTCAATAAATGGTGCTGGTAATACTGGACAGCTACCTGTAAAAGAATGAAATTAGAACACTTCCTAACACCATACACAAAAATAAACTCAAAATGGTTTAAAGACCTAAATGTAAGGCCAGACACTATAAAACTCTTAGAGGAAAACATTGGAAGAACACTCTTTGATATAAATCACAGCAAGATCCTTTTTGACCCACCTCTTAGGGAAATGGAAATAAAAAAATAAACAAATAGGACCTAATGAAACTGAAAAGCCTTTGCTCAGCAAAGGAAACCATAAACAAGACGAAAAGACAACCCTCAGAACGGGAGAAAATATTTGCAAATGAAGCAACTGACAAAGGATTAATCTCCTAAATTTATAAGCAGCTCATGCAGCTCAATATCAAAAAAACAAACACCCATCCAAAAATGGGCAGAAGACCTAAATAGACATTTCTCCAAAGTAGATATACACATTGCCAATAAAGACATGAAAGGATGCTCAACATCAGTAATCATTAGAGAAATGCAAATCAAAACTACAATGAGGTATCACCTCACACCGGTCAGAATGGCCACCATCAAAAAATCTACAAACAATAAATGCTGGAGAAGGGGTGGAGAAAAAAGAACCCTCTTGCACTTTTGGTGGGAATGTAAATTGATACAGCCACTATGGAGAACTGTATGAAGTTTCCTTAAAAACTAAAAATAGAACTACCCATACGACCCTGCAATCCCACTGCTGGGCATATGTCCTGAGAAAACCATAATTCAAAAAGAATCATGTACCAAAATGATCATTGCAGCTCTATTTACAATAGCCAGGACATGGAAGCAACCTAAGTGTCCATACACAGATGAATGGATAAAGAAGGTGTGCCACATATATACAATGGAATATTACTCAGCCATAAAAAGGAATGAAATAGAGTTATTTGAAGTGAGGTGGATGGACCTAGAGTCTGTCATACAGAGTGAAGTAAGTCAGAAAGAGAAAAACAAATACTGGATGCTGACACATATATATGGAATCTAAAACAAAAAAGGTTCTGAAGAACCTAGGGACAGGACAGGAATAAAGACACAGACGTAGAGAATGGACTTGAGAACACGGGGCAGGGGAAGAGTAAGCTGGGACTAAGTGAGAGAGTGGCATGGACATATATACGCTACCAAATGTAAAATAGATAGCTAGTAGGAAGCAGCCACATAGCAAAGGGAGATCAGCTCGGTGCTTTGTTTCCACCTAGAGGGGTGGGATGCGGAGGGTGGGAAGGAGATGCAAGAGGGAGGAGATAAGGGGATATATGTATACATATAGCTGATTCACTTTGTCGTACAGCAGAAACTAACACAACATTGTAAAGCAATTATACTCCAATAAAGATGTTTATTAAAAAGAAAAGCCAGGGTCATATAAAGTACCATGGGGGAAAAAGAAACGAAATAAGATCATAAAGCTTTCCTTGTTTTTAATTGAAATGTAGAGTTTTTTCTTCCCCTCTCATAAAGATGTGTTTCTATTGTGCGGCTACCATGTAGCCAAAGCTTAGAGATTTCCCGACACCCTGCATTTACCGTGTGTGTGTGTTCAAGGTTCATTCAGGTGGCTTAATATGAAACGAAAATGCCTAGTCCTACATTCAACTTCAGGAGTGCTGATTTTAATTTTGTGGTGCAGAAATAAGGCCAAATAAATAGGCAAAAAGTAGACCTAAAAATGGCTTTAACTTACTATCCACTACATCTTTGACAGCAATTTTAGATAAAAATGGTCCAGAGGACAAAGTGCTTAATTAATGATGAGAAAATGATTCCTTCAAGTCGCATAATAAAGAGTTCTCCCTGGGGTAATGATTTGCCCAGAGTTTTATTCATGCAAAAGTGACGGCTACTTCTTCCTTCTGTCCCCTTCATTCCAGTATTGTTCAGTCTGCATTTCTGTGAGTCGGGAAATTGTGCGCTGAAATGCAAAGATTTCCTCTTCTCCAGTAAACATGGCGAGTCCTTCTGCTGAGTCCTGGTTACCAAAAAAACAAAACAAAACAACAACCTAGCACCAATTAAACCCCCACAACTAAAAATTTAAAGAACTAAGTACAGGCTTTAAAAAATACTTCTTGGGTTTATATTACAAAATATTCTATAAATTTTTTCATATACAATTTCTTAAATTAGACTAGAGAATCAGCTAATTTAAACCAATAATCAATAAACAGAGCAAATTACCAGGGAGAAAACATTAGATGAATAATTAAGCTGAAACAACACCCAAAATCCAAATAAGAAAATTTTTGCTCAGATGAAAGTTCTCTACATAATCTAACGGAAGGACATTCCAGACAGAAAGAATTTTTTTCTCAAAAAGGTGCACACCAGAAATAAGTAACAGAAAAACCAAGAAGTTCTGGTATGTCAGGACGAAGCTAAGACCCTCTCCTGAAGCTCCACAGACAGGGCCACATTCCTGACAGGAGGCCTGAAGATGAAACCTCTGAAGAACCTTTTCCAAACTGGTTGACTGAGAGGTCTCCTGTGGGCCTGGAGATCGTGCCTGGGAGCTTACTTCGGGAAGGCCAGAGCTGCTTTTGGTCTTGAGCTGCTGGGACACTTGATCCTCCCATGTAGCGGCTGACTTGGGGAGCCCCTTGTGAGGCCAGTAAACACCTGGGACTGGTGATTCTAACACCATCCTGTGGCCAGAAGTGAACGCTGAACTTTTGTCTCTTTCCTTAGGGGTTTGCTATTAAACTCTTTCAGAGAAAAGTTCTGGACTCCTAAGTCCAAGTTACTGACCTACTGTAAAACTGCATCACCCTATGGTCATGTGCCCTGATTTCTTCATGATTATTAGCCCCAAGTGCTTAGCTTACTTTGCCCTGTATCTGAACCCTGATCAGAAGAAAAATTTTAAAGCCAATGATTTAAAGGACTTTAGGAACTGAGATCATGTAGCCCCTTTATTCTTCCAAATCATTGAAGACTTTATTTGGATGTATCACTCTTAGAGAAATGGGATCATAAGCAGCCATTTATTTCTACATGTAGATTTAAATAATCATATTTTGAAAGTTTACTTTTTAAAGAATTATTGGCCTCATTTTCCCAGACTCCTGAGAATGCATAATTTCTACTCAGGTCAATAAGGAACTGTCTCCTCATTCCAAATAGCCTTTCACCACTGGGGTTGAAAGAATGGGGCTGGCCTCATTCTGGGGGTGAATGTTTATAGTTTAAAATTTTTGACTAATATTTCAATTGCCTACAGTTGAGAAATATACCCTGTAACATTCATACAGAAGAAGGAAATGCAAAGTCACTTCTACTTGGCTTGGGGTGAAGCACCAGACTCCAAGCTCCAGGAGAACTAGGCCAGCATAGGCTGGCTCCCAACAGAGTGTCCCAGAGCCTGGCACCCACAGGTGTTCCACAGATGCCTACAGAATGGGGGTTAGGAGATGAAGCATGGATTTCTTTTTAAAAGCAAGGGCCTTGCCAGGCACTTCATAGTCCTGGAATAGCCAGTTCACATGGTTGGATACTGTATCATGCACTCTACAAATCCAGCAGACATGAAGAGGATATCCAGAAAAGGCAGTATGGTGTAGCAGAATGCAGAATGAGCCCAGAGCCAGAGACAGTGCTGGATCCAGCTCTGGCCTGCCATTAGTCAGTGGTATAACTGCTGGCCCATTAGTCCACCTCCCTGGACTTTGTTTTTATCATATGCAAAAATGATCACGAAGATTCCTTCCACTCTAAAGCTGTAATTCTCTACATTTAGTGATGCTCAGGATACGTCTGCTATACTGGCTTTAGAAGAGAGCAGGCAAATCAGTGGTTAAATACATACTGCATTCCTTCTTCAAAATGTAGCCATGCATCAAACCAAAAACAATTAAGCTGTTTTATAATAAAAAGAGATTATGTTAATATCGCCTACCTGGCTCAGCCCCAAATCATCCATCAGTATTCTGCTTTGCTCCAACTCACTGTCATGATGTTCATACAAAAATAAGCTTGATATGGGAGTTGATGCAGAGCAAATTATGCGCACCTGAAACAGAGGAAAACGAGTAAATGGTGTTACTCCTTACCTTTCACAAGTTGAAGGTAAAAACAAATTTCTCATAAAAATCTGTTTGTCCATAACAGGGAGCTTGGATTTTTGCTTTTAAAATGTTCATATTTGTTCTAATAGTATGAATCTCTTTAAAGTGATAGATAATTTTAAATGGTTCTAAATACATGCAGCAAAACTGGTACTTGGTGAAAATACACTCTTATGAGTTTATAGAATGCGTATTTACAAAAGAACAATGCCTTGAACTCCTCTCTTTCAATTCTAAGTAACAGTCTTAACTTTATTTCTACTTCTACACATTTTCTCCAAGTACTATGTTTATTTTGGAAAAAATATTTTAAGAGCTTCAATCTATGAACTTTTTTTTCCTATTTCAATTAATCTGTTTTTCTAATTAGAGATTTTAGCTAATTATCCTGAAGTTATCCTAAATTATCCTAAAGCTACTAAAAATTTCATTAATCTCCATGCTTAAGCATCTACAAAAAAAGCATCAGCAAAAATGTGGTTGTCAAAGTTTCAAAACTGCAGGATCCATTTACACTGTATCTTCTTCATGAATAAAAATCTTGCATAAATAAATGAATACAGCATTTCTTTTTTTAAAAATAATTATATGGAAATCTCTTAAAAATTTTTTTTTTGGCTGTGTTAGGCCTTCCTTGCTGCGCGCGGGCTTTCTCTAGTTGCGGCGAGTGGGGGCTACTCTTCGTTGTGGTGCGCGGACTTCTCATTGTGGTGGCTTCTCGTTATGGCACACGGGCCTTAGTTGCTCTGAGGCATGTGGGATCTTCCTGGACCAGGGCTCGGACCCGGTGTCCCCTGCAATGGCAGGAGGATTCTTAACCACTGCACCACCAGGGAAGCCTCAGCATTTCTTTAAGGTGGATTTCAATATTTGGAAAACTTTTTTCCTATTTCTGGAATACCTCTGAAATGTAAATAGACAAACCACATAACCCATATTCAGATAGCCTAGGATCACAGATGTTTCCAAATGTATTTTTGAAACAAAATACTTTTTAAAAAAGCCTTTTGACCATGTCCATATTGTTTCTTATAGTTTGAGTCTCTTTAAAGTGATTATTTTTTAACTTTTTAAAAAATATTTTTTGCAGTACGCAGGCCCTCTCACTGTTGTGGCCTCTCCCGTTGTGGAGCACAGGCTCCAGACGTGCAGCCTCAGCGGCCATGGCTCATAAGCCTAGCCGCTCCGCGGCATGTGGGATTCTTCCCGGACCGGGGCACGAACCCGTGTCCCCTGCATCGGCAGGCAGACTCTCAACCACTGCGCCACCAGGGAAGGCCTAAAATGATACTTTTAAACTGCATAGTACTTTACAAATATTTCCACACAGCTTATACCACCCTCTGAAGTAGGGAACAAAGCTTTTATTGGGCAACCTGGGCCTGGAGAGGTCTCAACTTGTGACACCAACCCAGATCTTCCAGTTCTAAGTTCAGTGGTTTTTCCATTACAACTGAGGTTGACATTTTTACCTGTTTGAAGCCCATCTCTGTGTGCATCAAAGATGCTCCCCAGATGCACCGTTACCACTTTGCCACATAGGTGACTGCTAAGTTCAGTGCATTGCTACTCTACTTATACCCTGAGTTTCCAGAACCTACATTTATTTCAGCATCCTGCCAGACATCCTTCAAAAAGACTACGCTTGACATTAATATTTCTTGATTACATAGTGTTTGAGTGTACATATGTGATCATATATCAGAGACAGCTTTTTTATCTTTATAAATTTTACTTCCACTAGTTTATATATAAAACATACTCTTCTTGATGTTTAAGGAGACCTGAATTTGTTTTCAGGATTCACAGCCATCCTTTAAAATCATTATTTAAGTAAATATGCTGATACTTCAAAATAATGTATTGATGTTTGGGACTAGTCTTTCTATATCCAAATAACCTTCTACCTCCTCTTATAAATTATTTAAATCACAAATGACACTTTTTTCATTACTCAGATGGGAATGCCCTTATTTCACAGATACATCTAGAATACATTCTAGAACAATGTCTGTTTAATGCTCCCAATTTCTGAAATAGGATAATTTCGACTATGCTTTAAAAAAGAGTATAAACTCCAAATGCGTGATTTGGTTAAAGCAAATGTTAGGAGAGTAGTTCTGATATTTCATCATATTGCCAGATAAATCTTTTTGTCTAACGAAGAAGTGAAACAGTGGGGGGAGGTAGGATCAGGGGGTGGGACTAAGGGGTGGGGACCATAAGCTTTCTTTAAGGTATTCCTTAAAAAGATATAAAAGATAAAAAAAAAAATAAGAGTTTATCAATCCTCCAGTCTAAGAACCACCTACCAATGCCCCTCTCTCACTTTCTTCTTGAAGCACTGCCCTCTAAAAACAGAGTGCCACCTCCAGGAGATTTAATCTGGACTCCACGCGATTATTTCAGAGCACAGTCTCTGGATGAGTGACCCAGAAGGAGACAAGTGACAGGACTTGACCCCTAAGCTCTGGTGTTCTCAGCTTCCTGCCTCTGCTGACTCCCTGCTCGCACACCCCCTGGAAGCATGCAGCGGATTCTGATCATGCTCACTAAGGAAGGCTGCCCTCAGTGTTGCACCAGAGCCACGCTGGCTGCCCTTCATGCTCAGGCCCATCACAGGGCCTTTGCTGCAAACTCGCCGCCCTGGTGAGGGCTTTTCACTCTGCACTTTGAGCTTGGCCATCACATCGCAGAGTTCGTGAGCAGCACTTGAGGAGCTGGTGAACGAGCAGGCTCCAGGCCCCACCCTTGGTCCTCATTTGCTGGTGGGGGTGGTGTGGGCTCTGGAATCTGGATCTTAAGTAGCTCAGATGATTCTGGTGCAGCTGGTCCTCAGCAGGACTTTCCATGCCCAGCCCCATGTCCCACACAAAGATCAGTTTACTCTCCCCCTGTACTCTCATAGCACCAACTCCCCTCTTTTTCCAGAGAACATCCCAGTGAGGACTCTACACTCAGCTCTGTGTTTCATTAGTGTTTCTTCAGCACTAGACTATCAGCTCCATGAAGGCAGGCACCATGTCTGGCTTTGCTTGTCACTGAATTAGCACTTTGCTTGGCATGATAAATGTTGTTGAATGAATGAATAAAGGAAACATTAAACATCTCACCTCTCCCTCCCAGCAGATTCTGGTACTTTCTCCTCCCCTCAAAGTCCCTTCAATTTTAGAATCACTGCTCTATCTCTTTCTGTGCAAGGAATAAGGGAGGAAAAACTGTATCTAACAGTGAAACAATATTTCACTCTAATTTGAAGTGGTACTTATACTTACTGTAAATATATATTTATAGGTATATACTATTAATCATGGCTCACCTTCATTGAAAGCTTACTGTACGCCACACGAGGTTCTAAGTACTTTACATGCTCATGTACCTCACAACAATCTTACGAGGTAAATACCATTATTGCCTTCTTTTGCTAAAGAAGGCAATTCAAGTTCAAGAGGTTAAGCTGGTCTTCAAGGTATTCAGCCTGGTCCCAGGGCCCACTCCTTAACCACTAGGCAATACTGCCTCTGATGAAGGACAAAGGCTCTGCAATTCATGCTGAAACACCTGGATTTTTTTTTTTTTTTTTTTTTTTTTAGAGAGATGACAGGTACTGGGATTTCTGGGTCAGAGGGAGAGAAAACTCTAATACTGAGGAGGGCGCTTTAGTCATTCATTCATTCATTTGTTCATTCATTATTTTATCAGTCCAATAATTTATTCATGGAACAAGTTATTTATTGAGCACTCAATCTACGTAAGGCATTGTGCTGTGCATCCTCATAGACAGAGCACATGTCTGGTTGAATGAAGGATTTGGTAATATAGCAGACTGTCTTATGATGGGATTTTTAATATAGTACTATTACTATTACTGCTACTACCAAATAGTACTTATTCAGCTTGTGCCAAGTGTTGTTTTAAATGGTTTACCTGTATTAGTTTATTTTGTCCTCACAACAGTTCTCTGAAGTAAATACTATTATTGTCTCCAATTTGCAGATGAAGAAACAGGTACAGAGAAGTGAAGTAAGTGGTAGACCAGGATTCCAGCCCAGATAATTTTGCTCCACAGTCCAAAATGTTTAGTTTTGAGAAAATGTGCCATACCCTTACCTTGAAATCATAAAAGTTATCAATGAGAGTTATGAATCTCCGAGCTTGGGTCCTCTTTGCCAGGGTAAATTGTGGAATGTTTCGTAAAAATACTGTATCAAAATTCTTTGACAGTTCCAAATAGTCACTGGCTCCAAGTGGCTATAATTAAAATGAAATAAAGAATAGAAAATTGAAAGAAGCCAATTCTGGTTGAAAACATCTCTTTTTCTTGTCATGGTGTGATCTAGGTGGTAGCTTTGGGGTAACTTGACCAAACGGGGCAGTGTTTTCAGAGTAGGCTGAGGACAGAATTCACTATACTGTAACAGTGCTGTAAATAAGTAAGAGAGAAGGCAAAACCTTGGTGGGAAGTTAAAGAATAACTCTGGCCGCCTCCGCTGGTATCTTGTAGGCCCCCATCCTAAACCCAGTCTTTACTCTTTTTATTTATACGACATGACTTTAAACACATCCTAACAAATCCTTCCTACGACTCAACTGCAAACTGTCACTACTGGTAAATAGAGCTGTCTTATCATGGCAGCTGAATATTTTGTCACCATTTTGAAATAAAGACCATGCTCCAGCATGAAAAGCATCAGGAAATACTTTTCGTTTAATTTGAGGTACAATTACTCAAGTACAATGTAGTAAACACTGCTAACCTCTGTAAGGAATACCAGAGGGTTTTCATGACCGGAAGTAGACCAAGACCTCAAGCATTACGTGGTGCAGGTGCTACCTCTACACACGAGGAGGATGCAGCACTCAGGGTCCACAAAACCATTCACAAAGGTGCCACCTACAGATGTAAAGTGCTTGCTCCTGAAACAGGAAGTTAACTCATGACAGTTATGAAAACGACTTGCGAACACTCTTTGGGGTTAGGAACACTCCCAGGAGAGGCACTTCTCATTTTAAGTTGTGTGTGGATGACTGTGACCTGTGAGCAGGAACCATGAGCAGGGCCAGGAGAGTGTTTCTGGCCCTGCGAGAATGTGGAGGAAACTAGCATGCCAGGACCTGCTCTCAGGTGCCTCTGGAAGCTCTTGGATCCCAACACTGATCCCTGGGACACAGATGGCTAAGCCTCCTCAATTTCTGGCAGAATTCATTAATACCTGTTCAAAAATGTCTCCCTCACTAGGGTGGTAATTTGCATTAAAACTCCTGCTTTCAGAAATGTAGACAGGGCTATGTTCCTGGGAGAATCAGGGAATTGCAAGGAAGGGAGGGTCATTCTCACCTTAGAGTCCATCCATTTAAGGCCGCCACTATCCTAATGACCAGCTAAAAATCAGTTATATTCAGAAAAACTTCTAGTGGAGGTGTGGGGGAGGTAAGAGTGAATCGGAGAGTGAAGCTCTGGGGAGGTGGCTCCCTCAAGAAGAGCAGTTCTAAGAAGGATGCAGTAACTACGAGCCTAGGGCAAAGGGGCACACCACCAGAGAGAGAGAGCACAAAGAATGACATGATGCCTTTGAAATCTGCTTAGAGAGGCCCCTTCCCCCCATCTCCTCTCACCAACCAAGTAACAAATGGGGCCAGAAAAGAGATGACCTTGCCTTTTCCATTTCCCTTCCCTAGCTGGACAGCCTCTACCTCCAGACCCAGTGCCTGACCTTAGCTGAGACTCCCTGCTCACCTCAGCCATAGGGGCTCGAATGTGCGTGTGGTTTATTTTGGTCTAACCTTGACTCTGTTATGAGGAAACACTGCTGTCAAGCTTGATGTGGACCAGAAGGGTGTGTTAACAGAGCAGCTCGGAACAAGGGCTCTAGACAGCCTGGGTTTGAATCCTCAGTCTGTAACTTATAAATGGTGTGTCTTCAGCAAGTAACCTAATCTTTCTGTTCCTTAGTTTTCCCATCTGTAAAATGAGAATTGTTTCCTATCTCACAGCGTTGTGAGGATTAAACAAAATAATGCATGCAAAGCATTTTACACAGTGCCTGGAACATACATTACCACTCAACCCACTTTAGCTGCTTTTTATTTTTATTATTTCGAGCTCAAATGATTAGGCTCAGTACAAATGAGTTGAAGGTGTGAAGAAGTGTCATTCTCAATAGGACCAGGTAGCGTTGCTCTACCCCCTGACTACATCCTAAACCTTAAAAATCAGCCTTTGTGCATTTGCCTGTCCTCAGAGTCACAGCAGGGACCAGATGAATGAGACTGTGGAATCCCATGTAATGAAAACAATTCCCGAAAGGGGGAGGGGGAAGGTAATATACAGTGTCTTCCGGTAAAAAGGAGAACTCATACAATAAGACACTCATGCTCTGAGGGTGACCCATACTACTTTTCTGAGATCGGTTAGAATTTAGTGTCTCATCTTTTGTAAATCAGAAATTATATGTAAAAAAATATGTAAAACCTCATCTTAGGTATGTAGTTATGTATAATTAAGCTCACTCTTTATGCATGGATATGATTTCTATCAGTATAACTACATGCCCAAGGAAAATCATTATCAGAAGTGCACTGAAGTGCCTAGGGCAGCTGAAAATCAGAATTCTGCCCACTCAGCTATTTTTACAAATTATATACCTTTGTCAGTAGGCTCTGCATTTGCCATTATACTGGCAAATATCCCTTTCCTTCATATCCCTCATACAATTATGTGCTCATTCATGTAAAGAAAACTAAGCTTAATATAGTTATCTATCTCCTTTAAGAACAATGGTCATTGGGGGAAGTTGTTGAATGGGTGCAGAATTTCAGTTTGGGATGATGAGAAAGTTCTAGAGATGGAGAGTTGTGATGGTTGCACAGCATGTGAGTATAATTAATGCCATTGACATGTACACTTTAAAAATGATTAAAGTGGTAAGTTTTATGTTATATATTATTTTACACAATAAAAAATAGTCATTAAATAAAGGAGAGTTTATTAATTGCCAAAGAAATCCCAATTTAGGCTATGAAGAGAGTAATATCACCTTTTTCTTTAAAAATATGAAAAAGAATGAAATGTATTAATCAAAGAAGGAAGTCTTCTCCCCAAAGAAATCAGCTCCAAAAAGATTAATTTAAAACATAAAGTTTTAAAATATATATATTTAAAGAGTCTGTTTTCTTATCCTGGCTTCGATGTTGAAATGTCTAAGAAGTGACACTCACCAAACTTCCCCAGGACTGAATCTGGGGAGAGATGGGGGTTTCTTATTAGTTAGAAATACTATTTTTCATTAATTAAATAAGTTAAATAGTTGTGAGAGAAAATACCATAAGGACTTTGGAATTATGGTCTGTCACGTCTAGTATGTGACCTTGAGCAAGTCTTTCTGAACTTCCATTTCCTCATCTGTAAAAGAGGGATCATAACCTGTCTCATAGGTTTGTCCCAAGGATTTGATGCATTGATTGCACGTAAAATCTTACAACAGTGGTGGTTACACAGTAAGTGATCACTAAATGTTAGTTCTTAACTTACAGAGTTCATGTGAGAAGTAACTAAAATGAATTATGCATAGTGTACTGTTTGGCATACAACACTTAATAAATAATAGCTATTCTTTTATTAACTATTAAATAACCTTTTCCTCAGCTCACAAAGCCAGGCAAGTGAACAGTTCAACAGTCCAGTCTGACTCTGCCTTTGCACTCAGGAGGTAAGAGCCACTCCCTCTGGTCCTTCCTGTCTGTGGTCCACCAAAATATCTGCCCTCCTGGCACCTCAGCCCTCCATGAAGTCATATGTAGATGACAAAAATAGCATATGTCTCAGGCCCTCTCCTTCCCACATGTCTTGTGGTAATAACACGAGCACCTGTGTGTGGTAAAGCCCCAGACCCACATAATGAACAGCCCCTAACCCAGTACATGTCACATAGGAAGTGCTTAATATTTATTGAATGCATTAGTGAGTGTATGAATAAAACACAACATAGCCTGGGCAGCAGGCCTACTCCTTCCTTTATACCCATTTGTCACCAAATTAATTGAAACACCTACCCAAAAAATCCCACTTTTTCTTAGTTGGCCCAAATTCCTCACTCCCCAGGTAAGCCTTTGTTGTATATCCTAGAAAACACATGTAGGAACATTCTAGAAAAGATATAGACCATAATGTTAACAATGGTTGTCTTTGGATAGTGGAATGAAAGATTAACTTTGTTTCTTGTTATACTTTTTGGACTTTTTTTCCCCAGTGAACTTGTGTTACTTTTGAATAGCAAAAACAGTAATGCTTTTTTTGGAGATCATTTTTATAGCGAGCATCTTATCATTTATGCCTCACCTGTGTGAGATCATAGTATCAGTTTTGTCATGGACATTTCTCTTTTTATCCCTAAGCTTTCTTAATCTATAGAAGTAGGATTTTTTTCAGGGACATTTAAAAAAAGAAATCATAAGCTGAATGCGTGTGTTCTCCTTTAAAGTTTGACAAAGGAAAACGGATTTGATATTTGGGATGAAATCTGACTTTGGTTGTATAGTTACATTCAGCTAATGATTCTTCACACCAGGGAGACAAGGGGGAGGGAGGGGATGGGATGAATGGCAGCATTCCCCAATAGTTCATGTTCAGCCCTCATGGCCGAGCACCAGAGTCCCCAGATCAAAGGCCTAGTAATGTCAAAAGGCAAGTCTTTGCCTTTAACAGTTGTTGTTTTGTGTGTTATCAGTAAAGAGTTCACCCTGTATATTACAGAGGTGAGACACATATGGACCTCAGAAATGGTCCTGAGATTAGACAGTGGATGATGTTAATTGTGCATCTTTTCTTTAAAGCAATGAATTGGAAACTAGATTCATCTTTGCAGACCAACTTTCTATAATCAAAAATAACTCGCATATATTTATTGTTACCCTTTGAAGAAAATGAGTGGTGAAAAATAATTTAAAATAAAGATCAACATTTCTATGCTTACCACAATTAAACCCGATGCTTACCACAATTAAAATAATTAAAAATCACTGCAAAATTTGTTTTGTCCAGGAAATTATACTATATACACAATGAGATCTGTACATGAGTTGGAAATAAAAAATTGCTTATATAAAATTAAAAATCAATAGTATACAATATTTACAGCTTGTTGGCCCAGGTGGATATGCTCCCATTGATATCGTGTCTTAATCTGAGCAATTTTTCTCCACGTGAGCTTGATGACCAGCATGCTGTGTTTCTTTTTTCCATAACTGTCAGACAATATCCAGTCCATCTGCACGTGTTTATTACCTCTGCTCCGTTTTCTCTCTCTCTCTCTTCCCCTTCTGCTACTCTAAATGAACCAAGTTAAACTTCATCATCTCCATTTCTTTTATCCTTTCTTTTGTATTTTCTTTTTTTCACTTCTTCATGATTCATTTTGGATAATTTCCTCTGACCTATATTCTACTCCACCATGTTTCTCCCTAGCTGTGTTTTATCTGCTCTTAAACTCATCCATTGAGTTCTTAACTTTGGTTATACACTTTACAGTTCTGGAAATTCTACTGGTTCTTTTTCAAAGTTGATATCTCTCTTTTTATATTTTCTAGATTCCTACACTTAAATTTCCAAGCCTATCTTTCGTTTTAAATCTCTTTGAATATGTAAGCTTAGTTGTTTAAAATATGAACTCATAATTCCAATATCTGGTGTTTTAATTTTATTGTCTTGTCTCCTCATATGTTTGGTTAACTTTGTGTACTGTATTTTTTCTTTGAAAAAAGAAACACTTGTAGAAAGAATTTCAAGTTCAAGGCTTGAAAGTATTCTGAACTACTTGGCTCACACAAAGTTTGACTGAAGCCCACAGAGAGCTGGTTTACTTCGGGCTCACTCTTATTCCTAGAGTGCAGTCCTTTAGGGCTCCAACCAAAGTGGAGAGCAGTTTACTAGGTCCCCCACCTTTGGCTGGCCTTAGTCTCTGCCTTTTGTCTCACTACCCAACTAGGCTGCCAAAAGCAAGTTCAGTTCAGCTCAACTTGTTTTTTAAAAGAAGACTGCTAGTGCTTACCAATATCTATGTTTTCTTCATTTTTCTGGGCACACAGCTAGATTACATTTAGGTGTGGCCATGTGATCAAATTCAGGCCAGTGGAATGCAACAGAAGGTGATATGCATCACGTCTAGATCTGGCCCATAAATAGCACCCACACAGACTCCTCACTTCCTTTACTCATCTCCTGGTTGAAAAGAGAGGGCTCTGAGGACTTAAAGGAGGGTGGAGGCACAACAGGGATGAAGCCTGGATCCATGAGGGACCACATGGAGCAGTTTCCTGGTCAACCTGCACTGGATGGTGATATGAGCAAGAAACACATGTTTATTTGTTAAGCTTCTGAGATTTGGGGGTTGTCTGTTTCCACAGTTAGCCTATCCTAATACTTAATTCATCCAACTTCTTTCATTGTCCTAACTACAAAATTGGCGCAAATTACTGACAAAGAGTCCACAATTATTGGAAGTGGATGGCTTCCTAACACTTCCTGTACGAACAAGGATTCTTGTTCACATAAGATGGTAAACTATCAAAAGTTTCTCTTCAAATTTTCTTCAGATTATCATTAAATTTTTTAAATCAGGAATTGCATTTAGCCATTTCCAACATCAATGTGATTCTTAGAAAGCTATATTCATAGAGATAACTTTTCTCATTACAAATTTGAAAAGATTTTGACAGTTTTGTTCAAATTCAGTGTTTGACATACTTAAAACATCTTTGTAAATTTATTTTTCTTCTCATGATTATATAATATACAGAAATATAATAAATGTTTTCACCAAACCACATATAGATGCTGCCAAATCATAATATAGCCCAGTGTGCCATGGTATCACCAATGGTATCATTTTTGATATGTGACATCTTGATCACTGTGACCGAGAAGCTGATACTAATGGTTCCACAGGACCACTCACCCCTCACTTTCAGTAGCATTCAGTATTTAAAGGTGTCTGGGGCATTCAAATGCATTAACTAAAAAATTCTCTATAAGATTATGATAATCTGAAATTCATTTAAAATATTTTTGGAGAAATGAAGAATGTCTACGTGGGGTAGTCTGATTACAATTATGGTTCCAATTATTCTTGCCTCCTTGTCCCACACCCTTTGGATTGTGACTTTCCAGCTGTAGCATGAAGACATGGAGTCTATCTGCACTTTTCAATCTCGGCTGGACTTGTAATTTATCACAGCCAATAGAATGAGGCAAAAGTGACAAATTTCCAGTTGTCAGCTTAGGTCTCAAGAGGCTTTGCCTGCTTCTGCTCACTCTGTTGCAGCACCTAGGCTGGCCTGCTAGAAGAGGAAGGGACAGAAGGAGAGCCAATTGTCTAAGCTGAGAAACTATCTCAGGCCAGCCTACAGCCAGCCAGCCCCCCAAACAGATGAGAGAGCCCAACCAAGATCAGCAAGGCTGAGTGCTGATGCATAAGTGAGCCCAAAATAGATCAAAACAGTTTCCCAGCTGACTTCCCAACTTCCTAGCTGACTAGAGAGTGATAATAAATGCTTATTTTTTTTAAGCCACTGCATTTGGGGTGATTTGCTGAAATACTATACTTGCTACAGAGAGATTTACTAAGAAAAGCACATGTTTTAGAAGTCATTAGCAAGTCCAGCACATGTAGAAAAAATATGACCTAGCTTTTATAGCAAAAGATTGGCTTTACACTAAAAGTAGAACTACCATATGACCCAGCAATTGCACTACTGAGCATATACCCTAAGAAAACCATAATTCAAAAAGAGTCATGTATCACAATATTCATTGCAGCACTATTTACAATAGCCAGGACGTGGAAGCAATCTAAGTGTCCATCGACAGATAAATGGATAAAGAAGATGTGGCACATATATACAATGGAATATTACTCAGCCATAAAAAGAAATGAAACTGAGATATATGTAGTGAGGTGGATGGACCTAGAGTCTGTCATACAGAGTGAAGTAAGTCAGAAAGAGAAAAACAAATATCATATGCTAACACCATATATATGGAATCTTAAAAAAAAATAAAAAATGGTTCTCACGAGCCTAGGGGCAGGACAGGAATAAAGATGC
This sequence comes from Phocoena sinus, assembly GCF_008692025.1. Lineage (NCBI taxonomy): Eukaryota > Metazoa > Chordata > Mammalia > Artiodactyla > Phocoenidae > Phocoena > Phocoena sinus. Next base: position 50,975,237 of record NC_045774.1, read on the forward strand.
AGACATAGAGAATGGACTTGAGGACATGAAGAGGGAGAAGGGTAAGCTGGGACAAAGTGAGAGAGTAGCATTGACATATATACACTACCAAATGTAAAATAGATAGCTAGTGGGAAGCAGCCGCATAGCACAAGGAGATCAGCTTGGTGCTTTGTGACCACCTAGAGGGGTGGGATAGGGAGCGTGGGAGGGAGACACAAGAGGGAGGAGATATGGGGATGTATGTATATGTATAGCTGATTCACTTTGTTATGAAGCAGAAACTAACACAACATTGTAAAGCAATTATACTCCAATAAAGATGTTAAAAGATTGGTTTTACATAATTAATAAATACATGTAAGCATATATAGTGTCATTTATTTTATGTTCATTTACTTTTGTAATCAATTTTGGAATTTTTATGGTGTAGTATAAAACTTATTTCCAAAAATAAAACATGATTTACTGTACACAAGAACTAGAAGAAAAAAAGCCAGAAAATTATGTGGCATTCTTATTTAGAGTACAAGACAATATGGACCCAACTGAATGAAAACAGAAAGCCATAGAGAGAAAGCAAGTTGACATGAAAAAGGAATTGGGGGAGACAAGGACCTGACTGCAATAAAATTAAATTGTAAGAGCATTCCAATAGAAAAATAATGAATTTGAACAGACAATTCATGGAACAGAAATTATAAAAATTATAAGGGGCTAATAAGCAAACAAAAAATATAATCAAGCTCAGTAGTAACCAAAGTAAGACAAAATAAGAATGATGTATCATTTTTCATATTGCAATTCTGTAAAGAAAAATAAATTACACTACTCAATGCTGGAAAGCATATAATGAGACATCCATTGCTGCTGGACGAGTAAATCAGTTCAGCTGTTCCAGAAAAAAAATTGTTAGGTTGTATTAAGAGCCCTAAAAGAAGTCATAAACTTGACCCAGTCATTCTGCTTCTAGAAATCAATCTATAGGAAATAATCAGAAATTCAACCAAAGGCTATACACAAGGATTATTTATGACTATGAGAACCCAAAAGCAACTTTAAAGCATAACAAACAGAGGAATGGCTCAATAGGGCACATTAATATAATGCACTAATATGTTGCCAACAAATAATGGTGTTTATGAAAAATATTTTATGATATGGAAACATGCTTATGGTAAAAAGTTAAGTAAAAAAAGGATAATGAAAATTTGTAATTGTATTCAAAACATATAAGTAGGACAAAGGCTAAGTAAATATGTAAAAAATACCAACAGTTGCTGTCTCTAAGTGGTCTGAGTGATAGACTTAGAGGTATTTTTATGATCTACTTTAAGACTTTTCTGATGACTCTTAAAAAATATGGTTTGAACTGCGTGGGTCCACTTACATGCAGAATTTTTTTGGTAGTAAATACTGCAGTGCTACGTGATCCGTGGCTGGTTGAATCCAAGGGTGCGGAACCTCGGACGTAGAGGAACAGAGTATACAGAGGGCCAACTATAAATTATACATCTTCAACTGCGTGTAGGGCCAGCACCCCTAATCCTGCATAGTTCAAGGATCAACTGCACTATTTATTCACCTCAGTGTCCCTAGCACCTTGCACAGACCAGGGAACAGAGTCTTGCATAATACAAGATTGGTGAATAAATGAATACAGTCACCAATTCTTCAAAATCAATTATATTTACTGAATGTTTAATAAATACAAGGTATTGTACTAAATCCTACAAGGACTTTGCAAAACACAGAGAAGACACATTTTTCCACTTTTTTGACTTCACTAACATACCACTAAATTGCATGCACATAATACCTATGGCAGCTGCAAATATTTATAGTTATGTTTTGCATTAGTCGATCTGCCTATGTAAATAAACCATAGCATAAGACACTGTTTGAAATCATAATTAGTATCATAAATTCATGCATTGTATCCTATGAATAACTAAAGCATATGATTATTTTTGAGTACTAAATGGCACCCCAGTTAGTAGCATCCTTAAGTATATTATTTTAGCTCAAAATTCAAGTAGCATTACCAAATGCAGATTCTTCTTATGATAGATAAGGATGACAGTCTCCATCTTTCTACCTGAGCAATTAAAAAGTTTGTCTTTCAAAGCGAGAGAGAGGCATGGACATATATATACTACCAAACGTAAGGTAGATAGCTAGTGGGAAGCAGCTGCATAGCACAGGGTGATCAGCTCGGTGCTTTGTGACCGCCTGGAGGGATGGGATAGGGAGGATGGGAGGGAGGGAGACACAAGAGGGAAGAGATATGGGAACATATGTATATAAATAACTGATTCATTTTGTTGTAAAGCAGAAACTAACACACCATTGTAAAGCAATTATACTCCAATAAGATGTTAAAAAAAAAAGATGTGGCACATATATACAATGGAATATTACTCAGCCATAAAAAGAAACAAAATTGAGCTATTTGTAATGAGGTGGATGGACCTAGAGTCTGTCATACAGAGTGAAGTAATTCAGAAAGAGAAAGTCTAGTACCGTATGCTAAAACATATATATGGAATTTAAGGGAAAAAAATGTCATGAAGAACCTAGGGGTAAGACAGGAATAAAGACACAGACCTACTAGAGAATGGACTTGAGGATATGGGGAGGGGGAAGGGTGAGCTGTGGCAAAGCGAGAGAGTGGCATGGACAAATGTACACTACCAAATGTAAAATAGATAGCTAGTGGGAAGAAGCCGCATAGCACAGGGAGATCAACTTGGTGCTTTGTGACCACCTAGAGGGGTGGGTTAGGGAGGGTGGAAGGGAGGGAGACGCAAGAGGGAAGAGATATGGGAACATATGTATATGTATAACGGATTCACTTTGTTATAAAGCAGAAACTAACACACCATTGTAAAGCAATTATACTCCAATAAAGATGTAAAAAAAATACAAAATAAATTTTTTTTAAAAATTAAAGAAAATAAAAGAATAAATAAACAGCATTGCTCTAGTAAAAAAAAAGTTTGTCTTTGATGTGGCTGGTTATCTGAATAATTTTCTAAACAGGAACAATGAAAATTCACTTATTCAATGTTTATGCATTCTCGACTATTGTTTCAAACTCTTTGTTTCTGTGGAAACCTGATGAAAACTTAAAGAACTTTAAATCTATAATGAGTTTGCTAAGGGCATTTGTTTTCCTTAATTACCAAGAATATACAGCTGCATTATATGCAGCACAGTTTCTCTAACAAACTTATAGGAATAAAGAGCTTGCCTGCTGTCTTCTTTCTCCTGTATGAGAAACAGCACAGCTGTCTGTTTTGGTTTGACCCTGAGGCCGGGAGTGAGGATTTTCTCAATGCCACACCAATGTGAAAGGCACGAGCTTTACCACCAGCCTGCCTTCTGCCCTGCAATGAGCAGTTGATCCACTTCAGTGACACGAATGAGCTGCCAGCTTGAGTTTCTTTTTTCTCTGCCTGGCTAATGCTTGTTCTGCCACCATTATTTCAGCTCAAGTAGGACGATTATTATTTCAAGCGCTGTCTAGATTATACTGTCCTAAGGGTTACTCTTTATCTGTATAGACTCCTCTTTATAAATTCCTTGTAGTGATGCCCTGATAGCTCCTAATTAAACAAGTATGTGTGGCACCTTGCTTTGTTTACACAGAAATGACAATATCTCAGATCTTAAAGAGAAGTACCTTTTAATAGGAAAAAAAATGCTTGAATGGAATTCAGATGAATGTGTCCTTTTCAAAACAAACAAAAAAAATAAAAAGAACTGACGTTAAAACAACTATGTGGGGCTTCCCTGGTGGCGCAGTGGTTGAGAGTCCGCCTGCCGATGCAGGGGACACGGGTTCGTGCCCCGATCCGGGAAGGTCCCACATGCCGCGGAGCGGCTGGGCCTGTGAGCCATGGCCGCTGAGCCTGCGCGTCCGGAGCCTGTGCTCCACGACGGGAGAGGCCACAACAGTGAGAGGCCCGCGTACCACAAAAACAAAAAAACAAAAAAAACAACTATGTGCACCAAAATAATAAAGATAATAATTAGAAAAAGAGCACTGAAATGTGTGCAAATAATTTCCCAAGATTGGTCATATGGCACCTTAATATGAGAAATCTCATTAATATGAAGACCATAACATCCAGCTGGGAAATATCTCGCCATTCCAGAAAATACTATCAACTCTTACACATTCTATTTCAGATGTTCTTTTTGTGCTGAGGAAAAGTCTTACTACTTGATTTATACAGTCACAATGGCAGGAGGCTAGTCCTACCTAGATCTGCCAGATCTTTGCCTAACACTCTATCCCCCTCTATGGCCAAATAACAATGGTTAATATAGTATTCTATTGGGGGGTGGGCGTCCTATTTTTATTTTAAGAGAATCTGTAGAAACAATGACTCAACAATAACAAAAATCAATGTGGCAAACCAGAGGCAATTGTACCCTTTCCCCACCCTGACGCAAATAGCTCTGCGTATCTAATAGATCTCCAAATCCTGGAGATGTCTAATTCTGGAGATATGGAACTGAAAACTTTCTCGAAACACAAACTGCATACCAGATGTACTGAGTGCCTACTATGTGAAAGCACTGTGCCAGGTTTATTTCTAGGAATTCTTCTAGTTCGACTGGGGAGTGGAAAACCCATTCGACTTATAGCCTGCAGCATAGAAAACAAAACGAAAAATATGGAGATAGGTCAAAAACACAACATGAGAAGAACATGAAGAAGTAGGAAATCATTAGCATCATCATTATTATTAATAAGCACCACTGAGTGTAAGCATCAATACCACTCTAAGGCAATACATTAACGATGAGATGGTAAGAATTACTGGAATGGATTATACTAACCACCTGGGATTCAGTAAGTAGAGACCATAATTTGTTAAGCAATTAGCTGGCATCTGACTGGAACGTCCAATTGTTTAATAGACATCTAAAATTTGAGGAGTGTCAAGAGTTGCCCCTTTAGGAAATGAGATAACTGGGTTTGATTATGCCAACAAAATTAACATCATGAATGAGTTTGTGTAGCTTAGAACCCTCTATTCAGAAAGACCCTAAATACTTCTGGAATTAGAAAGTCCTGCCCAGGTAATTTATTCAGTTTAAGCTTTCAATTTAACTATGCATGATAGTCAGAAAGCAGCCTAGATTCTATACAAAACAGGACTGCTTCTTTGGTTTTTAAGTCTGAGAGAAATGAGCCTTCACAGCCTCCTTCACAGACCTTGGCTAACCATGTCCTAGAATCTACCCTCACCATGGGATTATTCAACCTGGCTAGACTCTCTTGCTAGTTCTCAGGGTATCTAAAGTTTCTGAATTAAGGTAATGAGAGGGTTATGCTTTAGATTTTATAAGAAGCCATGGGGGCGGGGGGGGAGCCGGGGGACTTCCTTAGCGGTCTAGTGGTAAAGACTCCGTACTTCCAATGCAGGGGGCATGGGTTTGATCCCTGGTCAGGAAGGAAGTTCCTCATGCAGCGCAGAGCAGCCAAAAAAAAAAAAAAAAAAGCCATGGGGATACTTTGAATTACTAGGTTTTGTTTATAATGACTCCCAAAATTTGTTTAAGCTTTAAGCCAATTCTAACCAGATTCTAGAAAAATGGGAACAACACAAGTGAACTGAACAAGGCATTATACTGAGCATTTAGCCTAATAAGAGAACCCATATTCTCCATGTCCAGGAACACAGGCAGCAGGACAGTTTTCAAAAACATGCCATATACAATGTGTGTGTGTGTGTGAATAAGTATTTCACTAGCTAAAGATTTTTTTTCTTTGCCTGACTTGGGTTTTCATTGCTGCACGCAGGCTTTCTCTAGTTGCAGCGAACAGGGGCTACTCTTCGTTGCGGTGCATGGGCTCCAGGGGTGCGGGCTTCAGTAGTTGTGGCATGTGGGCTCAGTATTTGTGGCTCGCAGGCTCTAGAGTGCAGGCTCGGTAGTTGTGGCACACAGGCTTAGTTGCTCCGTGGCATGTGGGATCTTCCCAGACCAGGGCTCAAACCCGTGTCCCCTGCATTGGCAGGCAGATTCTTAACCACTGCGCCACCAGGGAAGTCCTAGTTTTTGATTTAAGTTTTTGATTGGAAGGTATTTAGTTTAATGTGGTCCTCTACTGTTAAGTAACCATGTATAATCAATCTTTTAAAATCATAAACAATGAGGAAATTTTATTTTAGCTGCACAAACAGCTAGTTCTTTGAAATGATTAACCTAGATATTAGCAATCCAGCAGACACTGAAAAAAATATTGGCAGGGGGAAGAAAAATAGCCCAACAGTTGCTAGAATCATTTCACAAAATCATTTATTAAAATAATGCTATAACAACCCCCTTCTAATTTCCCACTGCAAAAGGGATTTTCTTGGCTCATTCAAAACAAATGGAAATTTAAACATTATTGTTAAAGCCTCAGACATTATGATATCTGATTGTATAGACTACAGAAGGTAATAAATGTACATGGCCAAGGCTGATACATGTTTCCATCTTTTTCATTTTCTATTTTTAATTTAATGATTTTAATAAGAATGTACATGATAATGGTGAAGTAATTAGTAACAATACTACCAAAATCACTGAAATCAGTAACTGATAGAAGATTAGCACTTGATGGTGAACATAATTGAGCCATCGTGAGCATCCCTCAGTAGAGGGCAGTATTTGTTACATCTCATGGGAGGAAAGGCAATGTTATAAATTTGTCTGGCTTTGAGATCTATCCGGAAGAAATTTGAAAGATTACCCCCATATGGTGCAACATGAGGTTCTATACCCTTTGCTACTGGTTCTACATGTGCATATGAAATGAAAGGTCCATCAATGTTAACTCTTCCCTCTGGATTTCAGCGGCATGAAAAATTACATGTAGGACACTAAAAAGTAACTTTGTAAAGAACTTTAGAATAGCAAAGAAATTATTTTAAATTTGAGAATGATGGTTTCTGAACGTGTTAAAATCTAACAAATGAAGAGATTTTATTGTTTTTGTTTTGCTTTGTGAGCAGTCATTGGGAAGAAACTGAATCCTCTTAGAGGTGGATATTAGAAAAGCCTAAGCAGAGTTGGAAAAGTAGATATTAAAGAGTTATCCTTCCTCATACTCTTCTGCCTTCTAAATCATGGAAATACTCAGTGAAAAATGCTAAATTCATACTCTGAAGATATTAAAACATGAAACAGAGCAAGGTTGTATGCCTCTCTGTACCGCTGCATACACAAAGGGCCAACTCCTTGAAACTTATTAAGACCAATAGAATTCTTCACTCCATTTTCTTGTCAAAGAGACAACTTTGAATTATCTGCTACCCAAATTTTATTAAAAGATACAACATTCGTGAAAGGATTGAAAGTGAGTCTATCCAATCTCTAAACATTTGAAACTATTTCTCTGGATCAAGTCAAATAATAAAGAGAAAAGCTTAGTTGCAAAGTACTTTTTTGACCTCTATAGCCCTAGTTTCATTGAACTGTACTTTGTCATTGTGCCCCCAGCTGATATATAAGAATCTGTACAATACAAACTTGTATTAGCAGCAGGAATGGTGCTGAGTAAATTGTCCACTGGCATCTTTCAGACGTCCCTTTATGAAAGGTACAAGTCCTGCTCCCCGCTCCGCCGCCCACCCCACCCCCACCCCCCCCCCCCCCGCAAAATCTTCACTTCTGAGTAGCTAACTTGCTTCTATCTTCTAACTTACTAAGTATCCTTTCCCCTCTTTGGCTGGAGGGAGGCTATCCTTTCCCCTCTCTGGCTGGAGGGAGGCTAAGTGTTGATTTAATTTTTCAATTTTAAGAACTTTGTAGAAGTTTATGATATGGATTGATATATATTAACTTTTCTTGTCTTTCAACTTTTCTCTATTTTCCCTTTGCTCTAATTTTTTAAAAAGTCTATTTAATTCTATTTGTGTATGTTTGTGGGTGTCTTTGTATACATATGGGTACACATACATACAAAATGCTTTTTGGAATCAAGTAAGGTATAAATAAATACACACTAAAATTACCTTTCTCTATTTCTTTTTAAAGCTTATTTTGTTATTTAGTTTCCTTTAGATAGGTGGTAAAACAGAATCAGGGAAATAACATGTCAGTAAGAACTTCAAATAATAAACAGCAGTGCCTCTTAATTTTGTTAGTTAACAATTATGCACTGAACACCTATCAGTTACACAGTACTAAATGTAGAGAGCAGTATTCTTAGAGAAGGTAGGTTTTCAATGGAGAGGGAATTTGCCCAGTGTAGGAAAGTAGAAATCTATTTCATAAACATGGAATTAAATGGAATTTGGTGAAGACAGAAGAAATCTGAGAAAAGCAAACCATCACTGGCTTTAGTAAAGCACTGAAGGGAGAGATTAGAAAATGTATTGCAAGGGCTGCAGCAATCCAGAATGATGTGAATATTTAACAATTCAGATTTGTATTACGACATGATAGGGAAATGCAGAAAGTTCAGGAAAGAAGCTGAGAATATAATATTTTGCTGTTTACACAGTTTTTTACATACATTAAAGCTGAAAGCAGTAAGATTAGGTTGTTTGTTATATACTCCTGTTAGACTTTCTACAAAGTAACATCCAAATCCTAAAATGTTACCAATCTAGTAAATTACTTCCATTTTTAAAAATTCAATAAAATGGTGGGAAATTTTATTGCTCCTACTGTACCTTTGATTCATCTACGGTAGTACATTGGCTCTGTTTCCTTCTACTGATTCTCATGATAACACATTTTCCTACCCCACCCCTACCCATCATCTCTTCCTTTTTCTATGTCAGTTCAGGTGACTTCACTGACCCCTTTAGGCTCCAAACTAACACATCTCTATAAATATCTTCCAGGTCTGTATCTTCCATACTAGACTTCCAATTGTTCGTAAGAGTTCTTCTCTTACCTCTGGTATTTCTGTTAAGGGTTCTGCTGTTCCTCTGGTTACCCAAACTGAAAACGTCAGAGCTCTCTGACTTGCCTTGAACCTGAGACCCCTCTACATCCAATCCCATAGATTTCTCTCATATCCATCTGTTCTTTCCAATCATGTAAATTTGGCTTTCGTCCCTGGTTGAGGGGGCAATTAGGAACTGAAATCCAGTCCATGCTGTTTGCTAAGCCATGCACCCTGATGAGGGGCAGCATCTACCTAGAGGAAGGGGCACACTTTTTTCCACATAAAGGCAGGACTTGCTTACTTAGGTCCATGCCCATCTTCACGGGTGGCTTTATCTAATGCACACAAGGCTCCACATGTGGTAGTAGCAGTGCCAATCTTGCCAGATTATCCAATACAGATCTGTTAAAAAATAATGACTAGTTTATTTTATGCTGATGAAGGTTCTAATCCAAACTCTACTACCTGATATGCAAACCCCTTTACACTGACTTCAACCCTTCTATCCTGCCTGAGTACACACCACTCTCCCACGCATAATCGAAGTTCCAGCCATGACTCTTAAGTCCTCTACATAGAGAATTCTGGATTGTCAGTTTTTTCCTTTCAGCACTTTAAAGATGTTGTACTGTTTTCAGGTCTCCATCGCTTCCAATGAGAAGTCAGTCCTTAATGATATCGTTGTTCCTCTAACTGCTTTGAAATTTTTTTTATCTTTGGTTTTCAACAGTTTGACCATGATGTGCCTAGGAGTGATTTTCTTTGTATCTGCTAGAAGTTTTTTGAGCTTCTAGAATCTGTAAAATTACATCTTTTACTAAATTTCAGCCATTTTCTTTAAAAAATTTTTTCTGTCCCACTTTCTTCCTTTTCCTTCTGGGACTCCATGACACATGAGTTAAACCTTTTGATAAAGTTTCTTAAGTCATGAGACTTTGTTAATTTTTTTTATTGTTTTCTGTTTTTCAGATGGCATAATTTCTATTATCTATCTTTAAGTGCACCAACTTTCCAATCATCTGCAATTAGTGTTAAGTATATATAGTGAACTTAAAAATTTTTAAGTCTAGAATTTTTAATTTTTAGTGTTAGAATTTCCATTTGGTTCCTTTTTATAGTTTCAATTCCTCTGCTAAGACTTCCTATTTGTTCATTCAATTCCAGTATATATTTCCTTCATATCCCTGAGTATAGATATAAAAGCTACTTTAAAATCTTTGCCTCTATTTCCAACATCTGTGTCATTTCAGGGTCAGTTTCTGTTAATTACCTTTTCCTCTTTTAAAATGGGTCAGATTTTCCTGTGTCTGCTCACATCTAGGAATTTTGGGTTGTATTCTGGATATTGTGAATGATATGTTGCAGAGACTTGGGATTCTTTTATATTCCACCAAAGTATATTGATTTTGTTGTTGTTGCTATTTTAGCAGGTAATTAACCTAGCTAGTCTCACACTCCAAACTCTGTCTCCTCTGTGATGGGCAGTGACTGAAATCTGTTCAATTTTTTTTAGCCTTAGTTGTACATATATAGTTCAGCCCAAGATTTAGGCAGAGTTTATATGAAGAATGTTGGGCTCTTTCTCTGTGTTTCTCTCCTTTCCATAATTTCTCCTCTTATTCTCTAGCTGCTATGGTCACTCTCCTCTGATGCCTCAAGTCAGGAATACTGCAGGTTTCCAACTATTTTTAAATATCCCATAAGAAGCCAACTGTGATCTGCTCTCAGGCAAAAAATGACAAAAATAAGAATTCATCGGTATCAATCTCTTCTTCCATGTGTGGATAGTGTTCCACTTTCTCCCTGCTTTTGGTTGCTCAATAATGCCTTCCAGATAATTGTTTTTTAGATTTGTCCAGAGTTACAATTGTGATCTATAGGTGGGTTGGTCAAATAGGAGCTACTCTGTCATTAATGGAAGTAGGATCCTCCAGAGTCTTCAAGTCTCTAAACATACTCTGTAATTTCCTACCTCTGTGTTTCTCATAGAAACATAAAACCTCAGAGGAGGAAGAGGTCACAAAAGTTGCCCTCATGATCCCTTACCCTTAGGAACAACCAAACAACCACCACTTCTTCCTCTCCCCTGCACCAGCCGAGTCTCCAACCATCCAGCCTTCAAGGCTCACTTCCTCTTTACTACCCACAGCATTCCGGTCACACAGATCCTGTGGTACTAATTATAATCTGTCTCACATTCTGGTGATCTATATACTAGTCACGTTTTCTCCTCTAAATTAAGACTAACTATGGTGACTGACTCTTTTTTTTTTTTTTTTTTTTTTTTTGGTACGCGGGCCTCTCTCTGCTGTGGCCTCTCCCGTTGCGGAGCATAGGCTCCGGACGCGCAGGCCCAGCCGCTCCGCGGCATGTGGGATCCTCCCGGACCGGGGCGCGAACCCGAGTCCCCTGCATCGGCAGGCGGACTCTCAACCGCTGCGCCACCAGGGAAGCCCGTGACTGACTCTTAATTCATCTTGTTACCCCCTATAGCACCTAGAACTATGCCAGCTTTCCATTAAGTACAGTAGGTCTCACTTTCCATGGTTTCACTTACCTGTGGTGAACGCTGGTCAGAAAATTTTTAATGGAAAATTCCAGAAATAAACAATTTGTGAAATTTAGATTGCACACATGAGCAGTGTGATGAAATCTTGTACGGTCCCATTCAGAATGTGAATCTCCCCTTTGTCCAGGGTATCCCACCATTAGTCACTTAGTAGCCATCTCAGGTATCGGATCGACTCTCTTGGTATCCCAGTGCTTATGTTGAAGTAACCTCTATTTTACTTAATAATGGCCCCAAAGTGCAAAAGGAGTAATGCTGGCAATTCGGATATGCCAAAGAGAAACCGTAAAGTGCTTCCTTTAAGTGAAAAGGTAAAAGTTCTCGACTTAATAAGGAAAAAAAAAACCGTATGCTGAGGTTGCTAAGATCTACAGTAAGAATGAATCTTCTATCTGGAATATTGTGAAGGAAAAAGAAATTCATGCTAACTTTGCTCTTGCACCTCAAACTGAAAAAGTTACAGCCACAGTGCATGATAAGTGCCTAGTTAAGATGGAAAAGGAATTAAATTTGTACAATAAGGTACTTTGAGAGAGAGAGACCACATTCACATAACTTTTATTATAGTATAGTTATAATTAAGCTATTTTATTATTATTTATTGTCAATTTCTTACTATGCTTAATTTATAAGTTAAACTTTATCATAGTTATGTATGTATAGGAAAAACAATAGTATATATAGGCTTAATAGTATCCATGGTTTCAGGTATCCACCACAGATAAAGAGGGACTACTGTACTCGGTAAACATCTACTGAATGACTGGGGAAAAGGGACATAAAATATAAAATGGGTAGGGCTCTCTCTGTTACCCTGCTTCCCTCCCTCCCTCCCTTCCTTCCTTCCTTTCTCCCTCCCTTCCTCCCTCTCTCTCTTTCTTTCCCTCCCTCCCTCCCTTCCTTCCTTGACCACAGGGCATGTGGCATCTTACTTCCCGGACCAGGGATCAAACTCACACCCCCTGCAGTGGAAGCATGGAGTCTTAACCACTGCACTGCCAGGGAAGTCCCTGTTATCCTGCTTTAAAGGTTACTTAAACAAATATCTAGCACGTTGGTTTATTTATTTAGCAAGTTTCCTTCCTAAAAGGATGACATTCCCAAGAGGAGATACTATTTGCTGATCCACTAGAACATGCTGGTCAAAGTTACAACCTTTCCTAGAGTTTACTGCCCCATTAATTTTCCTAAAACATTACTTTATGTACCATGTTCCTGCTCAAAACCTCTGTAGATGTACCCTGTGGATCAGGGTAAGAAGTCTATACTTCGCTGCCTGATTTTATGGCGAATCTGTCTAGGATTTTCATTCTTCCCTTTTCTCTCCAACATGCACTCTGCTCTTATTAGGCAAGTTTCTTCTCTTCCTCCTGAAACATTTGGTGCTTGGCTTCAGATCATGGCTGAAATACCTTCACTCTGCTTGTCTAAATTCTACTCACCTTTCAAGCAAGATTATTTTCCTCCTTAAATCTCATGTCTCCTCAGAGCCTTCCCAATCCTTATTATCCTTACCTTTAACTCCTGATGCACTCATAATAATGTATTTAACTAGGGAGCACAGCTCTTTAAAATACCATTACAGCTGAAAGGAGTGACAGAAACTAGCTGATCACATCATGCATTTTACAGATGAGGTACCTGGACCCAGAGAGGTTAAGTGACCTGCCTAAGGCCATTCAGCTACATAGTGTCAGTAATGATTCAGATTCATATTTCTTGATTCAGTTGGGCCTCTTTCCACTCTACTGCATTGTTTGGTATTTGGTTCATGTTATTTCATTTACTAAATTGTAAACTCTTTGAAAAAACTTCTTTCACTCCTTTTATATTCTTTATAACATAATGGCATACAGATATGGAAGCACTTAAATAGTTGCTGACCACTGAATCATTGTAGCAGTCTTGGGAGGGAAATCTTACATAACATATATTTCTTGATTAACAATAAAAGATAAAAGAGTTAAGTAATACTTGATCCTTGACAACAAATAATGTTGCTTACCATCTGGTTCTACAAGAGTGAAGTCACTAGTCAAGGTAGTCACGGACCTTTAACACACCCTGAAAGGAGTTCAGGGTGGAGATCAGGAAGGAGGCACTCTATGCTCTGGGAAAACTGGCAGAACAGGCCTGCACATAGATATTTTCAGATAGATTTTACTCAATTTCTTGCATCTTCTCATACTTAGAAAAGCACTAAAATCGTTAATGGAGACATCTGCTCCTCATTACTAGCAGCAACCTTGATGTATGCTTGATTGCACGTATCCTCTTTGCCAAAATCGTATATATACTGATCTACCCCTTACCTCTTTGGAGCAGTTCCTTAGAGCTATCTGAGAGGTTGTCTCCTGGGCTATAGTCCTCAGTAAGTCCCCAAATAAAACTGAACTCACAGTTCTCACGTTGTGCTTTTTTTTCCTAGTCCACACCCTAAAATACATGGCAATCTTATGATTTCTTAACACTATACCTCACTTCTAGTTTTTTTCTCAAAATCTTTTGCCTGACTCCACAGTATCTTCACAAGTTATTTTAAGAAACAAAACAGTATATTCTAATAATTCTCAAACTTTTTTCTATAAAATACATCTCAAAGTAATAATATATCTAGTGAGATGTACCTTATTGAATATTCTAACTAGCAATGTAGTAATTATTAATTACTTTAATTACTTTAATTAATTATTAATTATAATTCTGAGTAACTGATCTAATCTAGGGGAAGGTACTATGGAGTATATCAAATCATGTACTTTATGAGGACAAACAGAAAAACTTAAAAATTACAGATCGAACAATTACTTGATTAAAACATTTTTCTATTAAAAAAAAATCAAGCCAGTTGGAAGTTAGCATTAGAAAAGTCATCAGTGTTAAGCTTTTTTAAAAATCAAGCAGGTACTTTTAAAGTGTTTCATAGTCATGTTAATTGATTGGCCTAGATTTTCTCAACCTTTTACCCGTCATCTCATTGTATAGGTCTTCTGTTTAGAGAACTATTCCCAATAATTATTTAGGGCTGTGATACATGTGTTATTAAAAGCCAAGTGAGATCACGTACTTTAAATTCTTTTTTAAAACTCTCATTTTACAAAGTTAATGACCACTTTAATTTTTTTTTTTTTTTGGCTGTGTTGGGTCTTCGTTGCCGCCCTTGGGCTTTCTCTAGTTGTGGCGAGCAGGGGCTACTCTTCATTGCAGTGCGCCATCTTCTCATTGCAGTGGCTTCTCTTGTTGCAGAGCATGGGCTCTATGCGCGTGGGCTTCAGTAGTTGTGGCACGTGGGCTCAGTAGTTGTGGCTCGCAGGCTCTAGAGTGCAGCCTCAGTAGTTGTGGCACACGGGCTTAGTTGCTCCACGGCATGTGGGATCTTCCCAGACCAGGGCTCGAACCTGTGTCCCTTGCATTGGCAGGTGGATTCTTAACCACTGCACCACCAGGTAAGTCCAATGACCACTTTAATTTTTAAAGTTTTAATTCATACTTCTTAATCATTGTCTGAGCAGACAGACACATTCCTCCCAAAGACCAAAGCAAATATTAAATGTTAGTTTGTCATGCCTTCCTAGAGTAGAAGAGGTCTTGAGAGGAATATGAGGAGTTGCGCCTACTACTAGCTCTGATTCTCAAAATAATTTTATTCCTAAGAAAGAGGACATGTTGAAGGTATACAGTTCTTAGCACACTGACTCTTCCCTTGAGGTCCCCTGGGAATTCTGAGGCAACTTCTCCCCATTATAGGGACTGGATACATTTTTTTTAAAAATTATTGGAGTATAGTTGCTTTACAATGTTGTGTTAGTTTCTGCTGTACAGCAAAGTGAATCAGCTATATGTATACATATATCCCCTCTTTTTTAGATTTCCTTCCCATTTAGGTCACTACAGAGCATTGAGTAGAGCTCCCTGTGCTATACCGAAGGTTCTCATTAGTTATCTGTTTTATACATAGTAGTGTATATATGTCAATCCCAGTCTCCCAATTCATCTCACCCACCCCCCTTCCCCGCCTTGGTATCCACAAGTTTGTTCTCTCCTTCTGCTTCTCTGTCTCTATTTCTGCTTTGCAAATAAGTTCATCTGTACCATTTTTCTAGATTCCACATAAAAGCAATATTACATGATAGTTGTTTTTCTCTGACTTACTTCACTCTGTATGACAAATACATTTTTAAATCGCTTCAGTTAGCAGCACAACATAAATATATTCAAGAAAATGAAAGCAAATTTTCTCCCTTAGAGAAGTTTCAGGCAGCTGAGTCTGAGAAGTCCATGGCCTGCAGAGCTTAAAATTTTTGTTGCCATATTCGCTGCATCAGCTAAGGAGCTGTTCTCACCCCAGTTTGGGAACAGAAGCTGAGCAAGACTACTTAGACTCACAATGAGTCCTGCAACAGAAAACTTCCCATGTGAAGAAACTTGGAAGGCACTCTCTCCACCCAGCTTTTCTCCATTCCTTCAGATTCTTCTCATCTCCCTTTTTATCATGGAAATGACCACAATTATTTTAAGTGGCCACAGTTTTCTAACTTCTAATCTAGCCCCCCCTTTTTTTAGTATAAAATTTATTTATTTATTTATTTACTTATTGGCTGCGTTGGGTCTTCGTTGCTGAGCGTGGGCTTTCTCTAGTTGCAGCGAGCAGGGGCTACTCTTCGTTGCAGTGCGCGGGCTTCTTGTTGCAGTGGCTTCTCTTGTTGCAGAGGACGGGCTTCTAAGCACGCAGGCTTCAGTAGCTGCAGCACGCTGCCTCAGTAGTTGTGGCTCACAGGCTCTAAAGCACAGACTCAGTAGTTGTGGCACACGGGCTTAGTTGCTCCGTGGCATGTGGGATCTTCCCAGACCAGGGCTCGAACCCGTGTCCCCTGCATTGGCAGGCGGATCCTTAACCACTGAGCCACCAGGGAAGTCCTAATCTAGCCCCTTTTTAATGGGCATTTCTCTTAAAGTCCTTTTTCCTTTAAAATAATAAAACACAAAAAAAATAACAATTTTAACCCAATATATAGTTATTTCCCTGGAAGAGACAAATCATCATCAACAATTAGTAAAAACTGATCCTTCAGTCTAACTTCTAAACTTATAGAGAATTCTTTTTCTTTCATTTACAGAATTTCAGGATAATTATGTAAATTCAGGTTAAAAGTTACTTGTATAGGGCTTCCCTGGTGGCGCAGTGGTTGAGAGTCCACCTGCCGATTCAGGGGACATGGGTTCATGCCCCGGTCCGGGAAGATCCCACATACCGTGGAGCGGCTGGGCCCGTGAGCCATGGCCGCTGAGCCTGTGCGTCCAGAGCCTGTGCTCCGCAACGGGAGAGGCCACAACAGTGAGAGGCCCACGTACCGCAAAAAAAAAAAAAAAGTTACTTGTATACACCTTAACTTTTTAAATCAAATTATGGTATAGGTCTATTATGAGGTTTTATTCCAAAAACCTTCTTTATAATTCAGAGGGCCAATATGAAACAGCTGGCTCCAAGATGTATGTTGAAATTTGACATCTTACTGCATATGCCCTATATTCCTTCTCACACATTTAACTGTACCCCTCAAACTGGCACAGCAAGGCAAGCATGGGTTTGTAGGGAGGATTCAAGATTAGTTGAATGGTTAGATAAGATGGCTTTCAAGGTGCCTTTCTACACCAAGACTGACTCTTTAGCTTAAGGGCTGACCAGGAATGAGGACAGGGAAAGACAAAGGAAAGAAAGACTTAGGACTCATTTTTGACATTGGATTCACATTCTACCCTTCAAGAATCTGACCCATTCTATACTAAGCTCTTTGCTACCTCACTTCTGCCCTACCTGTTCCCTATGATTTAGCCAGGCTAGCAGACTGCCTTATTTGCACAAGGTATTACCAGAGGTCAGAATATTTGGGAAAAGGACACACACGTATCAGCAATGCTACCAGAATGGTTTTGCTGCTGGGAAGGTAAAGGGCTAAGGAGATTCCTGGGCTGCCTCAGCTCTGGTGATTAATGCCCTTACTCCCTGATGCTAATCACCACCATTGGCATTCAAACACCATCAGCCTTGACTCTTGGCCAAATAGTAGAGATAAAAGCTATTCATCCTTTAGTATTTACTGAGAGTGTACCAAGTACACAAACCAGAAGTAGTTCCCAATCAGTGGTTTCATTTGGAATACATGAAATGAAATAGAGACAGAACAGAGAAAGAGAAGGTAAATGTCTTTTAGCAACTCCCCCAAGGATTCTATTCGATACAGTTCGATAAGTCTAACAATATACAAACTAATATGATATAATAAAGACTAACAGACAGTTGAAAGTCAAAACACATATCTGATGGATCTCCATTCCTTGAATACTAAGAACCAAAGAAGAAAGCTAATGAACAAAAAGTTGATAATGAACAATGTATACACCCATGCATCTGCATCAACTGGTATATTTTTCTGCTCAGACTTTTTACAAACACACCTGGCTACCTGTCATTATTTTTAAGACACAAATAACAAACTACTCTTGCAAACAGTTACTTGTGAGCACAGTTATCAGTTGAGGAAACAATTTTCTGCAGGTGTAAAAATTACATTTCTCAATAAGAAAAATTTAGGTATAGTCAGTATACTCGTTAAGCCTTTAGAATTTAGTTTTGGCCTGCTTTCTTTGAATAGGGTACTTTCGTTTTAGGTCCACAGAAATTTAACTCTAAAGAAAGTAGTTCTCAAACTTTTTGGTTTCAGGAGCCCCTAGCACTCTTAAAAATTACTGAGGAACCCATGAGCTTTTGCTTATGTGGGTTATATCTCCCAATAGTTACTGTATTAGAGATAAAAACTGAGAAAATTTAAAAATATTTATTAATTTATTTAAAAAACAATGATAAAACCATTATACTCAACCCATAAAATTAACAGAAATAACATTTTAATGAAAATAATTATATTTCTAAAATGAAAATAGTAAGAAGAGTAGCATTGTTTTATACTTTTGGCAAATCTCTTTAATGTCTAGCATAATAGAAGATGGTAGAATTCTCATACCTGCTTCTACAGTCAAACTATTGTGATATGTTGCTTTGGTTGAATCATATAAGAAAATCTAGCCTCACACAAGTATGTAGTTGGAAAAGGGAAAAGTTTTTTTTTTTTTTTTTTGTGGTACACGGGCCTCTCACTGCCGCAGCCCCTCCCGTTGCGAAGCACAGGCTCTGGACGCACAGGCCCAGCAGCCATGGCCCACGGGCCCAGCTGCTCTGAGGCATGTGGGATCCTCCCGGACCAGGGCACGAACCCGTGTCCCCTGCATCGGCAGGCAGACTCTCAACTACTGCACCAAGAGGGAAGCCCAGGGAAAAGTATTTTAACAGCCTTGTTAGATAATTGTGGATTTTCTTCTTTGCTGCTACATGAAAACTCAACAAGAACTTCCTTCCAAAGAGCTCACTATGGAAAGAGGGGGAAAAGAATAACTTTATAGTGGAGACAAATACTACCTCAGACAAGTGTGATCAAGGTTAACATCAACAGTGATAAGTCATGTTGATAATAGGTACCCTTGATATGATCTGATGAAAATAGCACTTAACCTCTGTGATCTTCCTCCCAAAGCCCACAATTCCAGTCAAATCATGAGAAAAACATCAGACAAATCCCATTTGAGGGACAATCTACAAAATAAATGACCAGTATTCCTCAAAACTGTCAGGGTCATCAAAAACAAGGCAAGTCTGAGAAACTGTCACGACCAAGAGGAATCTAAGGAGGCAAGATAACTAAAGGTAATGTGGTATCCTGGATGGGATCCTGGAACAGAAAAAGGATACGGGGTAAAAACTAAGAAAGTGTGAATAATATATGGACTTTAGTTAATCATATCAATATTGGTTCATTAATTGTAATGAATATACCATACTAATGTAAGATGTTAATAACAGGGGAAGTTGGATTTGGGAGTATATGGAAACTCTCAGGACTACCTCCTCAATTTTTCTGTAAGCTTAAAACTTCTAAAATATAGTCTATTTAAAATTTTTTAAAAACTTGACAAGAAGTAATTTTTTAAATAATAGTTGCAATGTAGAGTCTGAAACAATATTAGTGTATTTTTTTAATTCTGTTATATTAAAATCCATTATTAGTCTTTCTTGCATTTTAAATAGACCTTCATCATGCATGATTTTGTAAGAGTATGCATTGGTTATTGGAAAATATTCATTCAAAGAGTAATACATATCTTCTAAATGCTGACACATTTAATTATACAATACCAAAACTTAGCATTTGTTAATATCACCATCAATCTCATCAGAAAAAAATACTTAAGAATTGGGAAGAGGTGCCAAGTTCATGGTGGCAGCAACAAGTTTTCCAAAATTCTATTTTTTACTTGTTTGCTCAAATTTTTATCATTGGCAACAAATACTTGCAGTTGTTTTCTTAAAGTGACAGTTTTATCGATACTTTGTTCATTTTCAAGAAAATGTCTGTCAAACACTATGAGAAAATGTCTGCCAAACCTGAATAACTGTAGTCTATCTGTCATTTATTCTTCCAAGTGAAAATGGTGTTTCAAGAAAAAAGTGACTAGTTTAGCTAGGAACTCAAACAACTGCACAAGTGCTTTTCCTAAAGACAGCCACTGTATTTGGTACATAGCAGAAGAGCTTTATGTGTACTTCCTTCATGACAGTGAGTATTAAAAAGACATGTTCTAAAAAAAAAGACATGTTCTCAGGGCTTCCCTGGTGGTGCAGTGATTAAGAATCCGATTGCCAATGTAGGCGACAAGGGTTCGAGCCCTGGTCTGGGAAGATCCCAAATGCTGTGGCGCAACTAAGCCCATGCGCCACAACTACTGACCCTACACTCTAGAGCCCACGAGCCACAACTACTGAAGCCTGCACGCCTAGAGCCCGTGCTCCGCAACAAGAGATGCCACTGCAATGAGAAGCCCGCACACCACAACGAAGCATAGCCCCCCGCTCGCCGCAACTAGAGAAAGCCCGCATGCAGCAACGAAGACCCAATGCAGCCAAAAAATAAATAAATTTTTTTTTAAAAGAAAAAATAAAAAGACATGTTCTCAAGGGTTGAGATTTAACAATATTAATCATTTTTAATTACTGCTTCTTCAAGGACATTTTAAAGTGGAACTGTAAGTATTCTTCATGGGCAATGAAGAATATAACATGGTTTGGTACCATTGCCTTGATTCATGCTAAAGCACCAGCAGTTTTATCCACCATTGCTTTTGCACCATTACTGCAAATGTTACCACAGTGGAAAAGGCAAACAGTATCCTAGTATTATTATACAGAGTTTTGACCTCCAGGACCTCTGAAAGGGTTTCAGGACCCCTAGATGCCTAAGAACTGCACTTCAAAAACCACTGACTTAAGTGATGACATTTCTGACTTCTCCATTACCCTCTGATTGAGCCAAGTAACTATGTCAAGGAAAGGAAAGGAATCCCTAAAGCTCATGTCATGTCTGGAGAAATGAATCTGCCTCACTTTCCTTTACCATGCCTCTGATATGGAGGTAATGACAGGGAACAAAGACCACCCAAACATATTCTCTTTTACCCTCCCATAGTTCTCTAAAGCAAGGCTTCCCAACCTTTTTAATATCATGGCCAGGAGAAAAAAATGATAATATTTTCACTAAGGAGCAAAGGAATGAGGCTGCCTAAGGCTTGAGGTCTCTGTCCTGGAGGCACAGGCCCTATATTGCCTTCAGGAGGATGGAGGGGTCAGTAGCTGGGCCCATTCCCAGTGGGCATGCCAAGGCATATGAATTGGACAGTTCTGCACTAAGGTTCTAGCAGAGAGGCGGGTCTCTCAGCCAGCTTCACGCTTTATAAAGGGCTCAAAGCTTAGCTCAGATGTGGGAATTCACAAAGTATCTGATTGTACTTCATGGTAGAACCAGAATTATATTAAAGGTTTGATGTAGAACTTTTCCAGAACATTTTCAGATATACTGTAGTGATTAAGAGCACAGAATCTGACTCCTAGACTACCAAGGAGTTCAAGTCCTGGCTCTGCCACTTACTCGCTATGTGATCTTGGGAAAGTAACTTAACATCTTGGTGCCTCAATTTCTCCACCTATAAATGGGGACAATAATAGTACCTACCTATTGTAAGTATAAAATGAATTAATACATATAAAGTACTTAGAACGATGCCTGATACATGGTAATATTTGCTATTATCACTATGCAGGTGCTATAGGGTCTCCTAATTGAGACTGCTTCTCTGAGCATGACAGTGTTGAATTGTTGATTTGCAGAGAATAAGAATCCCACAGATAACAAAAGATTAGATGTTAACCTGCTGGATTCCAGATCTGAGGAACTGTGCTTGGTGCTGGGAGGGATACAGGTGTGAGAAGAGGGTAATAGCCCAGGCCTTTTTAGCTTTACTTATGGCATACGTCAAGGGTTTAGAGTTTAAACCTCCTTTAACCTATTAAGATACTAATAGATAAGTTTCTACCTAATATATATGTCTATAAATATATTATTTTTTCTTGCAAAGGGCCAGGGCCATGGTTCAAAAATAATGGTTATAGGCTATCAACCCATCCACTCCTGGCCGAAGGTGTTTTTCATGATAATGTCAGGATAGGTGGTTGGCTAAGTCTCAGACTTCAAAAGCCTCCCAGAAATCTAGAAGGGCAGTGTGATGCTGGGACTGTCCCAGACACACTAGATGCCTGCTTCTTTACCTTCAGCTGGATGTACCTTCTTCTTTACTGAATGGTTTGTGGCAGCTATTTAGCCTGGCTCATAATATCATTATAACTAATGAAGAGTTTTAGGCTACATCTGAAAGTACAATGATTTTAAGAGTCTTCTTCATGCAAAGTGCTCTATATCTGAATTGCCATAGTTATAAGTTTGCAAAGAAATGCAAAATCATCATAACAAGAAAATAGTTACAAATAAACTGACCACTTAGAAATGTAGCCCTTCCAGAAATAACAAAGATCAGAGTGGAAATAATAAAATAGAGACTACAAAGACAATAGAAAAGATCAAAAAAACTAAGAGTCAGTTCTTTGAAAACATAAAATTGACAGACCTTTAGCTAGATTCACCAAGAGAAAAAGAGAGAGGACTCAAATAACTAACATCAGAAATTAAAAAGGAGATGTTACAATTGATACCACAGAAATACAAAGGATAAAAGAGACTATTATGTGTTCATAGTAGCACTATTCACAATAGCCAAAACATAGAAACAACCTAAATGTCCATCGACAGATGAATGGATAAAGATGATGTGGTACATATATACAATGGAATATTACTCAGCCATAAAAAGGAACGAAATAATGCCACTTGCAGCAACGTGGATGCAACTAGAGATTATCATACTAAGTGAAGTCAGAAAGAGAAACACAAATACCATATGATATCACTTATATGTGGAATCTAAAATATGGCACAAATGAACGTATCTACAAAATAGAAACAGACTCACAGACATAAAGAACAGACTTGTGGTTGCCAAGGGGGAGGGGGTGGGGGCTGGAAGGACTGGGAGTGTGGGAATAGCAGATGTAAACTATTATATATAGCATGGATAAACAACAAGGTCCTACTGTATAGCACAGGGAACTATATTCAATATCCTGTGATAAACCACAGTGGAAAAGAATATTTAAAAAAAAGAATGTCTGTATGTGCATAACTAATGCACTCTGCTGTACAGCAGAGATTGGCACAACATCGTTAATCAACTATATTTCAATTAAAAATTAAATTTTAAAAAAGAGACTCATGAACAATTATATACCCACAAATTTGACAACCTGGAGGAAATGGATAAGTTCCTAGAAGCATACAACATACCAAGACTGAATTGTGAAAAAATAGAAAATTTAGCAGTGAAATTGAATAAATAATCAAAAACCTCCCAACAAACAAAAGTCCAGGACCAGACAGCTTCATTGGTGAATTCTACCAAACATTCAAAGAAGAACTGACACCAATACTTCCCAAACTCTTCTAAAAAACAGAAGCAGTAGCACTTCCAAATGCATTTTATGAGTCCAGCATTACCCTGATACCAAAACCAGACAAGGATACCACAAGAAAAGAAAATTACAGGCCAATATCCCTGCTGAACATAGATGCAAAAATCCCCAACAAAATATTAGCAAACCAAGTTCAACAATACATTAAAAGGATCACACGCAATATTAAAATGGGATTTATTCCAGTGATACAAGGATGGTTCAACATATGCAAATCAATCTGACACACCACATTAACAAAATGAAGGATAAAAATCATTTAATCATCTCAATAGATGCAGAAAAAGCATTTGACAAAATTCAACATCATTTATAATAAAAACTTTAAACAAAGTAGATACAGAGGTAATGTACCTCAACATAATAAAGGCCATATGTAACAAGCCCACAGCTAACATCAGACTCTACAGTAAAAAGCTAAAAGCTTTTCCTCTCAGATCAAGAACAACACAAAGATGCCCACTCTCAGCACTTTCATTCAACATAGTATTGGAAGCCCTAGCCAGAGCAATTAGGCAAGAGGAAGAAATAAAATGCATCCAAATTGAAGGGAAGAAGTAAGACTGTCACTGTTTGCAGATGACATATTATATGTAGAATACCCTAAAGACTCCACCAAAAAAACTATTAGAACTAATAAAAAGAATTCAGTAAAGTCGCAGAATACAAAATCATATACAAAATTTGTTGTGTTTCTATACACTAACAACCAACTATCAGAAAGAGAAATTAAGAAAACAATCCCATTTACAATTGCATCAAAAAGAATAAAATGCCTGAGAATAAATTTAACTAAGGAAGTGAAACACCTATATACTGAAAACTACAAGAGATTAATGAAAGAAATTAAAGATACAAATAAATGAAAGGATAGTCCATGCTCATGGATTAGAAGAATTAATATTGTTAAAATGTCCATACTACCCAAAGCAATTATAGATTCAATGCAATCCCTATCAAAATTCCAGTGTTATTTTTCACAAAAATAGAACAATCCTAAAATTTATATGGAACCACAGAATACCCTGAATAGCCAAAGGAATACTGAGAAAGAACAGGCCTGGAAGCATCATGCTCCCTGATTTCAAACTATATTAGAAAGCTATAGTAACCAAAACAGCATGGTATTGGCATAAAAACAGATGCATAGATCAGTACAACAGAATAGAGAACCCAGAAATGAATCCATATATATGGTCAATTAATTTATGACAAAGGAGCCAAGAATATACAATGGGGAAAGGACAGTTTCTTCAATAAATGGTGGTGTGAAAACTGGACAGTCATATGCAAAAGAATGAAACTTGATCACTATCTTACACCATACACAAAAATTAACTCAAAATGGATTAAAAAATTGAACATAAGACCTGAAACCATAAAACTCTTAGAAGAAAACACAGGCAGTAAGCTCCTTGACGTAGGCCTTGGTGATGACTCTTTGAATCTGACACCAAAAACAAAAGCAACAAAAGCCAAAATAAAGCAGGAATACATCAGATTAAAAAGCTTCTGCCCAGCAAAGGAAAACATCAACAAAATGAAAAGGCAACCTATTGAATGGAAGAAAATATCTGCAAAACATATATCTGATAAGGGGTTAATATCCAAAACATATGAAGAACTCACCCAATTTAATAGCAAAAAAAAAAAATCCAATTAGAAATGGGCAGATGGGACTTCCCTGGTGGCGCAGTGGTTAAGAATCTGCCTGCCAATGCAGGGGACAAGGGTTCGTGCCCCGGTCCGGGAAGATCCCACACACCGCAGAGCAACTAAGTCCGTGTGCCACAACTACTGAGCCTGTGCTCTAGAGCCTGTGAGCCACAACTACTGAAGCTCCCACGCCTAGAGCCCGTGCTCCACAGAAAAGAGAAGCCACCACAATGAGAAGCCCGTGCACCGCAATGAAGAGTAGCCCCCTCGCCGCAGCTAGAGAAAGCCTGTGTGCAGCAATGAAGACCCAATGCAGCCAAAAATTAATTAATTAAAATAAAAATGGGCGGATGATCTGAATAGATATCTGTTCAGACACTGAACAGATACATGAAGAGATGTTTAACATCACTAATCTTCAGGGAAATGCAATCCAAATCCACAGTGAGATATCACCTCACACCATTTAGAATGGCTATCAAAAAGACAAGAAATAACAAGTGTTGGTAAGGATGTTGAGAAAAGGGAACCCTTGTGTGCTGTTGGTAGGAATGTAAATTGGTACAGACACTATGGAGAATAGTATGCAGGTTCCTCAAAAAATTAAAAATAGATATGATCTAGCAATTCCACTTCTGAGTATTTATCTAAAGAAAACAAAAACACTAACTTGAAGAGATATATGCACCACATGTTCACTGCAGCATTATTTACAATAGCCAAGACATGGAAACAACTTAAGTATCCATCAGTGGATGAAAGCAAGTGTGGTATATCTATATACTGTAATATTATTCAGCCATAAAAAAAAAAAAAGAAATCTTGCCACTTGCAACAACATGAATGGACCTTGAGGGCGTTATGCTAAATGAAATAAGTCAGAGAGAGAAAGACAAATACTGTATGGGCTCACTTATATGTGGAATCTAAAAAAATGAAAACAAAAAAACAAGCTCATACATACAGAGAGCAGATTGGTAGTTGCCAGAGGGGGGGGTTGGGGGGTGGGAGAAATGGGTGAAAGGGGTCAAAAGGTACAAACTTTTATATATAAAATAAATAAGTCATGGGGGTATAATGTATAGCATGGTAGCTACAATTAATAATATTGTATTGCAGATTTGAAAATTGCTTAGAAGATAGATCTTAAAAGTTCTCATCACAAGAAAAAATTTTTTTGCAATTATATAAGGTGACTGATGTTAACTAGATTTATTGTGGTGATCATTTTGCAATGTATACAAATACTGAATCATTATGTTGTACACCTGAAACTAATATAATGTTATAGGTCAATTATACCTCAATTTTTAAAATGTAACCCTTCCTCAAACTTCCATCACAGCTTAATACTAGTACTTAATCCAACCTATCATATCAATGTTTAATGTCAGTCATCCAGTCTGACATAGTAAACATCCTACAATTACAATATGGATATAAAGCAAATCTATCCATGCAAAGCCACTGAGAAATGAAGATCTGGCTAACTGAAGAAGAAAAAACTCAACAAGGATAGTGACAACATAAAAACTTTAAAAGAAAAAAAAACTTTAAAAGAAAGTAACTGAAATATTCATGAATTAAAACAGGACTTTGAAAAAACCGATGATATCCTTAAATGTTTTTATAAACATGATTTTCCATGTACTCGAACAACCAATCATGAAGTGTAGGATATACTAGTTTATCATCCTAAAATTTTGTCAAGAAAGTTATGCCAAAAATAAATAGTAATTTGTTCACTGTTTATTTTAGGAATTTAGTTCTTAGTTGTTATTATAGTCCATATTTTTGTCAAATAAGATATCTATTTTTATAAGTATTATCTTAATTTTTCAAGATAAAGTCCCAATCAATCTTCTTCCTCACCACCCCGATACAGTAGACTATGAAGATGTTGGTCTCTGATTAGTGGCTTTTTCCTGGTACTAAGTCTCCTGAAATAATGAGCACATAAAAAATAGAGATAAATACTCAGTAGCTGCTCCAAGAGACCACCTTTGCCTTACCACCTCAAGACACAACAGGTCTGTCCTTCCCCTTTCCTCACTAGGTCCCTTTCTATGGAAGTGGGGGGAGCTTCTCAGATATATAAGATTTTTCTCAAGTGGCAAAGTAAGTAAAACTTAAATGGAAGCCTTAATAAAATTATGGCTGAAGATATTAGGTTATTAGGACCTTGATGAGATAGATGCAATAGAAGTGTGAAGCGTCCGTATCACACAGAATAACCTTTACAACCAGAGACTGACATTATCACCTTGTCAGAGGATTCTAATTCATCCTAGTCCTTATTGGTCTTGAAGTGCTTTATTTCTGTGATAGCATTTGTAGATCGGATTCTCTCTCTGGTTTGAAAATTACAAATTTAGAAGTAATGAAGTCACTAGTTTTTAAGAAAAGTGGTCATAAAATGGCTAGCAGGTATAAAAAATACTTTCTCTTCTCCCTGAAAAAAATTCTTTTTTAGCTACCTAAAATTCAAGATAAATCAGAGAGACTAGTTGGAATGATAATTTATACATAATTGAGATATTATGCTTAAAGATATATGTAACTGGCTTTGTTTTTCTCAAGATTTACAGTCAATTGAATACCCATTGAGTACTGAGAATTCCCAGAGCTTTTAAAAGATAGAATTCAGGGCTTCCCTGGTGGCGCAGTGATTGAGAGTCCGCCTGCCAATGCAGGGGACGTGGGTTCGTGCCCTAGTCCCAGAAGATCCCACATGCCGCAGAACGGCTGGGCCCGTGAGCCATGGCTGCTGAGCCTGCGCATCTGGAGCCTGTGCTCCACAATGGAAGAGGCCACAATAGTAAAAGGCCCGCGTACCGCAAAAAAAAAAAAAACAGAATTCATATCTAAAATTAATCTGTAATCAACATCTTTCTCATTTATATGAATATATATGTACATATTTTTTCTCTGTTGGATATATTGTTATATAATATAGATGTCACAGTTATAAAAATTCACTTTCTTTGACCTTGGCCCAAATAGGTCAGATATTATGACAATAACAGATGAGCCATAAGAACAAGGAATGGAAATTCTTTTATGTCATACCTCCTTGGATCATGGTATTATTATTTCATCTTCCTTTCCCCTGGTACTAACCTCACCTCATTTTTAAAAAAAATTTTCTTATGTTTGACTTTTACAAAATATCCCTAAAGCTGATTTTAGTTTTGCTTCCAGCAATAGCTGACAGTTCTCTCTGTTTCTAATTTTGTTTTCGAGCCCTTCTAAGAGTAAATTTCGTGCCAGTATCTATAAAAAGCACATGGGTATATACACATGAGTATTTCTCTTAATGAGAGTTTTAAATCAGTTCTGACTCTGTGAATTGTATTTTAAAATCTGAAACAGGAAGAGAGGAAAATATGAAGTATTTTAACATGTGAAAAGGCCAATGAGTCTGAACATGTCTGGATACTCACTCTCTCACATAGCTCTTCAAATGTGCAGTCGGCAATGGTTCCACAGGCTTTATTCAGCCGCAGCTCTCTGCCTTGCACTTTTAGAATCCTTGGTCTAGTTACTATGGGAACATGAACAAAGACTCAATCTTGTCTGGATAATTACTATAAAATTCATCTCTTACAGATAGGAAATGCATAGCTTGATGAATAATAGCACATGATTCAACACATAAATTAGACAAAATGCTGATACAATGACTGCCACTTGAGTGTGGCATCAACCCATATACAGCAATGGAACTTATTAATTGGTCAGTGGAGATTGGGCATTGTGTTCTAAATGTATTCTCTTTCAAGAGAAATTAACTTACGTACAATCATTTTGTTTCTGAGCCAGCTCATCAAACAACTTATCCATGACAGCCTCCACATCAGCTTCACTTGTGCTACAGTGAAAAGAATAATAGAATATGAAATTAATAACACTTGAAGCCAACATCAAACAGCTGCCTGAGCCTGCTTAGCTTTTTGCCCATAAAAAAAAAGAACAGGATGTTATGCTCTAAATACAAACATCAGATTTAGAATACACTTAAAAGCAGAGAATATTAACTCTCAGGTAGATGATTCTGCCTTATTTGCATACACTGAAAGACTTCTGTGCTTCTGGCTGTTTTCAGTAATGAGACGATACAGGCAGAGTAAATCCATTAATACTATGTGTACACAATGAGAAGAAAGGCTTCTGGCTCTCTCTTGCATGCAAAACAAGAGCAAATAGACAAGGCAGTCAAGCATCCAGCAAAGTATCCTTTGAAATCTCTACTGCGAGGGTACATGTGAAATTAAATACTGAATCTGCCTTTTAAAAAAATCAAGCCAAGCCACTGACTGAGAGGATCAAACATGCAGAATTAAATTACCAGCTTCAAAATACCAACTTGATCTGCACATCAATAACTTTATCAGACTTTGAGTATAAGGACGATTATAGACCACACAGTTTCTCTCAAAAGTGTCCTTGTCGGAAACTCAAGAAAACTCTCTCCTTCTGTGATGCCCACCATTGCAGCTACTATGAAGTTAGTCTCGACAAAGAATCCTTTGTATTCTAATTAGAAATCACCATATGGTTTAGGGAACCCACATACACAAAATGTGATAATACTATGGCTTTTTTCCCTCTCACTTTTTTTTTTTTTAAAAAAAGAACTGATAAATTAACAGTCAATAAAATAAAAATAACTGACAGAAGAAATAAACGTTGTTAAAAAAAAACTTAAAGTTAAAATATAAGTTTACTTCAACTCTATATATAAACTTATACAGGATGACCTGCCAATATGCTTAATTTTGACACACAAATCACTCTTATCTCGGAGTGGAAGAAATTAACCTCCATTCTGGACATCCGTCTTAATAAAGTCTTACTGAAAACTAATATGATAAATTATTTTTTCTTTAGATTAAACTTAAACTAAACCAAAATAATTTCTCCCTTGAGATAATTATCAGGTGGCAAGCATTTAACACATAAGCACCTAATTCTTCAAATGTTCTACAGTAAAAGCACACAGTCATTATGAAGGGTTTGGAACTGTCACATTTCAAGTAATAACCACTCCACCTCAAGGATCTTAAAAATATCATTTGCAATGGTTGGCTTTGCAGGGGAATGCTATTTGACTTATATAAAGGCTTGTATGATATTTGAATAGAGCTGTATTAAAGTAATAAAATTACACTACAGAAATAGTGATTATAGAGACTAAACAATTTTAAAGTACAAAGAAATCATACAAGCCAATGTAAATGTCAATGCCCACACCAAGCACATGTATGTTTAGATGGCTTTGCCAACATCATTCATAGGAATTCATTTGGAATCATCTCCACCTTGCAATGGAGATGTACACACATACAACTGATGGAGAAGGGAGCTACTTTTTAAGGGATATATAAAGAAGAAAGCAATGTCAGCCACCCAGGACATTTGCTGGCTTTCAGAAAGTTAACCTGTCCTTAGGTTAGGCATGTTACCTAATAGAGGGGGAGAACTGAATTCTGAAAAATAACTAAAATAGAAGACAATCACGTTTCTCAAAGCATATTTGATTAACAAACAATTGCTTATAAACTTCCTCAGTGGTGATTTCTTTGTTACTCTGTGCTCAAATATACTATAATATTAAAATATGGCTCACTAGACTTTAGTTAGGCCACATCTATGAAATTGCTCTATGTGATTTCATTTATAGTGAAATTATATGTGAAATGATAAAATTATTTTTATTATGATAGTACCTTATAAGAATTCTATTATATTATCATAAAAAGTTACTCAGGGACTTCCCTGATGGAGCAGTGGTTAAGAATCCGCCTTCCAATGCAGGGGACACAGGTTCGAGCCCTGGTCCGGGAAGATCCCACATGCCGCAGAGCAACTAACCCTGTGTGCCACAACTACTGAGCCTGCGAGCCACAACTACTAAGCCTGCACACCTAGAGCCTGTGCTCCACAACAAGAGGAGCCACCGCAATGAGAAGTCTGCACGCTGCAAAGAAGAGTAGCCCTGGCTCGCCACAACTAGGGAAAACCCGCAAGCAGCAACGAAGACCCAACAAGACCCAATGCAACCAAAAATAAATAAATTAATTAATTTTTTAAAAAGTTACTCAGAAGTTACAACATGTAAAATTAAAAAAATTATTGGTGTAAAGTGGCCTAAAAATAAACATTCATAAAAGCATTTTATGTAGCTTGCAACTGAACAGACTGTTATCTATCTAAGCCAACTTGCACTTGACCTCAGGGAGTAAGAAGCTCTACTGACCTGCTGGGGAACAGAAACCTTATTTGCATATTGTCTTAAAAGCAGGAGGGGCTAGTGTGTTATTTTGGTTTTATCAGATGTATCTATATTGATATAAAATAAATAATGATGCTATGAAAAAAATCATTACCAGAAATGAATATATTCATAATCCCTTAACAATAACTTAGAAGAAAACACTAGTCTTCTCACACTCCACTCAGACTTCAGATTTCCCTACTTAAGAGGATCCATCAATCAGAGCTCATTAATTTTTTTAAGAACGAAAATTAGACTAGTAAAAAAGAGATATTAAAAGTTACCTGTCTATACTGGCCTAAAAGATACAGAGTTTCACTTAATATTCAGGTTCACATCTGGTTTAAATATCTTTGACTATGTTTTTTAATTCTAGTAAAAAATTTGGATGATTCTGAACTTTTTCAATGTATCACACGGAATAAAAAAAACTATCATTTCTTGAGCAACTATTATGTAGCAGTTAATTTACCTAAACCATATCCACCTTACCATGTAGTATGTATTATCATGTTTTTACTGAAGAGAAAACTGAAACTCAGAATTAAGTCATTTTATCTAAGATCTGAATACATAAAAATTTAAAATTTCTGTATAACAGAAAGTATTACAAATAAAATGTACACATCAAATTGGGAAGCATAGTGGCAACATTTATGGCATACGACTAATATTTTCAATGTATTAAAAACACCAACATATAAAAAATTGAATACCCCAATAGAAAAACTGTGAAAGGACCTGAACAGGCAAATTGCGTTAAAAAAAAACAGCTCAGTAGGCAAAAAGCATGTGTAAAGTGTTTCATTCTTACTAGTGATAAAAATGCAATGTAAAATCATGAGAGGCCATACTTTTATCTAAACTGGCAGAGATAAGGAAAAAGATAAAATAGCTGGAGCAAGCATAGGTAAGGGGAAAAAGAACCCTCTTATGTACCACGGGGAGGAATGTAAAACTGGTTACAAGAGTTCAAGGTAACAAGATAGTATGTAATAAAAGCATTAAAAACATGCATATCATATCACCCAGCTATTCCACCCATAGGAATCTCACTTATGGAAATAATAATGTTTAACGACTCCAAGGATGTTCACTGTGACACTGCTAACATCAGAAAAGTGAAAAAGAAACTAAATGTCCAATAATGGGGAATTTGAAGTACATTTGGATACACCCATACAATGGATCATTATGCACTTTTTGCATTGTGCAATGTTTCCCTCTTGTCCTGGAATTGTAATTAAGGCTCAAAGTTGATGGACAGAAGTGCTGAGTACACTCCGATTTCTAAAGAGAACCACCAATAAGCCACCAATAACTGGATCCAGACTCCTGCCCCTGTGGTTAAATAATGAGAAGAACCAGCCCTATTCCAAATGCCACCCTCCTCCACAATCCCCCCTATTCCCCACACCACAGTGTCTTTCTAAGGAGGGGAAGGAGGATCAGGAATCACTGGCTTTCGTGTCTAGTATTTGTGATAAGAACCTTTTCCCTCCCTTCCCCTTAGGAAAGAAGAAGGTGATTTACCCTCCCCAAAAAACAAGTGATGAGGGAAAGTGATTCTTAGAGAAGCACTTGGAAAGATTAGGGAAGCCTGGAAGAAGAAAAGACTGGCATTGCTTTCCTTAGTTGGATGAGCAGGACCTTAGTAGATTGAGAAATCAGAAGGTGGGAGGTGGGGTACTGGGCCAAGATGAAGCAATCCAGTCCTCACCACAAACTCCCCAAAGGTTTAGCACTACTAGATATACTCAAAAATGCAGGTGAGGGGTCAGGCTGAAAACACAGGCATTGTTTGAAAATAAGACAAAGGCAGTTCCTTAGATTCTCTCCTTTCACCTGGACAGCCAGACTCCTATAATTCCTCCACTCAGCTGAAACTGGTAAGTTTACTGTCTGGGACACTTTTAACATTGAGAAAGGGTGAGAGGACACTGTACTACAATTCTGCAAAGTAAACAGTGAAACCAACAGTCCTTACCTCTTCAGCATCCCAGAACCCTACCAGTCCAGGAAGCTTCCATCCCAAGAAGTAGACAGAAAAATTGGAGGAAACTCAATAGCAAAAAAAAAAAAAAAGACCTGCAAGATACTGACATTTGGGGGTTCTTCATTGGAAAACCTGACCCGCCACCCTTATCTAGTGAAGCCACCAATCAATAAAACCCTATCTATGCACACAGAACTTCTAATCAGCTTTTCAGTGCTTCATTCTTGTGAATGGACAACAAATATTTCTAGGCATTTAAGGAAATCCTCTAGGATAAAAATCACAATAAAGAAGTAGAGAAAAGGATCTTGGAGGAAGGAAAGAAAAAAATACAGAGACCAAAAGGGGAAAAATACACTTTAATATGCCTATTATTATACAGGCATATTGCACTGCATAAATGCTATAAACAAAAAGGACAATTTGGGCATAAGAAAGAACTCTGAATATGACTGCTAAATAAAAAATTTAGGGAAAAAGGTTGAAGTAATCTTTCAGAAAATAGAGCAGAAAGACAAAAAGATGGAAAATAAAAGAGAAAATAAAAGAATTAGAAGATAAATCCAGAAGGTTCAATATCTAACCAGGAGGTGTTCTAAAGACTATTGGCAGGGGGGAGGAATTATCAAAGAAAGAAAGAAAATTAAATTTCTTAGAACTGAAGGACATGATTTTCTAAATTGAAAGAGTCCCAGCACAAAGAATGGGGGAAAAGCTCCATTCTAAGGCACATTATTATGAAGTTTCAGGAAACTAGAAATAAAGAAAGAATATCCTAACAACTTCAGAAGGGAAAAACAGGTCAAATACAAAAGATCAAGAAACTTTCACTTCGAACTTTGCAACAGCAATAATGGAAACGTGAAGATAATGGCATAGTGCCTAAAAGTTTTGAAGGGAACATTATTGTCAAACTATCCACGCCCAGTCAAACTATTAATCAAGTAAAATAAGGACATTTTTGGACAGATGAGCCCTCAAAAAATATATTTCCCATGCAGTCTTCTCAAGAAGATAGTAGAAATTGTGCTCTATCAGAACAGGGAGAAGAGTTATGCTTCTAGTAGGGCAAACTAAGCTCTGCCCTAGCTGACTCTCTTGCTGATGGCAGCTGTAAACTCTGCACAAAGTACAGAAACAGGTAACCTGAAGGCACTGGAAAGTGAACAGAAGCAGGCAGATTCTAGAAGAAGCTGACACTTGGGAGAAGTGTTACTCATTTTTACAGCTTTTTCAGACTAAAGACAATAAAATCAGTACTGCTCAGGGCAACTAAAATTCCAACAGAAAACCTACAGTCCTTATGGCATGAAGAACCAGAGGAGAGTTTGCAGGCAATCACACAGCTGGAAAATCGGGGAATTCCAGAAAAAGTGTTTCCAAATTCCCAAAAGATATTAATCTGGAAAATTCCTGAAATCCTAAGTAGTTCTGTATTTATCACAATACTTTATGTGTTCTCAAATAATGTGCCCATAATAATAAACAGTGACCATTTTTCTATTATAGGACTATACTAAAAGTTTCAGCAGTTTTATGTCCAAAAAACTCCGTAATAATAATAAATTCATGGCTTATCACTAGTATAAGCCAATATACTATGACAAGATTATGCATTTCAGTAACATGTTAGAATGCTCTCTACCTGATAAAGACTTATGATAGTAGAAAACATTAGAAGGAAACATTAACACAAAATAAATGCTAAATAAAATTATTTTAAAATTTAAATACATCAGAAGTTTAATATGTGAAAGTCACCATTTTTAAGGTTTTAATTTTTATTATTTCTTAAAGGTTTTTAAAACACGAAGTATTAATTACCGAATCTGATAGTCCTGACCTTTGCTGGTTAACAAATATTCCAGACATAGGAAAGTGTCTTTCATTTTGCACTGACATTGATCAAATCAATGACAGTGTGTCCTAAATCATTTTCAAATTGGATATTAGGGTACATATTGCTTCATATAAACTCATTTCCTTTATTAGCAAGTGTCTGGCTTTGTTTACTCAATATTATGTGAGATTCATCCATGTATGTAGAAGTAGTTTATTTTTGTTTCTGTGCAGTAATATCCTATTGCATGAAAATACCACAGTTTATTATCATTCTACTGTTGATGAGTGTATTAGTCTGCTAGGGCTGCCACAATGAATATCACAACTGGTGGCTTAAACAACAAAAATTTATTTTATCACAGTTCTGGAGGCTGGAAGTCTTAAGATCAAGGAGTCGGCAGGTTTGATTTCTTTTGAGATTTATCTCCTTGGCTTGCAGGTAGCCATCTTATTGCTGTGTCCTCACATGGTCTTTCCCCTGGTGTCTCTTCCTCTTCTTATAAGGACACCAGTCCTATGAGATTAGGGTTCCACCCATATGACCCCATTTAATTAATTACCTCCTTAAAGGCCCTATCCCCAAATACAGTCCCACTGGGAGTTGGGGGCTTCACCTATGAATTTTGGGGGGAACACAATTCAGTCCCTAACAATGAACATTTGTGTAGTTTATAGTTTGGGACCACTGTGAATAGTTTCTACTGTGAACATTCTAGTACATGCCTTTTGGTAACTCATGTATATATGTTTGCTGGGTATATAACTAGGAGTAGAATTGCTATTTCATAGGGTATATCTACATTCAGCTTAGTAGATACTGCCAAGCAGTTTTCCAAAGGAGTTGTAGCAATTTACTCTCTCACTTGCAGTGTACAAGAAATTCTACTTGTTCCACATCCTTGCCAATACTTTGTATTTTCCACCTCTTCCATTTTAGTGATTATGGTGAAGGTATGATAAATAATTTTAATCTAAGTTGCTGCAAATCATTTTTGGAAATGGAATAAAAATACAATCAATGCAAGTTAATCCAGAAGCATTTTCTTGGTAAAATGTCACTATGATATACATGAAAATTTGTAAATCTATTCTTAAAAACACCTAAGATCTCTGGACTTCTTTAAGTAGGAAATTTCAAGAATGCAACTTTATTGTAAAAATTTCAGCCAGAGAAAATGCCTTTAACTTCTAAATGGGGCTGGTGGTGGTGGTGGTGATTCACTTATAATGGAGAAAAACTAGAGTGACAGCAGTGAGTCTGCAACTCCAGGGCTCTCTTGTCAGTTTTCCAGTGAAACTATTTAAAAAGACAGCAGCATTACCTTACACTAAAATCTATACCCAGAAATACAACCATGTCTGTGAAACTCTAAAAAGGGATGAAGGCCAGCTAGTTTCAAAAAAAAAAATCAAGTTTGGAACATACAACCCAAGGTTGGCAACAGGTATATTCAGAAAATGAATGTACAAAAACCACACAAGGATATAGATTATACAAAAATACAGTGATTAAAATTATCACATTATAAACATAATTGAGAATTATAAACATACTTGAAAAATATTTCAGCCTAACCAATAAAACTGAGGGGGGATAAAGCCTGGTAGTCAAAGGCAGTTGCATGGAAAAGCTACAGCCTAAAGAGGGCACTAAATTAAACATGATTTTTTAATGTAAAAGGGGAGATAAATTCAGAGTTTTCTTCTGGGGCTACAAGAATATCATGTTACATGGATGGAAGAACATGTTCTGCTCAGCTTCGTGTAGTTCAATTTTAACCACAGAGGCATATCTTAAGGAAGAGTGCCTTGAGTGGCATCAAAATGATCAGGAGAAAATACAGGAATTAAGCTTAGATGCTTTGAATTGTCTCCCCTCTTCTCTCATGAGGGGAGACAGAAACATAAGCTCCTACAAGTGAGTAGGGATAAAGAATTTAAGGGACTTTAATTCTGGGTAACTGCCCCATCAGTTGGATGCTATGTAGAGCAGATAAGACGCAAAATAAAAAACAAATATCATATATTAACACATATATGTGGAATCTGAAAAAACTGGTATAGACGATCTTATTTACAAAGCAGAAAAAGAGACAGAGACGTAGAGAACAAACGTATGGATACCAAGGGGACCGGTATCCATGAATACCGGATGATGAATTGGGAGACTGGGATTGACATATAAACACTATTGATACTATGTATAAAATAGATAACTAAAGAGAACATACTGCATAGCACAGGGAACTCTACTCAATGCTCTGTGGTGACCTAAGTGAGAAGGAAATCCAAAAAAGAGGGGATATATGTATACGTATAGCTGATTCACCTTGCGGTACAGAAGAAACTAACACAACATTGTAAAGCAACTATACTCCAATAAAAATTAAAAACAAAAAAGAAAAAAATCTGCTCACAGATAATCAAAAGGTGACCATGGTAAGGAATTAAAAGTCATTCTGAAGAAGAAGCAGAATCACTCTTTTCAAATGCTTTTTGTTGGGGGGCAGAGTGTGAGGGGCCCAAGCAGAGCACAGACTCTTTTTCCTTTGTTCTAAATGCTCTGGGTAAAATCCACCCATTTCATTGCTTCTGTCACCTTTTGTTAAGCTCAGAAACTGCACTGGAGGGGCAAGTTTCCATTTTCTGTTGAGTAGAACTACTCTGTCTTTAAGTCAGAAAAGCCCTGGAATCGACCACTGTTTCGTTGCCAGGAAATTTGGCATAGGAATCCTGGAATACAGTACCCTGGATTAAAAGCCTGACTGCTTCGGAAGTATAAGAATCATGATTTATTATTCCATAATAAATTAGTAAACGGAGAGGAAAGTAATCAGTCATTTCAATTTTGAGAAAATTTCTATAGCTGAAATAAGGCATTCAACATAAGACTTACACTCAAGAAATAGAATATGTCAAAAAAGACCTTATTGTTGCTGAATCATTTGAAATTCTCTACAAAAATTCCAAAACAAGTAGAGGTTTCTAGAAGAGGGTCACACATGAATTTAAATGGAAATTAATTTCTTCAAGAACCTCCTACTTCATTAGGATTGACTCAGAGGAACAGAATGCTACCCACACTTTACCCCTTTATCCCCTTTTATAAATCAACAGCTTGTTAAGGTATCAACAAGTAGAATAGGGTTGGCTTTCCTTGGTCCCTCTCTCTCCATGTTCTCTATTCCAGAGAGCCAAAGTTGATTCAACGAGGGAGAAATTTCCCCTTCCTCTTAGAGTTCTTGTGCCAAACTTCCCTGGCAGTGAGCCTTCTCACTCTACTGATTCCTTGTGCATTCATGCTGTACAGCTCTTTGTGCTCATACCAAACATAATCTGGGGCTGGAGGCAGGTCTAAGATTAAGTTGGTTTATACTCGCCTTAATATAAAACGGACTTGGTTGCATTTCAAATACTGTAGGTTTGTTTTACATAACAGAACCAGTTGTTAGGATGGATTTTGTCCTAGTATTTATCTTGTTCTCAATCACTCAAAGGCTTAATTGACTGTTCAGAGATCCATTTCAGTCTCTAAATTTCCCACCCTTCTCAATCACCTGGAGAGTAACTTAACTGGTTCCATTAATCTTGACCTATGCATAATGCAGCAAGCGGGATCTAGCACCTTTAGCTCTCAAATTCCAGACCTTAATCACCTCCCCCTTTCTCAGCCCCAAACTCTACATAAAATTTCTACTAAATCTATATATTGCATTCCCCCCAAATAAATCAGTGGTATAACATGTAAAATTGCAGCTTGGTAGATCTAAAAATAATTATTTTTCATAAAATTTCAGAAAGGCTACAATGATTAAATATTTTAAGCAACAACAATAAAATGAAGAAGAAGCTGGAGAGTAAGAATCTCTAACTCCTCTTTAGGTGAAGAAGATAGTCACATCCACCTCAGAAAGAGAGGCCAGGGAGTTTTTATAGGTATAAAAAAGGTACACAGCAAAACTAACTAAAGATATAGGACTTCTGCCGGATCAGCTTTACTTATGTTGAAGATTTTTAGTGATAAATGTGATATATTTGAAGATGAAATAACAAGACAAGAATTCTAAGGAAATTTAGCAACTTTCTATGTATAAGTATATATATTATCTACTCATGTACATGTTGTATATATAGCTTATTTATACTTTACTAGATGAGTACAGTCATATAATTGAATACTTTGTCAATGTGTTTAGCTGGAAATGGTGAGCCTGCTCTATTCTGGTTCTGTCTGGCCTGCTGGAAAACAAACACTGTAACATGCTATTGTCAAATTACAGTTCAATAAAGGAATAGAAGATAAAAGGTGTGCTGATGGGGCTTCTCTGGTGGCGCAGAGGTTGAGAGTCTGCCTGCCCATGCAGGGGACACGGGTTCATGCCCCAGTCCAGGAAGATCCCACATGCCGCATAGCGGCTGGGTCCGTGAGCCATGGCCACTGAGCCTGCGCGTCCGGAGCCTGTGCTCCGCAACGGGAGAGGCCACAACAGTGAGAGGCCCGCATATTGAAAAAAAAAAAAAAAAAAAAAAAGGTGTGCTGAGCTGACTGATGGAAACTGATACCAAAATATATACAAGATGGACTTCTTTCGCTGCTTTCCCACTTTTTAGGTGGTGTTTCAAATAGTTTCAAATCCTTGAAATTAATTTTTAATTCAGCAGTCCTTGTGTTAATATAAGATTAATTAATATTTAAATGTACATCTAAATTATGTCAAATAGGACAATTTTGTGATTTTTAAGAGACATAATAAATGGCCTACTTGACTATGCCCTATAGTACATAAAGAAGAAAACTCTTACTGTTGTATTTTACTAATATACAGTTGTAAGACTGCAATGTCACAGAGCCTTACTCATTGATAAAACATC
This sequence comes from Phocoena sinus, assembly GCF_008692025.1. Classification (NCBI taxonomy): domain Eukaryota; kingdom Metazoa; phylum Chordata; class Mammalia; order Artiodactyla; family Phocoenidae; genus Phocoena; species Phocoena sinus. The sequence goes on from NC_045774.1 coordinate 51,015,355, forward strand.
AACAGGAGTTCTTATGTCAAAGATACTACTGTGTATCTACTTTTGAGAATCAACTACATTTTCCCACCATAGAGACCTTTTCCCTACTGGTGGTCTTAGGGTAAAGTTTCATTACCATTACTGATATTTTAATTATCAAAACATATAGCAACATGCATTGCTTCATTTTGAATTTGAGACAACATTTCAGTTTGAATGAAACTTTATACTTCTCATAGAGATAAAAGTTCTTCACTAAAAAATGACAAAAAATATAAGGGAAAACAATCATTAAAAGGATGAAAATATTACACTAAAAATATTCACTTAATGTAAAAGAAATCAGTAAAGGAAGAAGAGAGAAACAAGAAAGTCATGAAACATAAAGAAAATGAAAAATAAAAGAGCAGATGTAAATCCAATTATATCAATAATAACATAATTTGTGAAAGAATTAAACAATTTAATCAAAAGGCAGAGATTGGTAGACTGGATAAAAAAGCTAGTTCCAACTATATGCTATCTACAGGAGATAGCTTTAGGTTCAAAGACACAAATAGGTTGAAAGTAAAAGGATGAAAAAAAGATACATCATGAGAAAAGCAACCACTACTAATATCAGACAAAACAACAACAAAAATGTGATTAGAGACTAAAAGAAATATTTTATAATGATAAAAGTATCAATCCATCTAAAAGGAATATTTTATAATGATAAAAGTATCAATCCATCAGGATGATATAACAATTACAAACATATATGTGCCTAGAAACAGAGCCCTCAAAATTCATGAAGCAAAAACTGACATAACTTAAGGGAGAAACAGACAATGCAACAGTAATAGTTGGAGACTCCAATATCCAACTTTCAATAATGGATAGAACAACTAGGGAGAAGATCAACAGGAAATAATAAGACTTGAACTACACTATACACAAATTAGACTAACAGACATCTATATAAACACTCCACTCAATAACCACAGAATATACATTTTCTCAAATGCACATGGAACATTCTCAAAGAAAGATCATATCCTAGGCCATAAAACAGGCCTAAATAAATTAAAAAGAATTGAAATTATACAAAGAATGTTCTCTAATCACAGTAGAGTGAAATTAGAAATTGGTGACAGACAGTTATTTGGGAAATTCACAAATATGTGGAAATTAAACAGCACACTCCTAAATAACCAACGGGTCAAAAAAAGAAATCTAAAGGAAAATTAGAAAATACTTTGAGACAATGAAAATGAAGACATAACATACCAAAACTCATGAGATGCAGCAAAAATAGTGCTTATAGGGAAATTTATAGTTATAAATGCCTACATTAAAAGAGAAGAAAAATCTCAAACCAACAACCTAACTTCTATCATAAGACCGTGGACAAAGATAAAATTAACCTAAAACAAGCGGAAGGAAGGAAATAATAAGGATTAGAGTGGAAATTCATGAAATAAAGAATAGAAAAATAATACAACAAATCAATAAAACCAAAAGTTAGTTCTTTGAAAAACTGAATAAAATGGATAAACATTTAGCTAAATGGATGAAGAAAAAGAGAGAAAACTAAAATTACTAAAATCAGGGATGAAAGAGAGGACATTACTACCAACCTTATAGAAATAAAAAGAATTATAAGGGAATACTATTAACAACTGTGTACTAACAAATTAGATAACTTGGATAAAATGGGCAAATTCCTAGAAGGACGCAAACCACTGAAGCCAACTCAAGAAAAAAGATAAAATCTGAACAGAAGAGGAGGGATCTCTTCAAAACTCATTCTATGAGGCCAGTATTACCTTGATAGCAAAATCAGACAAAGACACCACCAAAAAGAAAACTACTGACCAATATCTCTCATGAGCATAAACACAAAAATCCTCAACAAAATGCTAGCAAACTGAGTCCAGCAATATATAAAAAATATTATACACCACAACCAAGAGAGATTTATCCCAGAAATGCAAGATTGATTTAAAATCCAAAAATCAATAAGTAAAATACACCATATCAATCAATAGGATAATGGACAAAAACCACATGATCATCTCAATAGAAACAGAAAATGCATTTGACAAAATCCAACACCCTTTCATGATAAAAACACTCAAAAACTAGGAATAGAAGGGAATGTCCTTAATCTAATAAAGGGCATCTAAGAAAAACCCAGAGCTAACACCATAATTAATGGTGAACGATTGAAGTCTTTCCCCCAAGCTCAGGAATAAGTCAAGGATGTCCACTCTCTATGACAGAATATACCACTTTTGTTCAACATTTCACTGAAGGTTCTAGACAGGAAATTTAGGCAAGAAAAATAAATAAAAGGCTTTCAGATTGAAAAGGGAGAAGTAAACTATCTCTATTTCCAGATGATATGATCTTATATTTAGAAAATCCTAAGAAATCTACTAGAAACTATTAGAACTAATAAACAAGTTTAGCAAGGTTTCAGGTTATGAGATCAATACACAAAAATCAATTACAATCACCACTGTAAAGCAATTATACTCCAATAAAGATGTTTTTTAAAAAACCAATTACATTGCTATACAGTAGCAATGAACAAACCAAAAAGGAAATTAGGAAAACAATTCAATTTACACTAGTTTAAAACAGAATAAAATGTTTATGAATAAATTTAACAAAAGAATTACAATTTTTATACACTGAAAACTATAAAACATTGTTGAAAGGAATTAAAGAAGACCAAAATAAATGGAAAGACAGCTGTTATGAGTTGAATTGTGTCCTCCAAAAAGATGTTAAAGTACTAGCTCCCAATACCTGTGAATGTGACCTTATTTTGAAATAGGGTCTTTGCAAATGTAACTAAGCTTAGATGAGGTCATACTGGATTAGAGTTGTCCCTAACATGATAACTGGTGTCCTTATATGAAGAGGAAATTTGGAAACACACACACACGCACACATACACACACACACACACACAAGGAAAATAGCATATGAAGCTAAAGGGAGACTAGAGCAATGCACCTACAAGCCAAAGAACTCCACCAGAAGCATGGAGCAGACTGTCCATACTGCCCAGAAAGAACCATACTGCCAACACTTTGATTTCAGACTTCTAGCCTCCAGAATGAGAGAATAAATTTCTGCTTTCTAAGATATCAGTTAGCAGTACTTTGTATGGCAGCCCTAGAAAACGAATAAAACATTACATGTTCATGGATCTGAAGAATTCATATTGTAGTCCCCAATGTGATTTACAAATTCAACACAATCCCCATCAAAACTCCAGATGGCTTCTTTGTAGAACTTGACAAGCTGATCCTAAAATTCATGTGGAAATTCAAAGGACTCAGAATAGCCAAAACAATCTTGAACACACAACAAAACAAAACAAAGTTGGAGGACTCACACTTCCTAATTTCAAAACTTAGAACAAAGTTATGGCAATCAAGACAGTGTGGTATTGACATAAAGTTAGACAAATAGATCAATGGAATATAATAATTGAGAGACCAGAAATAACCCTTCACATTTACAGTCGTTGATTTTCAAAAAGGGGGTCAATACAATTCAGTAAGGCAAGAATGGTCTTTTCAACAAATAGTGCTGAGGCAGCTAGATATCCACATGCAAAAGAAAGAAGATAGACCACTACCTCACACCACATATAAAAATAACTTGAAATTAACCAAATACTTAAATATAAGAGCTAAAACTATAAAACTCTTAGAAGAAAACATAGGCATAAATCATTGTGACCTTGGATTAGGCAATAGTTTCTCAAATGTGACACCAAAAGCATAAGTAACAAAAGAAAAAATAAATTGGACCTCATTAAAATTTAAAAGTTTTGTGCTTCAAAGGACACCATCAACAAAATAAAAAAAAAAAAAGAATGTGAGAATATTTTTGCAAATCATGTATCTGACATGGAACTTGTATCTAGAATATATAAAGAACACTTAAAATTCAACAATAAAAAGACAAATGACCCAATTTAAAAATAGGCAAAGTATGTAAAAGAATGAAATTAGAACATTTTCTTATGTAATACATAAAAATAAACTCAAAATGGATTAAAGACCTAAATGTAAGACCAGAAACCATAAAACTCCTAGAAGAAAACTAGGCCAAACACACTTTGACATAAATCTTGTCAATATTTTTTGGGGTCTGTCCTCTAAAGCAAAGGAAATAAAAGTAAACAAATGGGATCTATTTAGATTTAAAAGCTTTTCCACAGCAAAGGAAACTATGACAAAATGAAAAGAAATCAATAAAATATAAAACATAAAGCAACAGAGAATAAAACAAAGCTGTTTCTTTGAGAAGATGAATAGAACTAATAAAACTCTCGCTAGCATAATCTGGAAAAAAAAATAGAGAAGATTTGTACCTTTTTTAAAAAAAACTTTTTATTGTGGAAAATTTCACACATATATACATGTAAAGACAACAGTATAATAAACCTGATATAACAATCACCCACTCAATACATGGCCAATCTTGCTTCAACTATACCTCCCCTTAATTCTCCCACCCTGGATTATTTTAAAGCACATCCCATACACTGTATTATTTTATCTGTAAATATTTTAGTTTTTGACTATGCTTATGACTAAGTAGATAAACCTATATGTTCCATGTCATGATGCTAAGAATAAAATTTAATCCGTAAATGTCAAAAATGTCCCCAACAGTCTTCTTTCCTTCCCCAGACTTAAGAATTAACCAGATCAACAGTCTGAACCTCACGAAACTAGATAGTTTCTCTAATTACCAGAGGCAGAAATCCTGTTCCCCGCCCTCTGAGGAACAGACTTCGGGAAGGCCTAGTCTGGTCTTGTTGAAGAATGGGAAACTGACCTTTAATTCACACTGATTTGACAGTGAACATTCAGGAATGTCCTGGGGTTTGTACCTGGTAATTGTACCCGGTAAGCAGGCAGGCACATAGCCAGAGTCTCTCTAAACCACTCACCCAAGAATGATAAACATGACCTCTTGGGATCCTCGCCCTGATCAGGTGCTATATGTCAGCTTCACAGGCCAGCAAAACTTAAACTTCCAATGAGAATATGCTATGCTGTCTTCTGTTTTACTCAACTGTCTCCATATGGATACGTTTCTGTGTCTTTTGCTGCCAAATAAATTTCACATTGTTTACCTGTATGGTATCTTCTCTTCAATACCATCATGGCTCCACTGTGACACTATGCACTAGTGTCAGAAGTAGGACTGATATGAATGGAGAAGACTCTAAAAGACACATGAGAGAATTCAGGGAACTGAAGGGAAAGTATAGCAGGCCCACGTTTGGCATCAGTCCATAAAAACTTTGGGGTAGGTGACCAGAGAGCGACTGTTTCAATGGGGTTATGCACACAGCCTAACCTATGCAGGGACCCTGGGCAGCCTAGTCCATGGAACTGAAACAAATCACAGTCTAAAAGGAAGGGGGGACTTCCTTGGTGGCAGAGTGGTTAAGAATCCGCCTGCCTATGCAGGGAACATGGGTTTGAGCCCTGGTCCAGGAAGATCCCACATGCCGTGGAGCAACTAAGCCCACGTGCCACAACTACTGAAGCCTGCACGCCTAGAGCCCGTGCTCCACAACGAGAGAAGCCACCGCAATGAGAAGCCCACACACCGCAACGAAGAGTAGCCCCCGCTCGCCACAACTACAGAAAGCCCATGGGCAGCAACGAAGACCCAGCACAGCCATACATACACACACACATACATACATAAATAAAAATTTTAAAAATAAAAGGAAGGGAGCCAGACTTAACAATTTTCAAGTTGCTTCTATTGGCAGGTGTTTCAGAAGTTCTTCAGTGGGAACTGAAACAGGAAATGACTGGGCTGGTACTCTGGTGAGAAAAACTAAGACTGAAACTGCAGATTCCAATGTCTGCGGCAGAAACACCTGGAATGGTAATGATGGGGGATGAGGAGAAGGTCCCAAGATGCCCTAGAGACTCTGCTGAACCAGAAGAGGTGGCAACGTTCCAGGCAGAAGACAGATCTCTGTCAAAGTTTTAGGGATGAGAAGATATGACAAACAAGCTAAGAAATGTTTTAAATTTTCATCAATGGTTGTTCCAGTTGGGAGCAGGGTAGTATGTGTAGGGAATATCACAGGCAAAAAACAAGAAATTTTTAATTGTGGGGAAGTAAGTTGTAACATGCATGAGTTCCAGTCTTTGTTTTCACAGACCTTTCTTCTAAAACAGAGCTGTACCTTGAAGCTGTGTGTTTTTAGCCAGCAAACTTTTTTTTTAAAATGGTATTCAAAGATACATTCTTAGAAGTAATTTCCTATTTGGAATAGATGTTTCCCAAGTGGAAAATTAAGAGTACTTGAGACATGAAGTTTCCATTAGTAAAAGAAATTCCTTAAAACTGTTCAAAAGATGGATGAAGGGCTTCCCTGGTGGCGCAGTGGTTGAGAGTCCGCCTGCCGATGCAGGGGACAAGGGTTCGTGCCCCGGTCCGGGAAGATCCCACATGCCGCGGAGCGGCTAGGCCCGTGAGCCATGGCTGCTGAGCCTGCGCGTCCGGAGCCTGTGCTCCGCAACGGGAGAGACCACAACAGTGAGAGGCCCGCGTATCGCAAAAAAAAAAAAAAAAAAAGATGGATCAATACATGTACTATGTTAGCCAGGTAAGAAAATGTGACTATTTGGTCTCTGTCTGAAAACTTGTAACATATATTTTTCATCATTTCAGTATGATCCATAGTCCCCATATACATGGAATTGAAATGGTCTTGAGACAATTTAATTGAGGGATTAAATAACTGAATAACCCGTTCAGATATAATTTTGTTGAAGTGGTGGATGACTTTGGTGGATAGAAGCCAAATGAAATAAAGGGAGAAAGTCTGGCTTCTTTAAGGTTAAAAGTCTGATAAATGTCCCCTGTGAGGAGAGACAGTTATTCCTGGGTCTCTCACTCACCCACATTCTTGCCAAGTATGCCAAGAATGCAAGGCCCTAACCATTTCTTAAAGTGTATTTGCAGCGAGAAACCTTGAGGGATGAGGCAACGTCTCCCTTGGGAAAAAAGCAGTCTTGCTTACTTCTGACTATAAATTGGTACATTCCCCAAACTCAGAGCTCCTCTCCTGTAACACAACTCACTGCCTATGCAGGCATCCATCTGCGCCCTCAGCAAAACTCCTCTTCCCTTCCCTAATGGGACTCTGGAGCAAGGAGGGAACTGACTCAACATGCTATCTGTGCCTAGGGTAATAAAATCCTTTGTCTCTGACCCAGGTTTCTTGTGTCTTCTGCCAGCATTCATGAAATAATACAGGCAAAGCTATTACTTCATAAGTAGGGTAAAATCAAATCCAAGGCCCAACACCTCCCTCTACCCCTTTTGGTTCAGTTTAAAATATTCCACTGAGGCCATGGCTTCTATGTTGGGGGTAGGGTGTTTGTATGTGAGTATGGTGGAGATACAGTGCTTGAATAGGAAACCTCTCCTCAACTTCCTTCCTTCCTTCTTTTTAGTAGAAAAAAAGAACCTGCACTACTCAGCTCCTGAATGAAAAAGGAAAAGAGACAGAGAGTGAGGGTGAGTCCAAGGTGACCTGACTTCCTCTTTCCAGGAAAACATAACCCTTCACAGAATTTACAGCAAAATGGTCTGGGGCAGCATCCCATGGACCCCTCAGCAGTGGTGTTTCCTGTCAGAAAAGAGATGCTCATTGTTGCATATATAAAATGATAACCTCTAGTGTCACCAGCCCCATAGTAGAGAGCTAATTTGAAGCAGTTAAATTCTCTGGAAGGCACGGGATGGGGCCTCCTTTGGCAAACACCAGGTAATTCAAAATAAATTACTGGTCCAAGTCTCTGCCCAAGTGCAAACAAGAAGCCCAGTGTTTGGTTGACCTGTATGGATTTTGGCAAACCATAGTCCACTCATGGGGAATCTTACTGAGCCCAATCCACCAAGAAACCAGTAAGAAAATGACTTTGTGCTCACCTCTGGGGAGATCAGTTACCACAGAATGAAAAACTGGAGAACCATGGGATGTTTTAATCAATGCAAAAGTTTGGGTTTTTGCACTCAAGCTCTGTGGCTTACAACATGCTAAATTTAAATTCTCTTTTGAGTTAGTTTTACGTGAGATTAAAAACTTCTTGGGATGAGCCAAAAGCAACTGGAACTTATTTATAAAGGTACTCTAGGATTTCTAAATTTAATGTGATATAAAACTACAACTGAAATAGATTACATACAAACATACAATGGCTTGTATGAATTAGTTTTTGTGTAACTCAGACAATATTATGAACTATAGAAATTGTTCCATGTCAAATTTTGCAGCAGTTTTTTAAATCTCTGGTAATTCTTGATATTATATGAATTATGTTTTCGGACATTTTAGATTGGCTTTTAGAAAGTTAGACTAATAAAATACTGAATTAATGACTATTTCTACTTAATTAAAGATCATATATGGGATTCTGCATATATGAAATTCTGAGATAATGCATGATGTTCCCCTAGAGGGAAGCTAGAATTTTGCTTTTCTTTTTTCTTAGTTGGGGTGCCAGTGAGATTGACAAAGGGAGTAGTCAAGACTTGTATATTCAGGAAGCAATTCCCGATGTTTACGCAGAGGGTAATAAAGAGAAATACATGCTTTAATTGGGCAATATATAGCATGGCACATTAAAATCTGTTACAAAGGGGAAAGTAATGTTTTCCTATAGGAACAAGATAAAACGAAACCTAATTAAATCAGAAATGTTAACGTGACCCAAGAAACTTTTCTTTTACTCTTTCATGAAAGAAGTTCTACCCAAGGGCTCATATGAAACAATACAAATGATATCCCTAGCATCCCATCTGGGTATCTAATACTATTTTCCCACTTCTGAGATGACTTTAATTCCTAATTCTCCTCAGGCACACGTATCTGCCTTCCCTCTGAGGTGTGCCCCCAGGCTCTATATTCTTGATTATCAGACTATGATAAAGCTCTTTTGATGTTAAATTCATAAATAAATCTACTTTCCTAGGACTTCCCTGGTGGCAAAGTGGTTAAGAATCCGCTTGCAATGCAGGGGACACGGGTTTCAGCCCTGGTCCAGGAAGATCCCACAAGCCGCGGAGCAACTAAGCCTGTGCACCACAACTACTGAGCCTGAGCTCTAGAACCTGCGAGCCACAACTACTGAAGCCCACGTGCCGCAACAACTGAAGCCCACGCTCCTAGAGCCCATGCTCCGCAACAAGAGAAGCCACCGCGAGAAGCCCGTGCACCGCAACGAAGAGTAGCCCCTGCTCGCCGCAACTAGAGAAAGCCTGCGCGCAGCAACAAAGACCCAACACAGCCAAAAATAAATAAATAAATAAAATTAAAATTAAAAATAAAAAAAATAAATCTACTTTCCTTGAAGGTTAAAGAATTTACATATTTTTAAGAAAGCCATTCTAGAGTTTCACAGTAGCCTTTGTAGATTCTAGTTTTCTGGACTCTGGGACGTTGTTAGATTCTGATTTCCTCCAGTACTTGTTTAAAGTACAAACCTGAATTTCGATGTGTTAGAACTGTATTACATTTTTCAGGAAGAGGAAGAGGCAACACAGAGTAGGTCAGAGAGAAAGTGGCTCTGCTGAAGCAAAAGCAGCCTTTCCAACTCCTGTAAATTCCACCGAGACCTCTCTAGCACCCGGAAACAAATTTCATGACTTAGAGTCAGGCAACCATCTTTATTGAAAGAACTTCCCTTTAGGAAAATGTTTTAATTCTTCCACATAAGGATATACTTTGTGGAAAAACAAGGATTTGTTGAAAACGAATAAAAGGAATAATAATAAATTAATTTCTAAGTACCATACATCTGGCACATCAAGAAATAGGTAACAAAGCTTCAGGGAAATCTTGTGAATATCAGAAAAATAAAAAGACCAGAAAGCACAAACATAAAAGAAATGGAGAGGAAAAATTCCAAGTTAAAGCAGAAAAAAAAGTGTTCTAAGAATTTTTCAAAATTATAAAGTATTTAAAGACAAAGTACTTAAGGGCAGATGAAGAGCCTCCTATAATAATCATCAGAATCTGAATAATAAACTGAAACAGTCCCCCTGGTACACTGTAAAGTATGCAATTTTAATTATGTGATTTTTCTAGCTAATTTCTGCTTCAAAAACAGTAAAGTACTTCTGCTTACAAGGTGGCAGAGACAAGAACTTTTCTGAACCTCTCATATGCACGTTGTCATCAAAATTGAAATTAGCAGAAACATGCCTTTGAGTTAAATCACAATTAGCCCTTAGACAGACCTATTTACTGAGAACCCACTAGGCGCCCAACACTAGCAGCATACACTAAACAACACTTTGCATTTGTAAGGCACTTTTTCCTTTTCAGGTTCTCACAAATGACATTTTTAAAACAAACTATATTTGTTTTTCAGCATTAACTACACATGCTGAACACGTCTATTATTATAAATTGCTCCTACTCAGGAGTGTCTGAGGTTTTTTTAAATTAATTAATTAATTAATTAATTTTTTGTTTGGCTGCATTGGGTCTTCATTGCCGTGCATGGGCTTTCTCTAGCTGTGGTGACTGAGGTCTACTCTTCATTGCGGTGCGCAGGCTTCTCATTGCAGTGGCTTCTCTCGTTGCAGAGCACGGGCTCTACGCACACGGGATTCAATAGTTGTGGCACGTGGGCTCAGTAGTTGTTGCTCACGGGCTCTAGAGCACAGGCTCAGTAGTTGTGGTGCATGGGCTTACTTGCTCTGTAGCATGTGGGGTCTTCCTGGGCCAGGCATCAAACCCATGTACCCTGCATTGGCAGGAGGATTCTTAATCCCTGTGCCACCAGGAAAGCCCGAGTCTGAGCTTTTAAAAGACAAAATATATCCAGTTGTACTTGTATTTTACATAGTTATGTATGGAAGTCAATCAACAATGATAAATACAAACAGATTGACAAAATAAAACACAATTTTCAGAGAACAGAAATGACACATTTGTCAGAAGATGTCCACAAATAATTAATTACTTGAGCACAATAAAGATATTCTCTTAATACTAGAGTTTCTTAAAAAGGATACTCATTATTTTCTAACCATCTGTCATCACTCCTCCCCAAAAAACTAATTAGGGTTTCCACCAATCACACATTATAAATCATGCAAATGTGGATGGCAGAAAACACAGTTTAAAGAAGTTAACATTATAACATTTTGTATTTTAAAAATCACAGGCTTTAGAACTAGGCTTTCGTTTTCTAATAATTACCCTGCTTATTTTTCTCATCTTGTCCTGATTAATTATTAGATATTAAACTTAGAAAATGAAAATTAAAAAACAACTTACAGGTAGTAGAGTTCTCCTGCAGCAGGAAGTTCCCTTTTCCGATAATCTATCCCAGAATCTAGCTGGACAGTATTACAGTATTCCTACAATCCAAACACATAAAATATCTTTTTAAACAAATGGTAGCTTAGAATTATAATCTTTCTGCTATCCTATTTTTTTTTAATTTTTCAAATTTTCCTTAATAAAATAATGAGTTTAGGACAAAATAGAACTCATGTAAGAATCATAAATGTTGCAATATTAAACATTTATTAAGCCAAAAAATATCAGTTTAATAAAATTAAGATTTATAGCATGCCTTCCTCAAACTTTGTTAAAACTGTGCTGTCAGCAAATTCCCCAAATAACCGCATTAGATTTTTTTAAATTCCAATTTCCAATCCTCTGAAGTGAGAAGCTGGAGGCTATCAGAAAAAATAACTCATGGGTCTTAAGCATCACAATGGGAGACAGTCTAAGAAAGCTGCATCAGAACATTAGCATCCACATTTTAAACTGAATGATCGTTCTAAAGTGATGCTATAGGTATACCTGCCCTTCACTTCTAAATGATAGCCACTGCCTTCGTTCCTTAGCTCCCTCTCCAGCCATCAATGTCTTCAGAGTTCTTTCCTGCTATGAATGCTTCCGTTCAACCCGAATGGTCCTGTGCCACTGCTGTCCTTGTCTCCTCCCAGTTACTCTTTCCTTTCCATCCTCTGGGGTGCATGTATGCATAGAAACTCCCATACACACACACACACACACACACACACACACACACACACACACACCCCTTAAAATTCTTACTATGGAAGCAAATGAACTTTTACTACACCTATGTTGGTCAGTTGGCTTTTTGGGAAGATACACACACACACACACACACACACAAACACACACACACACACACACTCTTTCATTCCAGTAGAACAGTGGTAAGCAAGAGTTATCAGAACAATTCAAGTAACACTTACAGGCTGATCTTTTTGTTTTCATTTGAAATAAAAATTGCATTAAGAAAATTCATGAGGAAAAACCATATTTTAACAACTTTACTACTTTTATTAATGAAAAACTGCATTTGGAAGCTAAGGTAATTGTGGTGGATTATATTTTCCAAAGATGGCTGCAATAATGTCTCCATCTCAACAGGTTGTGACGTTGACCTTCTAACCATCATGAAGTAGGGTCTAGGGACTTCCATAGTGGTCCAGTGGCTAAGACTCAGCACTTCCAATGCAGGGGGCCCAGGTTCAATCCCTGGTCAGGGAACTAGATGCCACATGCTGCAACTAAGAGTTCGCATGCCATGACTAAAGATCCCGCGTGCTGCAACTAAGACCTGGCGCAGACAAATAGATAAATATTAAAAAAAAAAAAAAGAAGTGGGGTCTATGCTCCCCACTTGAATCCTGTGGCTCTGGTGAAAATGATGCTATACAATAATATCTGATATGACATTTGAGGCAGCTTCTTTCTTGTTGGCTAGAATACTTGCTCCAGAACCCTAAACTGCCACGTAAGCATCACCTGTCTGAAAGCAACCAGGAGAGCTTAAAGTAGCCCATAGAGAGGCCTTGAGATGACATGAAGACAGAGGTGTTGGACTGGTCTCCAGCTGTTTCAGTTGTAGCCGCTGTCATAATGAGGGAGCCAGAACTGTCAGCTGAGATTTTCTCAAATCCCAGAACCACAGAAACCAGAGGGATAATAATGTTATTTTAAGCTTCTAAATTTTGCAGTCATTTGTTATGCAGCAATAGATAATCAGAAGAGCACTATCTGGGCACACTTGGGATGTAGCAACATTCTTCCTCCCTGAAATTACATCCTGGGTTGTACTGCTATGTAAGAGCTCTTCATCATCTGTACTACAGGGAAGAGATTGTACACAGTGGCAGCGAGAATGCATTTCCCCTCCTCCTATGCTACAGCTACTAAGGGCTCAGGGAAGTAAAATAGGGTGATCAATCATCCCTCTGAGACTGAGAGGTTTCCCCAAGACTGAGGATTTTTTTCCTGAAAGCAGCACTTTCAGTGCTAATACCACGAGAGTCCTGGGCACACTGGGATAGTTGGTCACCCTCGGAGTGAAGACCAACTGGCCTGGAAGGCTGGAAAAGCTACAACATTTTGATTTACATATTAGCAATTGTGAATTAGGTTAGAATAAAATAATCCCCAAGAAGAGGCCGCTCCCCTGGGGAGCCTACAAAGCTAAGCTTTTTTTTTTTTTTTTGCAGTATACGCGGGCCTCTCACTGATGTGGCCTATCCCGTTGCGGAGCACAGGCTCCAGACGCGCAGGCCTAGTGGCCATGGCTCATGGGCCTATCCACTCCGCGGCATGTGGGATCCTCCCGGACCGGGGCACGAACCCATGTCCCCTGCATCGGCAGGCGGACTCTCAACCACTGCGTCACCAGGGAAGCCCAAAGCTAAGCTTTTTGACTACACATTTGAAGAACCACCCCTGAAGCTAACAGAGTCACACCACTGTGCAATGCTTGGCCTAAGCAGCCACCCACACCTCCCTAGCTCATCATCCCAAGTGGCTCAAACCTACCCTCAGGGCTCAGGCCCTTAACTCATCTCACCAGAAAGAAATACAGCATTGCCCAAATACATGCATTCCACTCTCCCATTGCCTTAGAGACCTGTAAAAAAAAAAAAGGTATAGCTATACATCTCTCTTCTTCTCAACTCTAAGTTAATGTAGGAAGCCTGGGAAAGGAGACATTTCCTCCCCTGACCCCTGCTATAACTGTGGGGCTCAGCCACCCAGTGCAAAGAAAGAAGGAGATGCACTTGTTCAGCTAGCACTTCTTTCTCTCTCTCTCTCTGAGGGAAATCTGTCCTGGTTTGGTAAGGGCCAACTATTCATAAGCTACCTATAATACAGACAATATACTACATGGTGGAAAAGTATATTCACGTAAGTGTATTTCCCCAGGTTCTCTATTTCTTTTAAACAACAATTTATCTTATATTAGTCAATATTCCTAATTTAGTCAAAAATTATTCTTATTTTTTTGCTATTAAAAAAATAAGGCTAATGAAAGTTATACAAGCTTCAATTTCTCCTTCTGGGTAACGAACTTCTCTCTCATATAAGTGATTAAACCCTACCGAATGATTGCATTTGTACATTCACTAATCACCAGCAAGGAATACCTAATCAGCAGCATAAGAACTATAACCAAAGCCTTTAGATGTTAGCCCTTAATTGTCTGAAAAATACTAATACTCAGTTTATATTTTTAAAGAAAAATAAACCTCAAAATTTCTGATCTTATTCACTTAAGCTAGAGTCTTCAAACCACTGTGCAGAAGGGTGGAGGAAAGTGAAAACTAACTTTATTTCCAAGTTGAGGATGAATCTAGTCAAACGGGCCTGATCTCTAAGCAATTTCCTAATTTCCAGGGATATTTACAAGACCTGTGACCTCTTACCACCATCCAATTCAAATGTATAAAACTAATCAGCCAGCAAACTGAATTTATTTTAAAATGGTTTGTATATTTATGTATACAAAGGACAAATACAATTACACAAGCTAAAAATGCAATTAGGAAACTTGAGGAGGAAAAGGAGGGAGGTTAATTCACCCTTGGGAGCATATTCATGAGTCAAAGGCTTTTGACTTTGGAAAGAAAAGTATGTCACTAAAAGAACTGTATTCCAACAGTTTGCATTTTCCTCAAGATCTATTGTGTGTATTTTTAGCAATTCTTAATAATACCATTAGAAAAACAGCATCTCACAAAATAACTTTTTATAGCTTCCAGTCTGGCTTTTCCCTTCCCAGTTGGAACAAAAGAACAATAAATATTAGTAGAGAAAAATCCTTTAAAAGTACAACATATTAACCTCGTCAGCAAAGACTGAAATACTAAAGATTTGCCTCCCTTAAATACTTCTATTATAAAAGTAATATTGCTTACTCTAGAAAATTTGGAAAAACAGAAAAAACAAAAAACCAACCATATAAATCAAAGTTTTATGTTTTATCTAAGTGATGACATTAAATAGGAATTTAAAGATCTAAATTATTGGTGTTTTTCTTGACAGTATTCAACTGTTAGGTTTTATACATTTTTAATAAGTAAGCATAAAAGGAAAAACGGTTGAGAGTTTTTCTAGTTCTAGGATATAAAATATTTTAATAGCTAAGATCTATCTTTTTGATTAATTATTAAAAATTGTACCTTTTTAAACTAAAAAGGAGACACATGCTTATTGTAAAAAATTCAAATATCAAACATATAAAAATAGAAAGTTTACCCCCTTCTCATAAAAAAGTTTGCTTATCGCTTATATCTTTCCAAGTTTTTCCTTTACACCTAGAAATGATGACAGACAGAAAGAAAAATTGGGATCATATTACACACAGTTCTAAGCTTAATCCTTTTTGATACCTTAAAATTTCTGAGAGAAATAACTATTTAAATACTGAAAAGCTATACTGCATACTATACTATTTTGTTTGTTAAAAATACAATTCCATAAGTAAACAACAAGTAAGAGTACAAAAAGAAATACTGAACCAAAAAAGGGTGGGAGACTGGGTGGGGATGCCTTTTTAAATTCTATTTATTTTTTGAGGCAGCTATACATTCAAATATACATACTGAAGCAGCTATACATTCTGACAGCTGCTTCAGTCTCATTTAAAATAATCATGTGATACTACTTCTAGGATATCAATGATATATAAAAATTCAATACATACTTTTAAGCCTTTTATAATTTAAGTATAACAAATACAGAGAAGTATACAAATAAGTGTCCAGTTCAATCAAGAAATAGAACATTACTAGCACCTCTGAAGCCCCCTTAGTATCCTCTTTTACCTTTCCAAAGGTAACCAGTATCCTGATTCTAGCATCATAGAATTTTGCCTGTTTCTGGAGCTTTATATAAGTAGAATTATATACTGTGTATTCTTTTGTGAATGGGCTCCTTTATGGTTTACAAGATTCATCCATCCACATGTTTTGTGTAGTTGTAGCTTATTGTTTGTTGTACCATACCCACAAGATGAATATGCCACAACTTATTGATTCATTCTACTGTTGATGGACATTTCGGTTGCTTCTAGTTATTAGCTCTTTCACATAATGCAGGCACAAACATTCTTGCACATGATTTTTGGTACATATGTGCACATGCTCTTGCTGGATATATACTGCCTAGAAGAGTAACTGCTTGATCATAGGATAAGAGTAGACTCAGCTTTAGTGAATATTGTCAGTTTTCCAAGGTGATTGTGCAACATTCACTCCCACCAGTAGTGTATGTGCATTCGTTAGTATGTATCAGCTACTGGTATAAAGAAATACAATTGATTTTTGAATAGTGCCCTTAGATCCAGCAGTCTTAGAAGCTCACTTATTAATGCAATTTTTTGTATACTGATCTCCAGGATGATACTAAAGATGTTCCATATATTTCATAAGTATGCTGCATTGATTTATTCACAAAAATGTACACCTATGGTTTAACAAGTCCCCTGCAAATTCAATATTTATTTTGAGTCATCCTAACAATCATCATTGAATACTATACACTGGGCACATCCCTGGTAACTGGAGATACAATAATGAATAAGATACAGCTTTAGCTCTGACAGTGGTAGAATTCAGATATTTTCCTCAAGTTATCATATTCTGCTCCTCCCAATCATAGACTTAATTTTTCAGAGTTGATTAGTCTTCCACCAATTGCTTAGCTATGTGATTTTAGCCTGTTACTTAACCTCTCTGGATGTCAGTTTTCTCCTCCATAAAATAAAGGAATTGAATCATGATGCCTTTCAGTCTAAAATTCTTAACATTATTGCTGAAGTTCTCTCACTTCAGGGCTAAATTCTTCTTTGGGCTTTTTGAGTTTTGGAGTCTACCTCAAGCCACCTCAGCTCCTTTGCTTTCTTGATCATCTCATGCTCCAAAGTAAAAAAAACATTTTTTTTTCTCCACTGCCCCACTCCTCCTTCCCTGGCTACCCCAGTTGTCTCTGACACTTAAAACACCCACACCCTATCACTGTAGCAGGTAAGGTCTGTGTCTCTTTTTTTTTAATCAATCAATTTCAGAATTTCTCTCCCTTGCCAAAGGCAGGAAAGGAAGATATTTAACAATTGCGAAGTAACTATTATGTGACTCAACTGTGCCAGTCAACTGAGGTGAATTTCTCATTATAATCCTCACAATAATCATACACAGAACAAAGTAATCATTTTTATATCCCTATTTTACAGTTAAAGAAATGTATGAGGGAGGTTATTACTATTTTTTTTTTTAATCACTGCCATGGGTTGAATTGTGTCCCCTGCAAATTCATATGTTGAAGGCCTAATCCTAGTACCTCAGAATGGGACAGTATTTGTAGATAAGAGCCTTTGAAAGGTGACTGCATTAAAATGAGGTGTTTATGTGGGCCCTAATCCAATATAACTGGTGACACAGACGTGTGTGCATAAAGGAAGGACCATGTGAAGACGGAGGGAGAAGAGAGCCATCTACAAGTCAAGGAGAGAGGCCTCAGAGAAAATCAACCCCATCAACACCTTGATCTTGGACTTCTAGCCTCCAGAGCTGTGAGAAAATACATTTCTGTTGCTTGAGCCACCCAGGCTGTGGTATTTTGTTATGGTAGCCCTAGTGAACCAATACAATCACTAATACTCTTGGTCCATTAATAAGCATACAGGAAGGCATTTTTTAAAAAAGAGTAAAAAAGGAAATAATAGTTGTGAGATTAAAAAAAAAAAAGCCAGGACTGAAGCTAAAAACCACACCTATATATTCTTGCTTCTAAGCTGAGCCACAAATCTTACCCTTTCTGCAGCTACAGTCGGAAGGGAAAACAGTTTTCCTTTGAATTCATCGAGCTCCAGAGAGGCCACATAGTTTGTAGGTAGCTGAGCCATGATTTGCCCAGATCATTCTTGCCCCCAAATCCATGGTCTTCCCACCATGTCACACTGCTTTATTAAGCAGTAGCCACAGGTTCATTTTTCTTTCACCTTATACAATTTACAGGATTAATTTTTGCTCCCCAACTCCTCCATCCCTGTCCCAAAGTAATTACCTCTGCCTGGTATAAATATGCTAATTGCTCTTCTAGAGATCCACGCTGTATGATTCAACTTTTTAAAAAATTTTTATTTATTTATTTGGCTGTGCCGGGTCTTAGTTGCGGCACACAGGATCTTCGTTGCTGCATGCGCGATCTTCATTGCGGCATGCGCGATCTTTAGTTGCAGCATGTGAACTCTTAGTTGCGATATGTGGGTTCTAGTTCCCCGACCAGGGATCGAACCCGGGCCCCCTGCATTGCGAGTGCGGAGTCTTAGCCACTGGACCACCAGGAAGTCCCCATACTGTATGATTCTATTATGATTTCCTTCAGGTATTTAGTCCAAAACTGTGTATGAGATATATGCAACTATACTAAATCTACACTTTAATGGGTTGTATTACAGTAAACTTCCATTATATAGGACATTTTCTATGTTTAAAGTGTCTGGCCAACTCACAGTTCACTGTTTTTATGACCTTTACTTGATTATCTAAACTGATGTAGTCACTCTTGGAAGGTAAACTCCAAGAGAGCAGGGGCTGCCTGCTTAACTCGGGGCACAGCACCATATACCCACAGGCCCACAAAGTAGGACTGGAGTCCAATGATTATGATGATCTCCCCTCTCTCATGAGTAGAAAAAGGAAAGTACAAACTAATCTCTGATGATTACCCTCTTCTGCAACTACACATGAAGATTCTGCTCATATTTTAAAAGATCTCATAATAAGACTACCATAAAACCAGTAAGAGAATTTGAGATGTAAATAAGTGGGTCTATCTTTATCATCAACATCATCAAAGAGCAAACAGTGATATACGGGTGTACCTTGTGCCAGAAACCATTCTAAACTCTTTATATTCCTCTTAACCAATCTAAAAGGTAGGCATTATTATTAACATTCTCATTTTACAGATGGATAAGGAAATAAAGCACAGAGAAGTTATGAAACTTGCCCACTGTACAGAGCACAAAAGTTGTAGGCTCAGGATTCAAACCCAAGTGTTCATATTCTTAACTACTTTGCCATGTTGCTACCCCAGGATATGTCCAAGCAACCAGGGCTCTTGCTTGGATATACAAAGCAATGCAAAATTCATGTGGGCTTATGGCCACCTTATCTTTGATAAAGGAGGCAAGAATATACAGTGGAGAAAAGACAGCCTCTCCGATAAGTGGTGCTGGGAAAACTGGACAGCTACATGTAAAAGAATGAAATTAGAACACTCCCTAACACCATACACAAAAATAAACTCAAAATGGATTAAAGACCTAAATGTAAGGCCAGACACCATCAAACTCTTAGAGGAAAACATAGGCAGAACATTCTATGACATAAATCACAGCAAGATCCTTTTTGACCCACCTCCTAGAGAAATGGAAATAAAAACAAAAATAAACAAATGGGACCTAATGAAACTTCAAAGCTTTTGCACAGCAAAGGAAACCATAAACAAGACCAAAAGACAACCCTCAGAATGGGAGAAAATATTTGCAAATGAAGCAACTGACAAAGGATTAATCTCCAAAATTTACAAGCAGCTCATGCAGCTCAATACCAAACTAAGAAACAACCCAATCCAAAAATGGGCAGAAGACCTAAATAGACATTTCTCCAAAGAAGATACACAGATTGCCAACAAACACATGAAAGAATGCTCAACATCAGTAATCATTAGAGAACTGCAAATCAAAACTACAGTGAGGTGTCACCTCACACCAGTCAGAATGGCCATCATCAAAAAAATCTACAAACAGGGGCTTTCCTGGTGGTGCAGTGGTTGAGAGTCCGCCTGCCGATGCAGGGGACACGGGTTCGTGCCCCGGTCCGGAAAGATCCCACATGCCACGGAGCAGCTGGGCCCGTGAGTCATGGCCGCTGAGTCTGCGCGTCTGGAGCCTGTGCTCCGCAACGGGAGAGGCCACAACAGTGAGAGGCCCGCGTACCGCAAAAGAAAAAAAAAAACAAATCTACAAACAATAAATGCTGGAGAGGGTGTGGAGAAAAGGGAACCCTCTTGCACTGTTGGTGGGGATGTAAATTGATACAGCCACTATGGAGAACAGTATGGAGGTTCCTCAAAAAACTAAAAATAGAACTACCATATGACCCAGCAATCCCACTCCTGGGCATATATCCTGAGAAAACCAAATTCAAAAAGAGTCATGTACCAAAATGTTCATTGCAGCTCTATTTACAATAGCCAGGACATGGAAGCAACCTAAGTGTCTATCGACAGATGAATGGATAAAGAAGATGTGGCACATATATACAATGGAATATTACTCAGCCATAAAAAGAAATGAAGTTGAGTTATTTGTAGTGAGGTGGATGGACCTAGAGTCTGTCATACAGAGTGAAGTAAGTCAGAAAGAGAAAAACAAATACCGTAAGCTAACACATATATATGGAATCTAAGAAAAAAAAAACTGGTCATGAAGAACCTAGGGGCAAGATGGGAATAAAGACACAGACCTACTAGAGAATGGACTTGAGGATACGGGGAGGGGGAAGGGTAAGCTGGGACAAAGTGAGAGAGTGGCATGGACATATATACACTACCAAACGTAAAATAGATAGCTAGTGGGAAGCAGCCGCATAGCACAGGGAGATCAGCTCCAGCTCGGTGCTTTGTGACCACCTAGAGGGGTGGGATAGGGAGGGTGGGAGGGAGGGAGACGCAAGAGGGAAGAGATATGGGGACATATCTATAGGTATAACTGATTCACTTTGTTATATAGCAGAAACTAACACACCATTGTAAAGCAATTATACTCCAATAAAGATGTTTAAAAAATAAAATAAAATAAAAATAAAATGATTTAAAAAAAACCCAAAATTCATGTGAGCTTATTGGGAAGTTCTTGCAGTACTCTGTTAACCTGCTGGGGAAAGTCCTACTTCTGTTGCTCATATTCTAACCAAGTAAGGCATCTAGTCTTGACGATTATCTGGAGAAGCAGCTACAATAATTAAGATAACAGAAACAGATTTGGGTTTCAAGCCTGTTAAGTTCTATGAGACAAGGATCATATCTATGTTGTTTATTATTGTGTCCCCAGTACCTAGCACAGCATCCAGTACATAGTAAATGCTTGGTAAATACTGATTAACTGAACGGATCATTAGCAAACTCATCTATGTGCAATGCTTAGGTATAAGTTGGTATGTTAGGAACTACAGAAAGAAGCCAACCAGTACAGTCCTCTGAACTTTTATGGGAATTGACTTAGCAAGATTCTTGCTAAAACTGGACTCAGCACGGATGGACACAGACATTGTAGGCCAAAGTTGAAGCCGAGTAGAGAATAGGGGTCAGAAGAGGCTAACTAAAGTATGGTTCAGGAAAGTCTTTGTTAAAACTCAGCTGAGACAGGAACTCAGCCAAGAAGTTCTGTCTCCTCCAAGTAAGAGTTCCATCCCTAAGCAGGATTTCCTCACACCAAAGAGATAAAACAGAAAATATTTCCACAACCATAAAACAAAAGTCCTGGGCTATGTTGATTAGGTTGATTATACCCACCACAACCAATTCATGTAGCTTGGGGAATGGCACAAGCTAACTGGTTTAGGTTTGAGTTTCTTAAATCAATGCAAGTGGCAGGGAAGATGGAAATACCCTGGTGAGTAGACCAGTGGTTCTCAACACTGGCTGCATATTAGCTTTAGCTGGGAATCATTTAGAAAGTGCCGCTCCACTCCCAGGCATTTTTGCGGGGGAGGATTTGGTTGGCTGAATTTGTCTCTTGTTTGAAGCTCCTTCAGCGATTCTAATGGGCAGCCAAGGCTGAGAATCATTGGCTCAGCCTAATCGGGCCCCACCTCTGATCAGTTCCATCCAAATCAAATGACTACCACACAAAAGCAGAAAGATGAAATGGATTTGGGGGAAATAAACACAATGTCCACCACAGGTGGTAACTAAAGCCACAGGATGACGGAGGGTTGCTCTTTATGATCCTAGACTCACAGAGCCAGAGATTGGTAGCATTGATACCCTTCTTGTTTATGTTTGAATAAAGTGAGGTGAAAAGGAAATCAGCATTACTCTGCAATGGGGGTAATGGACATAAAAGCCTACGTGTTGTCAAGCACTATTTGAATGAACAAAGGAAAAAAAATAAAATAACAAGGAAACAAAGGATTGATAAAACTTAATGTGGGCTAGAGGAATGTTCTAAAGCTGGAGTAGTTTGAGTAGATGAAAAGAGTTTGGAACAAATCTGCCTAGAAAAAAAACTATGGGAATGTACAGAAAGGATAGAAGGAGACCTGGTGGTAAGATACTACAAATGAGTCCAGCAAAGGATTACAACATCTCAAAAACAATGACCATAAGTTTATAGATGACCATAAGTTTTCAACTCACATCTCCCATTGTAAATGAGGTGACATCTTTATCTTTGAACACCACCATGATTTGGAACATCCCAATATTCCTTTGAAATAATAAGTTTCTGAATATGTCACTAAAAATATTTTCAAAGTAACTAATTACAAAAAATTAAAAAAGAAGGAGGCAAAGTACCAGCATCTGGCACACCTCATCAAGCACACCTCATCAAGCTCAGCAAGTGTAGCACTAAGGCCAGCACAACAGTTGTAGGGTCTTCCTGTCAGTGTTTGGAACTCTGAGATGGAACCATGGTCCTTCAATCACACCACCACTCTTACCACCTCTAAAAGGAAAGGTGAAACAGCTGACTGTGGCAACTGCTGCTGTGAACCAGAGGTCTTGTTCAAAATGTCAATGACTTACTTTCTCTTCCATATGCTTTACCTTAGACATACTGATTTCTAGAAAATATGTGGACTCTAGTAAAGTATGGTATTTATCATCTTTAAGCTATCAGGAAACAGGAAATTGTGGAAAGCAAAAATCTGTACTGACTGTCAACCTGGTCAAGACTTTGAGTGCCATTAGCTTATCAGTTTCCTGATAAGACTTAATTAATTTGGATGATCTAAGATATCAGTGTGCATCCCAAATAGCTATGTGGCAGGATGGTGAGCAACAGAATTGATGAAGTCATGTCCTATCAAATTGTTTTGGCACAGAAACGGAAAACAAAACAAAGAATCCTAATGTTTGTAAGAAGAGACTGTTTCTGTTCATCAGAAAAGTGGTAATCTTTGAGCCAAGGGATGCTACAGAGAGGTTACATGTTTTCTATTTGTTATACAGAGGATGCCCCAAGGCCATTTAATCAAGAAAATAAATATTTAATCATGGTTATCTTTGTAAAACTGCCACAGAAGAATAAAAATTACAACAGCTACCA
The DNA here is from genome assembly GCF_008692025.1 of Phocoena sinus. NCBI lineage: Eukaryota > Metazoa > Chordata > Mammalia > Artiodactyla > Phocoenidae > Phocoena > Phocoena sinus. The sequence continues at coordinate 51,039,024 of NC_045774.1, forward strand.
TTTATTGGTAGTTAATTTTACAACAACCTATAAAGATAGAATTATTGGCCTCAATTCACCAATGCAGTACTGGAAATTTAAAAAGATCAAATATTCTGATCTCTACTTGTCTGGAGTTATTTAGCTCATAGGGCGCAGAAGACCTGAACTCAGGTCTGCAGACCATGTGCTCTTCACCATTACACATACCTCCTATGTTCAGAATAAGACACAGAACAAAACAAAAGTTCAAAAATTCCACCACCCTTAAATATTTTGGTAATTACGATTTTGCAATAACCTATTGCTGACTCAGTATGTAGAAGCAACTTCTAATAAAATTCCCAGACCTGGTGGCGCAGTGGTTGGGAGTCCGCCTGCCGATGCAAGGGATACGGGTTCATACCCTGGTCCGGGAAGATCCCACATGCCGCGGAGCGGCTGGGTCCGTGGGCCATGGTCGCTGGGCCTGCGCGTCCGGAGCCTGTGCTCCGCAGCGGGAGAGGCCACAACAGTGAGAGGCCCACGTATCACAAAAAAAAAAAAAAAGAAAGAAAATTCCCAGAGCATATTACCTCAACTCCATATGATTTGTCATTTATTTATATCCTACTGTGTCATACAAGGGTTAATGTGGCTTCTTAAAAATATGGCATCTTACCATTTGTAAATTCAATTTCACCATTTAATTATCAGTGACAAATAAAGAGTAATTTGACAGAACCAACCAAAGCTTTAATTGCATAGAAACTTTGACTTAGAAATTCCATTTATAGGAATCCAACCTACAGAAAACACTGACTCATGCAACTAAAAATACATTTGTAAACAGGCTTTTTAAGCATTATTTAAAAAGCAAAAAACTAGAATAAACCTAAGTATAAAATAACAGATTAGTTATAAAAATGATAGTGCAGCTATAATGGGAAATACAAAGCAGCCATTTAAAAGAATGAGATAGAGTCATATTTGAGATCAAAAGATTTCTAGGATACCTCCAAGGGATAAAAGCACAAGTCAGATTAAGATGTAACTATTACCCCACTGATTTACAACGAAACAAAACTGTATGTTTAGGCATATACAGAGACAGGTATGCATATAAATGCTTGAAAATATACACTAACTTTTTTCCAGCTTTACTGAGATATAATTGACATATCACATTGTGTAAGTTTAAGTTGTTTAACTGATACACTTGGTATATTGCAAAATGATTACCACAGTAGCATTGGTTAATACCTCCATCATCTTACATAATTACCATTTCTTTTTTTGTGGTGAGAATATTTAAGATCTACTCTCTTGGCAACTTTCAAGTATATAATACAGTATCCTTAACTATAATCACCATACTGTACATTAGTCATCTCGTAACTGAAAAGTTTGTAAACTTTAACCAACATTTCCTCATTTCCCCCATTCCCAAGCCTCTGGTGACCACCAATCTACTCTCTGTTTCTATCAGTTCAGCTTTTTTAGATTCCACATATGAGTGATATCATCCAGTACTTGTCCTTCTCGTGTCTGACTTACTTCACTTAGCAGAATGCCCTCAGGGTTCATCTATTTTGTCACAAGTGGCAGGATTTCCTTCTTTCTCTTGGCTGAAAAATATTCCTCTGTGTGTGTGTGTGTGTGTGTGTGTGTGTGTGTGTGTGTGTGTGCCACGTCTTTTTTATCCATTCACCCATTGATTGACACTTAGGTTGTTTCCACAGGTTGGCTACTGTGAATAATTCTGCAAGGAACATGGGAATGCAGATATCTCTTCAAGATAGTGATTTCATCTCCTTTGAATAAATACCCAGAAGTGGGACTGCTGTGTGATATACTAGCTCTCTTTTTATTTGAGGAACTTCCATACTGTTTTCCATAGCGGCTGCACCAATTTACAGCCCCATCAACATTACACAAGGGTTTCCTTTTCTCCATATTCTCCCCAACACATAGCTCTTATCCTTTTGAGAGCAGCCATTTTAATAAATGTGAGGTGTTATCTCATTGTGGTTTTGATTTGCATTTCCCTGATGTGATTATTGATGATGAGTTTCTTTCCATGTATCTATTGGCCATTTGTATGTCTTCTTTGGAAAAATGTCTATTCAGTTCCTCTGCCCATTTTTTGAAGTACCCTATTACCAGTGTAATGTTGACTAGTTCTCCCTGCAGATCTGTTAGTATCTGCTTAATATACCTAGGTGCTTCAATGTTGCATGCGTATGTATTTATGATTGTTATATCTTCTTGATGAATTGATCATTTTATCATTATAATGATCTTCTTTGCCTCTTATTGCAGTTTTTAATTTAAAGTCTATTTTGTCTGACGTAAGTATAGCTATCCCTGCTCTCTTTTGGTTTCCACTTGCATTTAGTATCTTTTTTCATCCCGTCACTTTGAGCCTAGGTGTCCTTAAAACTCAAGTGAGTCTCTTGTAGGCAGCATATAGTTTGGTCTTTTTTTTTTTTAATCCATTCAGCTACTCTATATCTTTTGACTGGAGAGTTAACCCATTTACATTTAGAGTAATTATTGATAGGTAAGGACTTACTAATGCCATCTTATTAATTGTTCTATGGCTGTTTTATAGTTCCCTTGTTCCTCTCTTGCTGCCTTCCTTTGTGAAAAGATAATTTTCCTAGTGGTATGCTATGACTCCCTTCTCTTTATCTTCTGTGAATTTTTGTTTTGTGGTTACTATGAGGCTTACACAAAATATATTACAGATACAACAGTCTATCTTACACTGATAACAACTTAACTTCAATCACATGCAAAAACTCTACCATTTTACTACCCAATCTCTTTTGTTTTTGATGTCACAGGTTTACCGATTTTATATTACGTACTCATTAACAAATTACTGTTGCTATATAGTTATTTTTAATACTCTTGTCCTTTAAGCTTTATACTAGAGTTAAGTGGCTAAAACACCACCATATTACAGGATTAGGGTATTCTGAATTTGACTATGTACTTACCTTTACCAGTGTGCTGTATATTTTCATATGTTTTCATGTTACTAATTACTGTCCTTTCATTTCAGTTTGAAGAACTCCTTTCAGCATTTCTTGTCAGGCAGTTCTAGCGGTAATAAACTTCCTCAGCTTCCGTTTGTCTGAGAAAGTTGTTACCTATACTTTACTTCAAAAGAGCAACTCTTGGTTGGCAAATTTTTTTAATTTCAGCACTTTGAAATAAAACACATCCCACTCTCTCCTGGCCTGTAAGGTTTCTACTGAAAAATCTGCTGCTAGTCTTACAGAGGTTCCCCTATAAGTTACAAGTTTCTTATCTCTTGTAGCTTTTAAGATTCTCTCTTTGTCTTTGATTTCTGACAGTTTTTTTTAAATAAATTTATTTATTTATTTTTGGCTGCATTGGGTCTTTGTTGCTGCGTGTGGGCTTTCTCTAGTTGTGGCGAGCGGGGGCTACTCTTCATGGTGGTGCGTGGGCTTCTCATTGTGGTGGCTTCTCTTGTTGCGGAGCCTGGGCTCTAGGCACTTGGGCTTCAGTATTTGTAGCATGCGGGCTCAGTAGTTGTGGCTCTCGGGCTCTAGAGCACAGGCTCAGTAGTTGTGGCGCATGGGCTTAGTTGCTCCACGGCATGTGGGATATTCCCGGACCAGGGATCAAACCCATGTCCCCTGCACCAGCAGGCGGATTCTCAACCACTGCGCCACCAGGGAAGCCCCAGACAGTTTTATTATAATGTGTCTTGGAGAGGATTCTTTGAGTTTGTTTGATGACCTATAAGCTTCATGAACCTGGATATCCAAATCTCTCTCCAGAATTGGGAAGTTTTCTGCCATTATTTCTTTAAATAAACTTTCTATCCCCTTTCCCTCTCTTCTCCTTCTGGAACCCCAATAATTCACAGACTGTTTCTTTTGATGGTATCCCATAGATTATGTAGTCTTTCTTTATTCTTTTTTCTTTGTTCTCCTCCGATTGGATAATTTTAAAGTCCCTGTCTTCAGTCTCACTGATTCTTTCTTCTCCTTGATGAGGTGTGATACTGGATGCTCTCTATTGCACTTTTTTTTTCATTTCATTCATTGTGTTCTTCAGCCTCACAATTTCTGTTTGGTTCTTTTTTATGATTTCTATCTATTAAACTTCTCGCTTTGTGTATTGTTTTCCTGATTTTGTTGAATTGTCTTCATGTGTTTTCCTAAAGCCGCTGAGTTTCCTTAAAACAGCTATTTTGAATTCCTTATGGTGTAAATCCCATATCTCCGTGTCTTTGGGACTAGTTATTGGAAGATTATTGTGATACTTTGGTGGTGTCACTTTTCCTTGATTTTTTGTGTTCCTTGATGTTTTGTGTTGCTGTCTTCACATTTGAAGTAACAGTCACTCCTCTAGTCTATACTAAGTGCTTTCAGGACAGAAATACCTTCCATAAGCCCTACTAGGGATTTTGAGTCTTTCTCAGACCTTCTAAGCAGGGGTCCCCAACCCCCAGGCCACAGACCAGTATCGGTCCACGGCCTCTTAGGAACCGGGCCACACAGCAGGAGGTGAGCGGTGTCGGTGAGTGAGTGAGGCTTCATCTGCCGCTCCCCATCGCTTGCATTACTGCCTGAACCATCTCCCCTCCCCATCCATGGAAACCAGTCCCTGGCACCAGAAAGGTTGGGGACCGCTTCTTCTAAGGATACACCTGCTTGATAATTCTTGCTCCCTCTTGTGGAAGAATTTTTAAGCTTGTATGCCTTCTCTGGATCCTGCAACACACGAAGCTGAGTGCTGACAGCCTCCCTTTTGTTTTCCCAAAGGTGGCACTAAAGCTCAAGTTTGTGGTCTCTCCCTGGTCCGCATATTCAGGTTGACTTTCTGAACATGCTCACAAATCATCTGCTAAAGCTCACTCTTAGGAGCACACACAGGGCACCAGCCCCAGAGTGGAGGGGTTGCGGGGGAGAGTACATAAAGCACTGGGAATGACTTGGACCAGTTGGGGGGGGGATCTGTGGGCAAGGTGTCCCAGGGGCTGGTAGGAAGCCTTCTTGATGGTGTCCATGAAGCAGTCAGTAGGATCCATCTCCCTTTAATGTCCTCCAAGAGTCCTATCTGCTGCTTTACCAGCCTCTTCCCATCCTCCAGTCATGTACCTCCAGATTCAGTACTCTGGATGGGGCAAAAGATAAATGAGCCTCTTTGGAAGCATCTGCATAGCTGGGGAAGCTGGAAGATCATTCACGTGCTCTTTGCCCTGCAGGAGAACTCACAGGCCAAGATCCCTCTTGGTCCCAAGCTGTGCTGCCTTGGGGGGACAGTGATGTGGATAAAGTCAAAATATTATCCTCTCCAATGCATCCAAATTCGTATTTGTTTTTTGCTCCAGCAGTGTGGTAGAACCTCTCCACTAGAAATCTGGACATCCACAAAGGCTCTCCCTAGTCCTTGAGTGATTGTTTAAGATAGTGTTTCCAGGGGCTCCCAAACCATGGTCAGGATGGCTGGAGCTGGTTCATGGGCCACTGCAGGGTCCACAGAAAGGACCGAGGTCTGTATGTGTTGCCTGACACATGGGTGGGCAAGCCTCCTCCCAGGTCCCTTGGTGTATGGTGCTGAATCTGACAGCTCTCACAAAGGTCTGTGGATGGATGCCAAACTGTTGGTGGTGGAGGGGGAAACATGAACAAGAGGCATCTTATTCAGCCAAGATGCTGATGTTACTCCTCCACATTCAATTTTTAACAGTGGTTACACCTGAAAAGGAAAGTAGTAATGAGGTTGGGGTGGAAGGTAACGGGGAGAGAATGTGGGGAGCAGTGAAGGGGGAACTTTCAATATGCAATATATATACATTAATATGATGTTTGGATTTTTTAACCTAGCACACATTCATATATCTCTCATGAAATTTTAGAAAAGGAAAGATCTTAGAGAACTCCATGTATTGTGCCCAAATAGTGGTGCTCAGAAAAAGCTGATAGCTATCTTACTGAAATCACAGCTATTATACATTTCCAGCTCTGTCATAACAAAGAAAATTTTAATTAATATTCCATTCTTCTTCTGCTGTTTACTTTATCCAAGAAAACCAGAGTTCTCATTCTGGAGGTAAAAAAAGAAAAACATAAGAATGACATAGACTGGAAAGAAGTTGATGCATGTACCTTTTGAGAATCTTTTTTTTTAATTAATTAATTAATTAATTTCTTTTTGGCTGCGTTGGGTCTTCATTGCTGCACATGGGCTTTCTCTAGTTGTGGCGAGTGGGGGCTACTCTTCATTGCGGTGTGCGGGCTTCTCATTGCAGTGGCTTCTCCTGTTGTGGAGCGTGGGCTCTAGGTGCACGGGCTTCACTAGTTGCAGCACACAGGCTCAGTAGCTGTGGCTCACGGGCTTAGTTGCTCCGCAGCATGTGGTATCTTCCCGGACCAGGGCTCGAACCCATGTCATCTGCATTGGCAGGTGGATTCTTAACACTGCGCCACCAGGGAAGTCCCAAGAATCTTTTTTATAAGCATGCTACCAAATGCATAACTGCAGCTCCTATAAGTTTCATTTTCTCCCACAAAAAGGAACTGTGTAATACATTTCCAGGCGAATAGGAACTTCCCACTATACATGCAGCTTTGCAAACTCTATTTTTTCAAATCTAGTCAATTTACCCACAAGATTTTTCCTTCTTCTAAACAAATAATCAGAGGTAAATAATAACTTTTCAATCTCAAAATATGTAACCATGTTATAAATACATAAAGTCCATAATGCATATGACTCATTTACACTATAATCACAACTTTTAGAATAATAAGAAAAACTAAGTCTCAATAATATGTTTCTATTTTCAGAGGGTTCATTATTAAGACTTCTAGTATCCAGGGTAGCATTATAAATACTCTAAACTCTAGATCTGCTCTTTTTTCATTGTATTTGCTCAACTTTTTGTCATTTCACTATTTATTAGCACTTTTATCTGAAGATGAAAAGAGAAAGAGAAAGAAGACAAATTCAATCTTTCAGCTTATTCTTATCTCTGATAAAAGATCTGAAGAGTAAATTTTAAGCTACAAGCTAAAACAAGATTTGGATATCACTATATTTAACTTATCACTGCACACGACTAAAGGTAGATTAATAAGGTAAGTTATACTTTTATAAAAGAAAGATAAAGATTGATAAATATTTTATCAATATTCTTATTGACAAAAGCAATTGAGAATTAATTCTACCCAAAGACAATAAGATTATAATATATAAATACAGTGAATATATAATATTAATACACACACACACTGTGCAACATGGTTTGGAAGAAAGAACTCTCAGTAAAAAGCAGGAAATCTGGTTTCTAGACCTGGCTCTGCCAGTAGCTGGGCAACCTTAGGTAAGATGATCTTAGGCATGAGTCAGTTACCTCCACTGCACAACGAGGTGGTAGGATAAATATAAATATTCTTAAGGCTCCTTCAAACTCTGACATCCTGTGAGTATGTGTGTACACACACACACACACACTTACTAGCCTATACAAGTATGGCATGACTGATGTTCACAGCCCAGCACCCATTCTGATTGGTCTGTCAATGCTGTACCAGTTGTTAAAGTTTGAATTATCATCCTATTTACAGCCACCCCCAAATTACAAAATGTCTAACGTGTATAGCCCTGTGCTTGCAGTCTGCCTTTTCCAACCATAATGAGGATATTCCAAAGTCAAACAGGCTCTCTTAACCTCCAGTTGTAACTTAGAGTACAACCCCTTTCCTACTACCATTTCCCCCCCTCAAAAAGAGTTTCTACACATTTTGTGTTCTGTATTTCTCAGCTCTCACTATTCATATCTTATTTAGTTCCATGTCAGGTAACTTCCCACATACACTGAAACTTTTTTTAGCTTTCTTCCTCTGCCTTCACCTTCTCCCTTCTAAGCCTTTTCCAGTTTTCTCAAGAAAGCCTCTACTTCATTCCAATTAGAGCAAAACAAAATCGTAAGCATGACTATTAAACTAAGAATGATGGCAGTGATACATCTAAATAAAGAAATTAAAAGGCAAAACACACACACACACACAGAAGAAAAAAAAGGCAAAACAAACTAAAAAAAAATTTTTTAGGGACTTCCCTGTGGTCCAATGGGTAAGACTCTGCACTCCCAATGCAGGGGGCCCGGGTTCAATCCCTGGTCAGGGAACTAGATCTCACATGCATGCCACAACTAAGAGTCTGCATACCCCAACTAAGAAGTCCGCATGCTGCAACAAAGATCACACATGCCGCAACTAAGGCCTGGCACAGCCAAAATAAATAAATAAATAAATAAATTTAAATTTTAAAGGCAAAACAAAGGTCCAGTTTCATCAACCTCTAAAATTTGTAGACACATACAGGAGCCCATTCAAAATTCACAAAAATTTCCATTTCATCCACTCATCCTCTATAATTATCAACATTACATAAGGTAGAAAACTTATTTAAAATTTGTGATTTTACTTTAATATATTGCTGTTTTATATAACTGTTAGCATTATAATCTCCCAACACACAGTTAATCACTCCTCACTCATTCTGTATCGTAGCACAGTATTTTTCCTATACTGTATTATAATTATTTGTTGGTGGGTCTAATTCCTTGATTAGAACATCCTGATTTCCTTGATGGCAGAATTCACCTCAGGACAATATTCATCACTGTAACCCCAGTGACTAAGCACTTAATAAATGCATGTTAAAATCTGAATATTGTTTTCTTCTATTTTATCTTAGAAAGGTATAATATTTGAGCTACTTGGGCAATTAGGCTTTTGTAGATTAGCTAGCCCAGGACTTAAATACCACATTTAGGACAATGTTTGGGGGACAAATCTATCATAGTTCAAAAGAAATAACAAGTAAACTTCTGAAACAGTCTTTTTGAAAATTTGTAGCATGATAAGGGCCTTGGCAGTCTTGTAGTCCAATCCCATCATTTACAGAGGAAAAAAAGTAAAATCAAGCAGATTCAAGAGACTTGCCCAAAGTCAGTGACAGAGCCAGTTTCACAGCAGACTGCCTTCTTAACCCATTGTTTTTTCTGCTGTATCATGGAAACCACATAAATATGTGACATGACTGGGTGGTTTCTTCTGTTTTCAGTTGTTAAGAATTTTGAAGATTTAAGTTATTTTAGACATTATGCCAGAGTTTATTCAATTAATGAACTATATATTTCTAATCTATGAATCCTAGCAATTATTATTCATTCATTATTGTCTGAGGAATACACTAAAAGAGCTTCCACATGTCTTCAGAGACAAATTACAAAGTTCACATTTAATAACAACAAAAACAAGTTGAATACTGACTACAGATGGTAAGAGTACATTCTGATTATACATCAAGAAGTCTTTTTATTAAGTCTAATTTAAGTGCCAATCTACACTTTGTTCTCATTAATTTTATATATTTGTGTGACTATTCAGAGTGGTCATTGTCTCAATAACCTACATATACTATTTAACACCAACTTAAAAATGGGAAGTATAGATACAGTCAGTAGTAAATAAATATATAAAATGTTTTGGACCAAGCACCCCTAATATACTATAATTTTGAGAGAGAAAAGCTAAATTTACTATAGCAGGAAAAGATTTCTTGGATATCTTGAAGCCTCAAAAACTTGGCCAAACTATTGTTCAGTGTGCACACAGTTTGTGTCTTCATGCTCAGATGTTGTTGAAACAGCAGACTTAAAAGAAATAATGTCAATGAATCCTACCAAGCACTATACATGACCTCTGGGGTAATTAGCAATCATTCAAAAGCAACAAGACTAAAATGTTCTATTCTTTATTACTGTCAGCTCTTATCTTGATCAGCATTTTAATAAAGATGGTTCGTTTCTAAGACAGTTTCATGAATCAGTCATAATTACATTCTGACATGCAGTGAATAGTAAAGCAAAACTAAATATCACTTCATCAACCTTTCTAACCTTTATGCAAGTATTAACTGTAAATAATTTTTACACAATCCCACAACAGAAAATCTGCATATTTCTTAGCTTTGTACATACTTTACCCCAAATGAATTTCCTGTGACCTATACCTGAAAAACACAATCAGCCATAATTATCCAGTTTTGTGAGATGTTCAGGTGTTGCCTTTCAGAGTTCAAATCAACTTCAAGTATAAAAGCCTACTTTATTCTACAAATGGCACAATATGCAAAATGGGTTAAGTAGCCAAAAGCATCTCAGAGCATTGTGGCTTGAAAGAAGTCTATCCAGAATCAAAATGTCAGAACAAAAATACACTAAAGCAAAGCAGTACTTATAAAAATAGATTCACAGATTACACACTAAGAAATGGATCACATGGGGCTTCCCTGGTGGTGCAGTGGTTAAGAATCCGCCTCCCAGTGCACGGGACATGGGTTTGAGCCCTGGTCCGGGAAGATCCCACAAGCCACGGAGCAACCAAGCCCGTGCGCCGCAACTACTGAAGCCCGAGCACCTAGAGCCCATGCTCTGCGACAAAAGAAGCCACCGCAATGAGAAGCCCACGCACCGCAATGAAGAGTAGTCCCTGCTCGCCACAAGTACAGAAAGCCCGCGCTCAGCAGCAAAGACCCAACACAGCCAAAAATAAATAAATAAATATTAAAAAAAAAAAAAGAAATGGATCACTGATGACTACTGCAGAAAATCTTATAAATAAAATATGTTAAAGAATATTAATTAGAAGGAAATCTGAACATTTAAGTAATTGAAGGGTAGATTTTTAAAAAATGTAATTCCAAAATAGCTGATGGAAGAGGGTAAAAATTTATCAGAAGTATAAACTTAGAGATAAACTACTCTGATATTAAAGTGTAAACTGTTTTAGCCACCCCCACCAAATACATGATTTACATTAGAGTTTTGAAATAGCTAATTTCTCTTTTTGCTGAGGGCTAATTTTAAAAAATATTTTAGATAGTCAAAGTGAACATAATTCAGCTACCAGAATAAATTGTTACTACATTTTAGATGATTTATCGTTTCAGGTCTCAGAAAATTTGAAAATAAATGCAATGCTTTCTCAAGAATATTTCCTGTGTTCCCAGTAGTAGACACAAAATATCCACACAGAGCCAGGTTCCCAAACCTGTATTTCCACTAAGTCCCTCAAGTAAGTACAGTAAATCTACTGAGTAACATTTTGAAACCAAACTGATTGCCATTTAAGAACTTAACTACAGTGAAATAGAAACATAGTTACCACTTTACTTTGTGTAATTTCAATTTGAAAAATAGGTTCTTTTAAAAACCAACCTAAAATCATCCTCTATATATTTTCTTATACATTTTATTATAAAACAACCTCACTAGAATATTACCAATCTGAGGCAAAAAGGAATATAGTAATCTTTTTCATATGGAATTAAAAACAGAAAAGTATTAAGTCTTTTATGTGATAATTTTTAACTCCTCTATTTAGTTTTCTTGATCATTATTCCTTTCTCTTATTGGAGGTGCAAGCAAAGAAGGGAAAAGAAGTGCTGATTTAAGAAAACAGATTTCCCAGAAAGAAAAAAAAACTGTGATTAAGATTTAAACAAAAGCTAAAGATGGCTTCCTCTGAGCACTGATGAGGTCTGCTACCTCGTTACTAACAACTGAAAACTTGTGATGCATTTTGTTTCAAGAGAATCCAAAAGTCCTTGCTATAAAGCAAAAGCGGGGGGGGGGGGGGTGGGGGGGGGGGAAGCGGATCCATTCACTCTTTCTGTATCACCACCATTATGTAAGAAGTATAAAACACTGCCTTTATGCTGCCAAACCACAATGACTCTTCCTACATCAAAGGATTTTCACCACTAGGGTTTTTTCTTCAAAATTTATTCAAGCTAAGGGCAGAGAGACAACAATTCATACACGCTAATTACGTCTAATTATCTATTCCCTTTGCTGACCAGCTCCGACCAGTGTTATTTGCTATCTGGATTTCTCACAACCTCCCTTTGCCCTGTCCATCCAGCCTAACAGTGAAGGCTTTGAAGAAAACAGTTGTGGCTTTTTAGAGTTTTCTCAATATAGAGTTCAAGCAATTAAATAATTATTCTGTTAGTTTTGACACATTTATGTGTTAAATATGAGGACCTCTTGGTTAATTTGACAAATTCCTCACATCTCTTCATGGTTGGAATCATAGTAACACCCTCTCTTACAGGAGCTTCTCCTCATGCTTTCTTTTCATGATCTAAATGAAATGTTGATTGGATTAAAGTTCTTCTCTGCAGACCTCCATGGTGGCCTATGACAAAGAGCTTAAAAGTTCTATTAATTGGCTTGAGTTTTCAGGGAGGGGAAAGGGAGAATTTTATTTCACATTACATCACTAGTCAAGAAAATTGCCACATGTAATTAAACTAATTTGTCTCATGAGTCAAAGAAACAGCTAATTCATATTTAAGACACACTTCCCTTAAACCATTTTCGTCATCAAAGAATTGATTTCTTGTAATTTAACCAAAAATAAGTTTATTATTCTAAGAGAAGAGAATTCAAGACTTAAACAGTACGTGTTTTACATATAAGCAAGAGCTTGCTGTATTCCAGTTTGATATAAATATGTAGCTATATATTTTATATATAATTATACAAATACAAATATATATTTATATATTTCATGGGAAATAGTTATTCTCATTTTATATAAGACATTGATGGAAAATAGTATTTTAAAAGGCATACAGCCAAAATTACTATTTCATAGGTAGGCTCTGACTAATAGAAGGTATATATTTTGGTATGAAGATGGACAAAATTACATTTTAAATCCATATCACAACAATTTTTATTCTAGATACTTATTAATTTCATGGACACAGCACAAAAACACTATTACAAATAAAGTTTAATGCCTGTACTATAGCCAATTTTTTAAAATATATTTTCTCAAACGTATATAAAATACGTTTATGAAAACATCTTAGGTAATTTACTTAATTTATCTGCCTAAAACTTGCTAATTATAGGAATGTTTTACAAGTCAAACAGTAATTTTTGTATCTTAAAATATTAAATACTAAAATTCAAATGAACACTTTAGTGGTTTGGGGGGGAAAGCCAAAACTCTTTTCAATTCAGGATTTCAATTTACTACTTTTGTTCTGTCTTTTGTTTCTTTCAATCTTAAGTATTAAAAAGCCAACTCATAAGTAAAGACATTATCACACTAACAAAGGATTAATCCCTGCTAGGCTGACTCAGGTGACAACACAGTGGAGATCAGTGGGGCTGACACTGACCTCAAAGGCTGATTCTGATTATTTAGCCCTGTGAAAGCTCTAGTATTGACAGTTATAATGAACAAACTGACAAATCAATTTCACCAATGAAATGAAAATTGTGGCCAGAAAAAACAGCAAAAATACACTTAGCAAGTCTATAAATCCTTATACAGGTGGCTGGACAAAGGGTGAACACTGAAGAATTTTATATAAGGGTTATACACAATTTTGCTAAAGTTTATAACTAGAGAGCACACCATGGTAATAGTCTCAAAGAGTTCAGTAGAGAAAAAAAAAAAAGTTCACTATAGGTATAACATCCCTCAGAAAAAAATCCACAGGAAACAAAAACATAAAAGCTAATACATAGCTTAATTTATTTTTTTTCAAGCTTTAGATAAAGGATGCATAACAGCTAAGAAACATTAACAACCAAGTAGAAGAAATGAAATCATTGCTTGACATTAAACTAATATTATAAAAACAGTAATAATAACAAAACTATTACTACCTTAGATTACAAAGTATTTTTATGTGTTGCATATTTACACTCAACAAATGTTAAAACAAATCAGATTATGGTGCTTTCCAAGTGGGCAACTCTTTTATCAGGAAAAGGAAAATTCGTATTTATAAATGTTAATGCTAGTATCTTATTTTTCTCCAATTTCATCATCTGACACTCATCAAAGAGAAAATTATACTATAGAATTCCCCGCTGGTTATTTTTGACCAGCTTACAGTTATCATTTCAGTAATCTATTAATCACCCGACTCACTTAATTTTAAATAGAAATAAAAAATTTAAGGATTAGTTTGCTAAAATGTTAGTGTCAACGAGAGTTAAAGTGCTGTATTATTGATAACAGATTCTATTGTTTTGTGGCAAAAATACTACATACGATATTGCACTGGAACATTTCCCACAAGGGGATTATTTTAGATTTGTCTATACTGTTAAACCAAATAAGAAAATCATAAAAAGAAAGTTAATGAAATTCACATGGAGAATTTTTTTTAACTCTAAAAATTATGTATAGCATTTATCTCTTTCAGGGCTCATTACAGAATGAATCAAACAATGATTGATGTAGGTGTAAGTGATGGAGTGAACAGAGAGATTTTTTTACCTAAATATAAAACACCCTCCAAAATATGGAGTGCAAGATTTGACCACATGGGAAGAGCAATGCTTGCCAGGCAATCCATTTATCAAGAAGGCTAATAATAGCAGTCCAGTTGAAATTAACCTAAGAAACTATTCTGATCAAAATATCAGTTGGTCCCCTTTTTCTTTTAACCACAATAGTTTTACATAATGTTTACAATGCAGTGAGATTATGTTCAAGTATTATTCAATGCCTGTATATTTAAGGTATTATTCTTTTAAAATGTATACAATTGAAGATATTCTAAGAAAGCTGATCCTAGCAAAGCTGATATTTCTCAAGTTACCAAATTATTTGAAACTGATACTAGACCACCCTCTTGCCTTTAGTTCACCAAGCATCCTTTCAATCAACCATTTATCCAGCAAGCTCTTGAAATGCTGCCTTCTCCAAGACCTACTAATGAATCTATGCTGACACATAATTTCCATCAAATAAAACAACTCATAGTTTATGGAAAACAAGTGTTATTTACATTTTATTTTTAACAGTTGTTTGTCACTCTGTCCTTTGTATGTTGCATAGATCAGGGGTAAGAAAACCTTTTCTTTAAAGAGCCAGACAATAAATACTTCAGGCTTTAAAGACCATAGTTCTCTGCCATAACTACGCAACTCTCCAACTATAGTAGTGTGAAAACAGACATAGAAAATACATAAACAAATGAGCATTAAGTTTTTCAATAAAACTTTATTTACAAAAACAGGTGGCAAGCCAGATTTGGCCACTGGCTGTAGTTTATTAACCCCTGGTATAGATTATCAGTCTGCTTTAAAATACTGCAGTGCAGAGACTGAGACAGATGTATTTAATTTTATAAATTGGTGCTACGTAGATACCAACAAATGCTTCCAAAACTATATCTGTTTGCATACTTCAGAAGAATTACCTAAGTTTTACTAAAATCACAACAAAGATTCTTCAAGAGTAAATCAGCAAAATCAGGACATCAAGTCATAATGAAGTTTCAAGTTTGAAGCAGGCACAATAATCACAATACTAACCATCTTTTTTATATAAATAAGGGAATGTTAACTACCAAAATGTTTTTTTTCCACTTACATACAATACAAAACATATTCTGCTTTTATGTTGGGCGGGGGGAAATCTGAGTTTTAAATAAATTCCCAAGCCTCAAGTAAACAGAAGAACAGTAATAGTTATTTTATGAAAACTCAATGAGCTAAGTACTAATCACAACATTTTTAATCTGTAATTCTCATGCTTCTGTCTTTCCCATGTGCTTTTTCTTCCATGATGAATGCCCTTTCTCACTTTGCCTGGTAACTTTAATTTGTCATTTAGGTCTTAACTTAAACCTAATCTGCTCTTAGGAAATACTACTTACATGTGCCATCTTCTCTACTCAAACTGCTAGTGTGGGTTGAGGTCCCTTTTTTATACTGTTTGCATTCTGTGGTTAACTCAACTACAGATGTCCACACGATATGAAAAAAATTTTATTGTCTGATTTACAGACCAAAGTAAGACACTATTTAATCAAATTCAATGTCCTACCACCAATGTTTTCTTACCATAATATCTCCATTAATAAGTTATTAGCTTTGACTGGTAGTACAAAATCTTAAAGTAAGTTCTTCAGGAAGCTTCATGAGGGCTGTAATTCTTGAGTTACCATATATCCAAAAATATACATCTGGATGTATATTGGATTTTCATAACAGCCTAGCTGACAAGAGGACACATCTTTTCTTTTTTAATATAGTAAAAACTATTCTATTCTATTCCAGTATCAACTTGTGGTGGAAAAGTCTCAGTCCAGCTTGATTTTTTTCCCATTGGTTCTTCTTCTATGTAATTGTAGGATTCTCTCTTTATCCTTGAAGTGCAGTTTTGCACCAGAAAAATACATTATTCTTTTATTTTATCTTTATGTTCTCTTTTTTTAGAATTACTAATTATGTGAATATTTGATCTCTGTTGTCTATTTTCCATACTAGCACCTTCTCTGTAATAGTTTTTATCTCTGACTATTCTGACTTCATTTAGTGTGATTCTTTTCTTAACTCTGATCTCTGTATAGCTGATTTTATTTTCAGTAGTGTTGATTCTTTAACTTACTTTTGCTAAAACACTTTTCACTTTTTTAATGGGTCCACCTTCAGTCTGTTTTATTTTAGCTCTGCCAGCTCATTTTTCATCTGATTTTACATTTTTTCATCTCTGATCTCTTATTTCATCAGTACCATAACTTTAATTTCTTTTCCTTTTAACTAGTCCTATTGTATTTTCACTCTCCTTTTTTTTAAAAAAAAAAAAAAGAGCTTCCCTGGTGGCGCAGTGGCTGAGAGTCCGCCTGCTGATGCAGGGGACACGGGTTCGTGCCCCAGTCTGGGAGGATCCCACGTGCCGCGGAGCAGCCGGGCCCGTGAGCCATGGCCACTGAGCCTGCGCATCCAGAGCCTGTGCTCCGCAACAGGAGAGGCCACGACAGTGAGAGGCCCGCATACCACACACAAAAAAAGATTTTTAAAAAAATTTATTTTATTTTTTGGCTGCATCGGATCTTTCGTTGCAGTGCGCAGGCTCTTCGTTGTGGTGCGCGGGCTTCTCTCTAGTTGTGGCGTGCAGGTTTTCTCTTCTCTAGTTGTGGTGTGCAGGCTCCAAGGCATGTAGACTCTGTACTTGTGGTGTGCGGGTTCCAGAGTGTGTGGGCTCTGTAGTTTGCGGCACACAGGCTCTCTAGTTGAGGCACATGAGCTCAGTAATTGTGGTGTGCGGGCTTAGTTGCCCTATGGCATGTGGGATCTTAGTTCCCCGACCAGGGATGGAACCTGCGTCCCCTGTACTGTAAGGTGGATTCTTTACCACTGGACCACCAGGAAAGTCCCTAATTTCTTTTAAAATATAACAAAGTGTTATCTGAAAAAAAATCTTCCATTTCCTGAGATAATTCTTGTTCTAAAGCATATTCTTCAAGTGCTTTTACTTGTTGGTTCATGCCTACCTCTCCCATCTGCTCCTGATGCTTCCTTCTTATGCCTGCCATTTCATCTTTTTAACAGTCTCTATACATGGGACCCATGTTCAGTCCATTTTGCTTTTTGCTGATTTCTCAGTTTTGAATATGGGTAGTCTTATCCAGGTCTACTGATTTTCTAGGAAGGGTAGGGAAAAATTTACCTACTTAAAAATGTTTATTATAAAAAGAATACAGTATCATTCCAGAAGTCTTTGAAAGGTCTAAAAGAGATAATTTAAGTCATCTATAATCTTATTATTCAGAAATAAGTTCTCTTTACATTTTGGGATATTTATTTCCACTATTTTCCATGTATGTATATTACTTCCATAGTTGAGAGAGTAATATACTCCTACGTCGTATTTTTTCACTCATATTATCCATGAGCATTATTCTACATTATCACGTGTTTTGAAAATGTCATTCTAAATAACTCTAGTATATCCCCTCATGTGACTACACCATCTTTTACTTAACAAATCCTCTAAACATGGGAGAGAAAGACGTGCCCATCACTGCTTTTTTTTTTATAGTTATCCTATTTATATTTTTGTATCTATGGAAAAATATGGCTCTGAGCTCCCAAATTACCAAAAAAATAAAATAAAATCCTGCATTATTCTTTTTTATAACTAAAAACTAAGAAAAAGACTAATGGTTTTGACCAAGGCAGAGTAGCTGAAACTCAATTTTGCCCTCCTGCCATAAATCACTAAAACACTGCATAAAACATGTGAAACATCTGATGTCAGACATAACACAATGGGTAGCAAAGGACAGCAATCCCTGAGACGTGGGAAGTAAATTAGGCAAGCAAGTATTATATTTCCCCTGGCTTTCCATCTAGAGGCAATTTCTAGACTTCAGCACAGCAGTCTAAATGAGTTGAGGAGACAACATCGGGGTTTTGGAAAGCTGAGGCAGTTGCAATTTGTATAGTACAGTTCAGTAAGGAGGAAGTTATACAGAGAAAGAGCTTCAGATAATCTACATAGAAAAGGCCCTGTAATCTTTAGTTGAATGTAAAATTGCACATGTATATGATGAAACTTGACAAGACTGGGTGGAGAACAATCCACACAAAGCTGGGAGATGTAAGCATTCTGAACAGCCAGAGTAGAGAGACTTCAGTGAACACTAAGGGGGGGGGATTCAGTAGAGAACCCATAGGGGTGACATCCAGAAGAAGGTTAAAATATAGTCCTAGAGTAAAGGTTACACTAGACACGATAACAAATTTTAAAAACAAGCCTCAGAAGGATCAGGATGACCTGCAAGAAAAAACCACTTGCCAATAAAAGTCAACAGTCTTAAAGGAAATAACAGAGACTCAGTGCAATAATCACAATGTCCATCATCCCATCACAAATTACTAAACTTGCAAAGAAGCAGGAAAATAGGACCCATAAGCAGGAAAAAAAAATCAGACCATAGAAACAAAATCAGAAATGACAAGAGATGATAGAATTAGCAGACAAGAACTTCTAATAAACTGACTTCTGCTTTTTGGGAAGACAGAGTAACTGTACATTCCCCTGTTCCTCCTGCTATGTACAATTTAAAATCCTGGAAATTATATATAAAACAAACATAAGAAAACACAGAATAGTAGAAAGAAAGAAAAACAGCGAAGGACCTCAAGACCTGAATAACAATAGAATGGTGAGTTCTCTAGTCTTCTTTTGACTCATATATCTCAGACTTAGAAGTGAAGAAGCCGGCGACCCAGAAATGCCAACTGACACAGACAAATGAGGCTCCAACAAAAGCCTGCTCTCTTTAGCCAAAGGACCAGGAAAATGGCAATGTAACAAGAAAGAAAACTTTTAGACAATAACAGTTCTACTGCAGCAAACACCACAGAAAACTGTGGTGCCACCTCCACCCATTCTAGCAAAGGCTGAAGGGAGCCTTGAATTAAAGTCTCACAAGGATGTAATGAGGCCCACTAACACTCCTGCCAGGCTAATGTCAAAGAAGGAAGGCCAGGGACTTCCCTGGTGGTTCAGTGGTTTAGACTTTGCACTTCCAGTGCAGGGGATGTGGGTTCGATCCCTTGTTGGGAACTTAGGTCCCACATACGCCACGTGGTGAGGCAAAAAAAAAAAAAAAGATGGAAGGCCACGTAGGGAGCTGGAACTTTCATCCCTGCCAGTCAATAATGAGCATCCTCCCCATCCCCACAATGTCAGTGGAAATTAAACCCCTCCACCAGCAGTAACATGGAGTACCCTTGCCTCAGGTGTCAATAGGCTGAATAGGGAACCCAGACGTCTACCTATGTCTGGCAGTAACAAGGCAGTGTCTCTCCTCCTTCCAGAAGAGTGTCCAAATAGCCAGTTAAAACAGAAAGTTTAAATAAGATCCACAAAGAAGATATGCAAATGGCCAAGAAGCACAGGAAAAGATGCTCAATATCACTAATCATTTAAGAAATGCAAATCAAAACACAATGAAGGGGACTTACCTGCTGGCGCAGTGGTTAAAAATCTGCCTGCCAATGCAGGGGACACGGGTTCGAACCCTGGTCCGGGAAGATCCCACATGCTGCAGAGCAACTAAGCACATGCACCACAACTAGTGAGCCTGTGCTCTAGAGCCCGTGAGCTGCAACTACTGAACCTGCACGCCACAACTACTGAAGCTCGCGCACCCTAGAGCCCGCACACCCTAGAGCCCACGCACCACAACTACTCAGCCCACGCACCACAACTACTGAAGTCCACGTGCTCTAGAGCACGTGGCCAACAGATGAGCGGATAAACAAAATTGGTATAAACATATAATGGAATATTAGCCTTAAAAGGGAATGGAATTTTAACTCTTGCTACAGCATGGATGAATGAATCTTGAAGTCATTATGCTAAATGAAATAGGCCAGACAAAGAAGGACAAATATTATATGATTCTACTTATATATATATTTCTAGGTATATTCTACCTAGAAATGACAAATTCACAGGGACAGAAAGTAGAAAGGTGGTTACCAGGATCTGGGGGAGGGGAAGAATAGGGAGTGATTATTTAAAGAGTACAGGGTTTCAGTTTGGGAAGATATAAAAGTTCCGGAGATGCATGGTGGTGATGGTTGCTCAACAATGTGAATGTACTTAATGCCACTGAACTGTACATTTAAAATGGTTAAAGTGGTAAATCTTATGTTATGCATATTTTACCACAATAAAATATCAATTAACAAATATAAGATTCAAAGTCTCATGACAAATTATTAAATCGTCCAAGTTTCAGTTGAAAATCACTCATACCAAAAACCACAAAGACCTCAAACAGAATATAAAAAGACAATCAAACGCCAACATCAAGATGACAGAGATGTTAGAATTATCTGATAAACATCTGAAAGCAGGGTTTCCCTGGTGGCGCAGTGGTTAAGAATCTCCCTGCCAATGCAGGGGACACGGGTTCAAGCCCTGGTCTGGGAAGATCCCACGTGCCACAGAGCAACTAAGCCCATGCGCCACAACTACTGAGCCTGAGCTCTAGGGCCTGCGAGCCACAACTACTGAGCCCACGTGGCACAGCTACTGAAGCCCGTGTGCCTAGAGCCCATGCTCCGCAACAAGAGAAGCCACTGCAATGAGAAGCCCACGCACTGCAACAAAAGAGTAGCCCCTGCTCACCGCAACTAGAGGAAGCCCATGCACAGCAACAAAGACCCAACGCAGCCTAAATAAATAAATTTATAAAAAAAAAAAGATTTGGAAGCAGATGTGATAAAAATGCTTCAGCAGGAAATAATGACTATGCTTGAAACAAGGAGAATTACTCCTTCATGATAAAAAAATAACTTTTATAAGTTCCATTCAGAGGCAATATTGAATCATTTTAAATCTGTACGCAACTTACAACAGTCTCCAAATATGTAAGGTCAATGACAGAATTATAAGAGAAATGGATAAATTCACAGTCATAGTGGGAGATGTTTTCCATAAGCCTCTCAATAACTGATGTGAAAAATATATAAGAATAAAGATTTGAACAGCATAATTAACAAACCTATTGATAACTTAATGGGTATTATACGTATCACACAATAACTGGAGAGTACTTATTTTCAAGAATGTTGAGAATATTTACAAAAGTTATCCACATATTGGGTCATAAAGCAAGTTTCAACAAATTTGAAAGAACTGAAGTCACAAAGGGCACATTCTCTACCACAATGCAATTAAGCATTTATTAAGAAAACAGTAACAAAAGGATAACTAGAAAATTCTCATATGTTTGGAAATTAAGAAATAGACTTCTAGATAATTCATGGGTTAAAGAAGAAATCACAATGGAAATTAGAAAACACCTTGAACTTGAGAGTGGAAATACTAAATATCAAAACTTCATGGATGCAGCTATTCAGAGGGAAATAAATAGCCTTAAATGCATTTAAGAAAGAAGGTTAAAGTGAGATAAAAATTAATCTCAGTAAATTTTAAAAAAGAACAGCAAAATAAACTCAAAGAAAGTACAAGAAAAAAACAGGAAACTCCCTACTTAAAAGGCAGTAAAAAATACATGTAAGAGTTTTCTGTTTTGTTTTGTTTTCCTTTGCTTTTTACAAGCGGTTTCTAGAGGATATACCTGATCGTTTCCTATAGCCGTTCTAGTCCTATGGCTTCTTTTCTTGTTTTATAAATTGTGGTAAAATACACATAACATAAAATTTATCATTTTAACCATTTTTAAGTGTATAATTCAATGGCATTAAGTACATTCACAATGTTATGCAACCATCACCATTATCCATTTCCAGAACTTTTCATCATCCTAAACAGAGACTCTGCACCCGCGAAACAATAACTCCCTATTCCCCTTTCCTCCCAGCCCCTGGTAACCTCTATTTTACTTTCTGTCTCTATCAATTTGCCTTTCCTAGGTACCTCATGTAAGTGGAATCATATAATATTTGTCCTTTTGTATCTGGCTTACCTCACCTAACATGTTTTCAAGGTTTATCCATAATGTATCACAACAGAATTTCACTCCTTTTTATGGCAGAACAATATTTCATTATATGAATATATTATATTTTGTTTATTCATCTGTTGATGGACCTATGGCTTGTATTATTTTTAATATTTATTTATTTATTTGGCTGCATCAGGTCTTAGTTGCAGCATGTGGGATCTTCATTGTGGCACGCAGGCTTCTCTCTAGTTGTGGCC
Source organism: Phocoena sinus (assembly GCF_008692025.1). Lineage (NCBI taxonomy): Eukaryota > Metazoa > Chordata > Mammalia > Artiodactyla > Phocoenidae > Phocoena > Phocoena sinus. Next base: position 51,061,550 of record NC_045774.1, read on the forward strand.
CCTGGGCTCTAAAGCGTGCGGGCTCAGTTGCCCCGCAGCATGTGGGATCTTAGTTCCCCGACCAGGGATTGAACCTGTGTCCCCTGCATTGGAAGGCAGACTCTTAACCACTGCACCACCAGGGAAGTCCCAGACCTATGGCTTTTAATAACATATTAGTCCTCCTCATCATTCTTACTATCTTATGAAAATACTGTTCACTAATAGCTTACATAAGTTTTTGGTCATTTTGCAATACTCCAAGCAACAAATCACAAATTCTTGTGGTGAATTACAAACTTGTTATCACTCAGTTTACAGAGAAAAACGTAAGGGAGAAAAAGGATTTTACACTGTACTTTTTCCCAAAATAAATTTCTATCTTGTTTATAATCTCTTTTTATTAAATTAAGATCCTCTTTGTTTTAAGACTATCTTTAAACAAAGTTTTGATATTTAGTATTTCCACTTCTACTATACATGTCTCTCAGCTGGGTCAAAATGAAAGAGTAACGCTAGCATGTGTGAATAGGTAAAATGAATATGAAACAACTTTGCTTTACAAGGGAAACTTCATACGCCCACCAAAAAAGCTCCAGGGAAACCAGCTCTAGTGTACATTTCATCAGACTGATGTTTTGCTACATGTGAAAAGTCTTTTAAATAAATGAGACATTTTAGATATTTTCTCATCCAATCTGGTATTTAGTTTCCTGGAAATTTCAGTTCATATTTAATTTCAAATTGTGTATTACCAGGCTTCCCTGGTGGTGCAGTGGTTGAGAGTTCGCCTGCCGATGCAAGGGACACAGGTTCGTGCCCCCGGTCCGGGAAGATCCCACATGCCGCGGGGCGGCTGGGCCCATGAGCCATGGCCGCTGAGCCTGCGCGTCCAGAGCCTGTGCTCTGCAACGGGAGAGGCCACAACAGTGAGAGGCCCATGTACCGCAAAAAAAAAAAAAACAAAACAATTGTGTATTATCTCAGATCTTGTTGGATCTCAAATCAGATTATTCATCTCTTTGGTTTTTCTTCCTCTTTAAAAAAAAATTAAGGGTGGGAAAGGGAAAGGAAATTAAATTCAATCTGGTCAATTTAGTTATCTATTAGTAATGCTATTATATGTTAAAGTATGACAAATAACTGACCAAAAAATAAGGTTTGGGGTTAAAAAAGTAGAGCTACAAAGTTCCCTGAGAATCTTTTAGCTTGTTTCATTTGTGAGCCATCTCTTTATATTTTGTGTATTTTATGATACATGAAGACTATTTTTAGCATCTATTTTTCTTAGCTTCCCTGTTTATATTTTGGTATCTACGTACACCACATTACTTTGGATTCCTGGCGTGGAGAAAACATTGCAAATCTACCTTCTCCTCAAATGTAAAACATGAATACAAAGGGGAAAAAATTACTAACAGCATAAATCTTCAAAAAGTACTTTTTCCTACATCTGAAACCATCTCAGAGAAACTAAAATCTTCTGGGAACCTAAAATTGGTCAAGGAAACAGATGTTTGGATAGCACAGGGAATAAAGTTTGGCACTAACAATAGCTCCAACTAAAGTATATTTCAAAAAGATTGTCTGACTACATCTTCAGAATATGTGAATATAAAATGTTTTTACTCCTCCTTCTTGGTAAGAATTTTTGAGGTTTTAGGTCTTTTTTAAAAAAAAATACAATTCTATCCTTTCTTTAGATATGCTGTTATGGACAGGGAAAAATGTGCCTGAGAATTACAGGAATTATATTTTGGCATATATGCTTCTTTTTGGTAATTATTTTACCAAAAACATTTTGCTTTGTGTTATAGGTATCTATGTACATAGTATATGCCCAACCAGATTATAAATGACTTGCAAGCAAGAAACACAACCTACTTAATGATTATATTATCCATTATGCCTAATGTAGCACTTTGCACATAGTAGGTTCCAATAAATATTGGTAGAATGTAGAATTATTGAATAATCGTGTAAAAAATTACTAAAATTAACCGTGAAAAAGGCGGCTACTTTATTCTTCATCATATTGTAATGAAGCCTATTTTAAACTCTATGCAGTGATGATACACACAAATATTTAAACTATTTATGTACCTCAACTTGACATAATTTCATGATAACTTGATGGCAATCACATTTAAATACATTACAATATTTTTGTAATAATGCTACTCCAAAATAGCAACTTTAATAGCTGGGAAAACATGTTAATGGCCATTAACCTGAAGGAAACAAGGAACATTAAACATTTTTTCAGAAATCAATGTATAAGTTGAAACGTTCCACTATAATTTACAAGCAAACCTCAAATTAAAATTTATAAAATGCAAACTATCAAATGCTGCAGCTGGACAATAATTTAGACTATATTTTGTAATTTTTCCTGTGTACATATTGATGAATACTATATAAAAAAGATTCTTTTCTCCTTCAGAGTCTTTAACTATTACCATCAAATAACAAAATAAATTCTGCTTGAATGCAAGACCAGAGCAATCCTATAAAAGCCCTTGATTATCAATCAATATGATATTAGTCAGTGAACATAAGTAACTAATTTTCCTTACCTTCAGGACAGCTATGAATGGTACAAAGTTAGCTCTTTGGAGTCCATTTTTATAGAGATCTGAAAGAAAAAATTAGTATTAGCTTTTCACTTCACCTAAATCATAATGTTAGCTTATATTTTAGCCTGGCAAAAAAAGCTTTCTACTGATGAAAAAGATAAAGAAGCAAAAGAGAAGAAAAATAACCAAAATTGATCTCTATTCTGGTACCATACAAAATTTATTACATTCTTAATAACAGAAAAAATTAACAATCACAGAAAGAATATCAAAATTCAGTCAAATTAGCTTTAAAGTATAATAAAGGGCTTCGCTGGTGGCACAGTGGTTGAGAGTCCGCCTGCCAATACAGGGGACACGGGTTCGTGCCCCGGTCCGGGAAGATCCCACATGCCACGGAGCGGTTGGGCCCGTGAGCCATGGCCGCTGAGCCTGCGCGTCCAGAGCCTGTGCTCCGCAACGGGAGAGGCCACAACAGTGAGAGGCCCACGTACCACAAAAAAAAAAAAAAAAAACTATAATAAAAAGCAAGAAAAGAATTTGGAAGATATCACGAATGATCCTAAATCAAAAATTCAACATAAAAAGAAAATCTATTTAAAAGTATTTAATATTTGAACATACAGATTCTACTGGGAAACAAATTATAGTTTCCTTTTCTCATCTATAATAAAAGTTCTCAGTACAGAATACTGTGTAACACAGTTTGCTGTTTAAGAAAACACATCAACAGACAGAACTGTGCATGCATTTATATCAAGTTGATATGTTTCCATTAAAGTAAATAATATTAAAGCCACTTTCCAAGAAACTACCTAAAAATTAAAATTTCATTCTTAATAGACTGTGAAGTTAATGTAATTATATATCATAAACAGGTAGTTTTTGTTGCCTTATAATAGTGTTTTTTTATATATGTATATGTGCCATGGTGTATGTATATTCATACGCATATACACACACATAAACACACATATTGTTAAGAATAAATAAATGGAAAGGGGAAACAAATTTTAAGCTTTGCATACTTTTTGTTAATAATGGAGACTTGGAATATTCTTTTCAGGAGGTTGAATTTTTATTGCATATAAAACATTCCTTTTAAGGAATTCCCTGGCAGTTCAGCGGTTTAGGACTCTACGCTCTCACTGCCAAAGGCCCAGGTTCAATCCCTGGTCGGGGAACTAAGATCTCACAAGCCGTGCGGCACAGCCTAAATAAATAAAATATTCCTTTAAAAAGTCAACTCTATAAAGTAATGAGATTTAAAAAATAAAAAAGTATAAAAATGAGAACAGTAAAAAGTTTTCCAAACTATAAAAATCACAAGTTAGTTTGTGTCTCAATTTTTCTTTTTAAGTATTGCATTAAGGGATCCTTTCTATATTTCCTTGTTTAAAGAAAATTTGATAACTAAGATTTCAACTGCCACATTTACTTATGGAAATAAAATATGGTCATTAGGAAACATTTATTCTCTTTAGAAAAATATTCATCATAACATTATAGTGAAGAAAGTATTTGCATAAGCTCTTTGGTTAATTAAGGACTACAGGCTTTAAATTCAGTTACACTTAAAATTTTTATTTAGTGATATTATAAAAGGTGGGATAATGCTAGCCAGATATTATAAAAGGTAAGATAATGCTAACCAGGATCTCTTCAAAATGAGATCTTTTTTTCCTATAATCAATACCTCGAATGAGTAAAATGGGTAAAATGCAGGAAATGGGTTTAAAGTTAGGTATTTTCATAGTCTTCCCTAATTACAAAGTTGCTGGGGAAGGTGCATAAAAACATTGCTATACGATAAGAGTTGACAGCCATGATTGCCAGTAAGTGGTAAAAATCAAAAATAAAATAATTTTTTAAATACACTTGATGTTTATAGCAGCTTTATCATAATAGCTAAAATTGTATCTTTATCTGTAACAGCCAAAAACTAGAAGCAATCCAAATGTCCATCATTAGATGAATGGATAAACTGTGGCATAGCTGTAAAATGAAATACTACTCAGCAATAAAAAAGATAAACTATTCATACACACAAAAAAATAGATGAATCCCAAAATAATTATATGGGGTAAAAGAGGCAAAACCCTCCTACTCCTCAAAAAAAAGAGTACCATACTGTGTGATTCCATATATATAAAACTGTAGGAAAAGCCAACTAATCTATAATAATCTAAAGAAATCAGTTGCCTGGGAAAGGGAGGGATTGGGACAGGGATGGCAGGGAGAGATGAAAAAGGGGAGGAGGAAATTTGGGGTGTGATGGAAATGTTAATTATATTGTTGGGGTGGTGATTTCACAGATGTATACGTATGTCAGTATTTTAAAAATTGTATCCTTTAAATATGTGCTATTTATTGTATGTCAATTATGCCTCAATAAGCTCTTTGAAAATTTATTAGAGAAACATACACAACACTAGTGAATGTCAAAAAACGAAATGTTACAGAATTAAAACTAAAATATTACAGTAATGAAAGTTTATGTTAAGGTAACATTTTGGTCTTACTCACAGAATATCTTTTTTTATGGACATATAAGGCAGGCCCTGACATGTAATTTAACAGGCATGAACCGTTCAGTAGGTTAATGACAATGAGAAATGTAAAGGCCCACTTGTAATATTCTTGATTAAAAGATTTCCACTCAGCAAAATTAAAGTAGAATAACAATGCCTTTAAGTCTTTGAGATTTAATTTTTAAAGGGTTAACTTAAAAATAAAAATCAGTCTTTACAAGGATATATAATTCAAACTTTATGCTCTGGGAAGTATTTTCTGAACAAAATTCTAAACAGAATTCATTTGGTTGGAAAACCTTTAGGTTTTTACAGGACACTTAAGTGAAAAAGGACTGTACTCATTAAATTGAAGAGTTTTTTGCAATTCAAATATTATGCAAATTATCAATACAATAGATCCATCTCCTGAAATGTTATTTAGCTACCAAAATTTTTAATATTAGTTGTTTAATATTATTTTTCTTAGACATGAAGATTTTATACTACATTTATATCAACATTTGTCATTATTTACTAAATATTATTTTAAAATTCAACAGAGGGCTTCCCCGGTGGCGCAGTGGTTGAGTGTCTGCCTGCCGATGCAGGGGACACAGGTTCGTGCCCCGGTCCGGGAGGATCCCACATGCTGCGGAGCGGCTGGGCCTGTGAGCCATGGCCCCTGAGCCTGCGCATCCAGAGCCTGTGCTCCACAGCGGGAGAGGCCACAACAATGAGAGGTCCAAAAAAAAAAAAAAAAATTCAACAGAAGTTCTTGCCTATCATTTTTTACTGATCTCTAAACAGAGCTAAATTAGCACTTGGCCATATAAGACAGTACTGGAATTATGGGACATTCTTTTTTTTATAAATTTATTTTATTTTTTATTCATTTATTTTTGGCTGTGTTGGGTCTTCGTTGCCGTGGCGGGCTTTCTCTAGTTGCGGCGAGCGGGGGCTACTCTCTGTTGCAGTGCACAGGCTTCTCATTGCAGTGGCTTCTCTTGTTGCGTGCAGAGCACAGGCTCTAGGCGCGCAGGCTTCAGTAGTTGTGGAGCGCAGGCTTCAGTAGTTGTGGCTCGCAGGCTCTAGAGCGCAGGCTCAGTAGTTGTGGTGCACGGGCTTAGTTGCTCCGTGGCATGTGGAATCTTCCCGGACCAGGGATCAGACCCACGTCCCCTGCATTGGCAGGCAGATTCTTAACCACTGCGCCACCAGGGAAGTCCCAGGACGTTCATTTTTTGAGAATGGTATAAGGACCTCTACATCCTCCACAATGAATAAGTGTAATAAGACTTACAGATGAAGTGCATGCAAAGAGGATTTATAAAGTAATTACAAGGATCTACATAAATACTTTGGAGATGCACATGGATATGCAGATCTTTTCCTTAAAAACCCAGTGTCAAAACGACCAGGATGTCCACTTAGTTATATAAGTACGTATGGATTTAGAGTAAGAAACTTTTAAGATAGGAAATTAAAAGGAGTTTTCCTATAAATTAACACAAAATAATTATATGGCTCTATGGAACCAATCTGATGTACGTTTCCAGGAGACTCTTATTTTAGTACAGATTAAAAGAAAATGGCGCCTTTAGGCCACGTAAGCAGGAAGAGCTACTTAGCTTCTTTTTAAAAATCTAACTGGAGTTCAAACAGTATTTTACTAGATGTATAGATAATACAGCTAATTAAATGTTCCCATTTGATGGTATATTACAATTTTATATTCAATTCAACATACATTCATGAATTCCTATTATTTGTCTGCACTGAAATGAGTGCTGAAGACAAAAGATAAATAAAAGGAGGAACTAGCATTTAGAGAACACCTACTAGGAGCCAGGCAATTTGCTAGACACTGTACACAAATTACAATAACGCTGCATAGTAAATATTTCTACCTCTATTTTACAGATAAAGAAACTGATACTCAAAGTTTTAAAAATAATTTGCTGAATTCCCAGCCAGTAATTGGTATATGTAGAATTTTTGAGGAAGATCTTTTTTTTTTTTTTGCGGTACGTGGGCCTCTCACTGTTGTGGCCTCTCCCGTTGCGGAGCACAGGCTCTGGACCGCAGGCTCAGCAGCCACGGCTCACGCGCCTAGCCGCTCTGCGGCATGTGGGATCTTCCCAGACCGGGGCACGAACCCGTGTCCCCTGCATCGGCAGGCAGACTCTCAACCACTGCACCACCAGGGAAGCCCAAGGAAGGTCTTTAATGAAGCTAAAACTCATAGGCTTTTTCAGAACCATGTTGTGACCAGCTAGACTTGTCACAGCTGACAGACACAACCAGATCATAGCCATGATACAAGGTAAAAAGTGATATAAGGTATAAACATAATATACAGAACAAGAACTACTCATTTTACCTGGGTTCAAAGGCAGCTTTGCAGGTAACAATGGGACTAGAGCACCTTGGAAAAATAAGCGGGGTGCCACCAAGCAGAGAAAAAGGAAGCGTATCCTAGGCAAAAGAGTCAGCACAAGCTCATGACTTTACCTCTACCTTCTTTTCTAATACTATACAAACTATTGCTCAAATCCCACATTTTCTAACAAGCCTTCCTTGAATCCACTATCGTGGACAGACTTTTAGAGTGGCCTTCCATAATCCCAGACCTGGTCATCATAGCTTTATATGAACACTGGACGCCAGAAAAAAGGGACAGTTATTCCTAAGAACAGAAAACAAATGCACTTAGTGTCTGGGGAAGTTTATAGCACTCTGCACAAGGAGGGGGAACCCAAAGAGAGCCTGGAAGTCTCCCCAGCTGAGGAGATAGGTGAGAGTCCAGGGAGGAAAAAGCAGCTAGAGTTCACAGAGCAGCGTACCAGAGAAAAGACAGCTGCCCAGTGAAAAAGCTCTAAAGATCTGCTGAGGGTCCCAGTTAAATCCCCAGCAGAGTACTGATCAGCATATGTGTGTGAGGAAATGACCTGAAGCCAGGAGAAGAATCTTCTGAAAGTACTCAAGGAAAGCATCACTGGGGCTCACACATGGCTGGGAAGAGTGCCTGTCTCCACCAGACAGACTGGAAAACCTCTAAATTTATAGGGTATTGAGCAGAATACTGAAAAGGGATTTATCTCAGTAGTAAGAAAAATTAGTCCTAGACTAAATGTGCTCTAGTCCTGCCATACAAAACTTAAAAGCAATACCCAAAAGAATCAAACTGTTTGTAAGAAAGAAAATAAAGCTCAAGAATATTTATAGGGATATAAAAATATCCAATACCCAACACAGTAAAATTCATATTGCCTAACATCTAATAAAAAATTACCAAGCATGCAGCGAAACAGGAAAATATGACCCAGAACAAGGAGAAAAATCAATCAACAGAAACAGACCTAGGAATGACATAGGTGATAAATTTAGAAGACAAGAACATTAAAACAGTTATTGCTGTATTCCATGTGTTCAAGCAGCTGGAAGAGCAAGCATATCAAATAAAGACATGGGAAATATAAAAAGACCCAAGAAGAACTTTTTGAGATGCAAACTTACAATATGTGAGACAAAAAAAATATGCTGGATGGGAATGATAGCAGATTAGACACTGCAGAAGAAAATATTAGTGAACTTTAAATCATAGCAATAGAAACTAGCCAAAAATGAAGCACAGAGAGAAAAAAAACTAAGAAAAAATGCACAGAAAATAAGTGAGCTCTGGGACAACTTTATGCAACCCAATATATGTGGAATTGCAGTACCCGAAGGGGAGAAGAAGAGGGGATAGAAAAAATATTTGAAGAAATAATGGCCAAATTATTTCCAAACTTGTTGAAAACTATAAACCCATAGATCTAAGTTGCTCATTAAAGCCCAAGCACAAGAAACATGAATAAAACTACATCAAGGCATATTATAATCAAACTGCTTATGATTGGTGATCAAAGGAGGAAAAAAAAAAACTCTTAAAAGCAGCCAGAGGCAAAAATATATATTACATACAGAGGAATAAGGATAAGAACGGTAGCAACTTCTCACTGGCAACAACGCAAGCCAGAACATGGTAGAGCAACATCTTTAAAGGTCAAAAAGAGAAAAAACAAAATTGTCCACATAGAATTCTATCCTGAGCAAAAATATCTTTTCAAATACAGACTTTTTGTGACATACAAAAGCTGAAAGAATTCATCACCAGAACACCAGAACTATAAGAAATCTTTAAAGGAAGTCCTTAGGCAGAAAAATAATATTGGATGGAACCCTGGAATACATAAATGAGTAAAGAGCACCAGAAATGGTAACTGTGGGTTAATATGAGCCTTTTTTATTATTATTATTATCATCTAAATTCTTTTAAAAGATAATTATTTAAAGCAAAAATAATAATATATTGTGGGATTTATAACGTATGTGGAAATAAAATGTATGAAAACAATAGCATAAAGACTAGGAGGAGAGAAATGGGTGTATACTGTGGAAAGTTCTTAGACTATACCTGAAGCAGTCTAGTATCACTTGAAGGTAGACTGTGATAAGTTAAAGATATATACTAAAATCTCCAAAGCAAACCATAAAACCTTAGATAAAACTTCATAAAAATGAAACTACAGAGTATATATTCTTTTGTACAAGTCTTCTTTAACTCAGCCTAATGTTTCTGAAATTCATCCATGTTATTATGTGCTCATTCCTATTCATTGCCAAGTACCAATACTGTGTTTAGTGACACACAAATTTAAAAATCTGAAGGAAAAATTAGGGTGATCTACACATTTATTGCTGTTGATGTTAATTTTCCACGTGTATCCTTGGCTAACATTTTCAATGAAAACTGCTTTAGAGGTAGCAGGAAGATGAAATCCTCTCCATCAATCCCATGAACAGTCCTATAAATTGAATCCATTTTTGACTCAGATAATAATTGTCAGCCTCCACTTTAGATATCCTGTGCCATTTTAAATGGTGCAAATCCTTTATAACAGTGATAATGGGGATCCAGGGAAATTACAGGCTCCACGACGCTTTTTTTTTTTTAAGAACCATGAAAGAGAAACTTGATAAAATGTTACATAAAACCTTCACTGCAAAAATACTACCTTATGTATTTATTTTCAGTAAAGTCAAACACCAATGAAGTAGTTTTTCACACCAGAGTTTCTTTTTATAACAGAATTCAATGAACAGAAATATCATGACTGGAGAAAACAGACCTTGGGTATTTTGGGGAATCCCCTGTGCACAAAGAAGACTCAAAACCAGCCAGGCAAAAAGTAGTGGCAGAGATTCGAAGTCCCCTGTTAACTTTTAGAACCAACTATTTCATTATCAAATGTGAGAGGCTGAGGTTCAGCCAACAACAGCTTTTTTTCACTTTGACTCTAAAGGTTGTCTTTGGAGTCAGAAGCCCTTACTACCAAATGGGGGTCGGGGGTTCGGTGGGTTGGTGTGAGTGAATGGAATTCTTTGAGAAACTTCTTTAGAGTCCTTTAAGTTCACTGTGGTTTTTGCACTGATCTCTACAAAAATTGTATGGCTGAGTCAGTGCAATCCTTAGCATCTCTCTCCATGACTCACCTTTTGCAATAATATCACACTTATTTCCTGCCACATCAACTACAAAATTAGAAGGGACTTGCTGTCAAAGATCTTTTAATTCGTTCCTTAATGTTGAAAATACCTCTCCTTTTTGGCATCATAAATCATTATAAATGAACATCGGTGGTAAAGCAGAAAATCATTCTTGTGTAGCTGTATCAGGTTAGGAATTTATGTCACTCATTTTGGTGCTAGACAAAAGATGCCCTGTTGTTGAACTGATCTTAGGCTCAAAACTGTTTTCCACAAATCACCACACAATACTTGATTTACCCACAACTGTAATCCCTAGTGGACAAACTCCAGCACCAAGGCCCGGGAGTCAGGGGCGCAGGACCCCTGCTGCCATGAACTGAGGACAGAGAGGCAGAGCCCAGCACAAGCATCCTCTGGTGGGGCCAAAGGGACTGGCAGGGCCTGCCTCAGTCAATTTAATCTGACGTTAATAAGCCCACACACATCAGGCTTCGTATTATTACTGTTTGTAGAATATACCTCTTTGCATCCATTTACTTTCAATCTATATTTATACTTAAAGTATATCTCTTGATATTTTTTAATCCATCCTGATAACCTCTACCTTTTACTGGAATGTTTAGTTCATTTAACATTTAGGTCTATGATTTTTTAAAAATATTTATTTATTTAGGCTGTACCAGGACTTAGCTGTGGCATGCAGGATCTTCGTTGCCGCGTGTGGGATCTTTAGTTGCGGCATGCATGCAGGATCTAGTTCCCCGACCAGGGGACCGAACCCAGGCCCCCTGCACTGGGAGCATTACCCACTGGACCACCAGGGAAGTCCCTAGGTCTATGATTTTATTATTTGTTTTCTTTTTGTTTCCTCTACATTTTCTTCCTCTGTTCACCTTTTCTTGCCTTTTTTCAATTATTTGAATATATTTTAAAATTCCTTTTTGTCAACTGGTTTTTATTTTATTTCTGTTGTTCTAGGGGTTACAATATATACAGGCATACCTCATTTTACTGTGCTTTGCTTTATTGATCTTTGCTGATACTGCATTTTTCCAAATTGAAGGTTTGTGGTAACCATGTGTCATGCAAGTCTATCAGCACCATTTTTCCAACATAATTTGCTCACTTCATGTCTCTGTCATATCTTGGTAATTCTTGCAATATTTCAAACTTTTCCATTATTATTGTATTTATTTTGGTGATCTACAACCAGTGATCTCTGATGTTATTGAAAGCAGCTCTTTTGCCCCTTTCTTCTCTGTCCATTTCTGTTCCCCTAACCTTAAAAGAACCTAATTATAGGAATGAGATCATTAAGCAATTGAAACTAACTCCTGACTTATGCTCTCTTGAATATACACCGTACCTTGTCTAACCTGATTATTTTCCTAGATAAAAAGTAAGAATTAAGCAGTTAAAAAATTACTAGCTCTCTACACCCAACAGCCTCCTTAGCAATCCTGCAGGCAGATCACACAGGCAAGATAACATCTGAAGAGACAGCCAGTCTGCACTCAATGGAGAATGATGCAAAACCAAACCTCCTGCCTTGATGATTCACTGAGATTCTTCGCCTCCATTTTTCCCTTTAAAAACTGTCATGGTTGAGGAGAATCTTTGGAGTTGGTCTCTGGACACAAGTCCACCTTCTTTGCAGATTGCCAGCTTTTCTGATTAAAGCACCTTTCTTTTCTACTGACGCTTGCCTCTCAAATTAGTGGCTTATGAATGGCAAGCAGCCAAACCTGGGTTCGGTTACATTACTATTGCAAAAAGATTACAACTCATTGAAGACTCAGATGATGGTTTGCATTTTTTAGCAATAAAGTATTTTTTTTTTTTTTTTTTTTTTTTTTTGCTGTATGCGGGCCTCTCACTGTCGTGGCCTCTCCCACTGCGGAGCACAGGCTCCGGACGCGCAGGTCAGCGGCCACGGCTCACGGGCCCAGCCGCTCCGCGGCACGTGGGATCCTCCCGGACCGGGGCACGAGCCCGCGTCCCCTGCATCGGCAGGCGGACTCCCAACCACTGCGCCACCAGGGAAGCCCAGCAATAAAGTATTTTTTACTTAAGGTGTGTAGGTTGCTTTTTTAGACATAATGCTATTGCACACTTTACAGACTACAGTGTAAACATAATGTTTAAATGCACTAGGAAACCAAAAAATTTGTGTCACTCACTTTATTGCAATATTCACTGTATTGCAGTGGTCTGGATGTCTCCACAGTATCTTAAAGGTATGCCTGTATCCTTAACTTTTCACACTCTACTTAGAATTAGTATCATACCATTTCACACAAAAAAATGTAGAAACCTTCCATCCATATAAGTCCATCTAAACACCTCCCTTTATGCTATAGGTGTCGTATGGATCACATCTACATACATTATAAACCCCACAAGACAATGTTATAATTTCTCATAAAATGATCATTTCTATTTTTAAGAAATTAAGAAGAAAAACTAGTTACTGATATTTACTCTAATATTTACCATTTCTGATGTTCTTCATTTCTTCTTGAGGATCCAAGTGTCTTTAATATTTCCTTTCTACCTGGAGAACTTCTTTTAGAATATCTTGTAGTGCATATCTTATGCTGATGAATTTGTTTAGTTTTCTTTCATATCAGAATGTCTTTATTTTGCCTTTATTCTTGAAGGAAATTTCTATTTGATATAAAATTCTAGGTTGACAATTTCTTCCCCAGCATTTTAAAGATGTTGTTCTACTGTCTCTGACCTCCATAGTTTCTAATGGAAGTCATCAAAAGCTAATCATTGTTCCCCTGTATTTAATGTCATTTTTCTCTGGCTGCCTTCTAGATTTCTTCTTTACCTTAGGTTTTTAGCAGTTTGACTACAATGTGCCTAAGCAGTGTTTTCTTGTATTTATTCTGCTTGCATTTAACTGAGCTTCTTGAATCTGTAAATTTATATCTTCACCCCAGATTGGGAAATTTTCAGTCATTATTTCTTCAAAAGATTTTCTGCCCATTATCTCTCCTTGCCTTCTGGGATTCCAATTAGAAATAGGTTAGAAAGCTTGTTATAGCTCTACAAATTCTGAAGTCTCTGTTTCTTTACTTCTATCATTTTCTAATCTTCACCTTGGATAATTTCAAGTTCTCTGGCTCTTTGCTCTGTTATCTCCATTCTGCTATGAAGTTCTTTAAGTTAATTTTTTTATTTAAGATACTGTCTTTTTTAGTTCTAGAATTTAAATTTTGTACATTTTTTATGGTTTCTATTTCTCTGCTGATATTCCTTATCCTTTCATTCATTATGAATATATTTTCTTTACCTCATTTCCCCCAAAGTTATAGTTATAGTTCTTGTTTTAAAGCCCTTGTCTGCTAATTCCAACAGCTGGGTCATATTGGGGTTGCTATCTGCTGATGGTTTTTTTCTCTTGAGAATAGGTCAATATTTCCTCATTCATCACTTTGAGATGGTATCCTGGACCTTATGGATTTTGTTTCTGAAGAGTGTTGATATTTTTGTTTTAGCAGGAAATTACCTTGGTTGGACTCAAACTATAAACTTGAATCTCAGTTCAGTACCCTATCATTAAGAAGCTTGTGGTTTGCTCTGCACATGTATGGTTCAGAGGCCAGTCAGAGATTTGGGCAGAATTTATACACAGAACTTGAGAACTTGGGGCTATACCAATCTAGTTCTCAGTGGGATTCGTTTTTCATTTTCCAGCAGTAATGTTTGCCCTAAACTCTGCCATCTGGTTCTTCTGGCCAGAAAGACTGTGAGTTTTCTATCAGAATTTTAGTCATCCAATGCAGCAATAACTTTACCTGTCCTAAAGCTGATAGCTATTTTTTAAAAAGAAAAACAAATTAAGAAAACAGGAAATTCTCTCCATTTTGGACCCTCTTCCAAGTTTTGTCTCCCCTCTATAATCTTTCTGACTTTTTATCACTCTCTAGGACCTTCAGATAGTTGTGCTACATATTTTGTTCAGAATGTATTATTGTTGTCTGCAAGAAGGTCAACTGACTAGGAGCCTACTCAGCCACATCAGAAGTTTTAGTTTTTAATAGAGGAATGTAACCTGTTTATATTTCCTGTCATTGACAAGGAATGCCTGATTTTGTTTCATGTTTTTTATTTATTTATTTATTTATTGCTGTTTCTTCTGCTTTCTAGCTTTTGCTCTAAGAAATATTTTTACTTTGATCCCTCGTCTTTTCTAGTAATTTGAAAAGTAGAAGGTGTATCTTAAATTCTAAAATACTTGACTGTATATTACCCTAGTTATCAGTGCCACAAATAATGACACTGTCACTCAGGATCTGTAAACCCTCTCTCCAAGGGGAACAAAATTTACAAATATATAAGCAAGCAGTAACTACAAATATTCACTTATACTCAATTCATTGTTATGATCAATTTTCTTATTTCAACCACTTCTTTTTAATAAGTTCACATTTTAAGACCTCTTTCCTCCAGAGGACTTATTTAATTTTTTAAAAATCATTTCATTCTTGGGCTTCCCTGATGGTGCAGTGGCTAAGAATCCACCTGACAATGCAGGGTACACGGGTTTGAGCCCTGGTCCAGAAAGATCCCGCATGGTGTGGAGCAACTAAGCCCATGCGCCACAACTACTGAGCCTGAACTTTAGAGACCGCAAGCCACAACTACTGAGCCCGCGTGCCACAACTACTAAAGCCCGCGCGCCTAGAGCCCGTGCTCCACAACAAGAGAAGCCACACAATGAGAAGCCTGTGCACCGCAACGAAGAGTAGCCCCTGCTCGTCACAACTAGAGAAATCCCACAAGGAGCAACGAAAACCCAATGCAGCCAAAAATAAAATAACTTTTCAAAAAAATCATTTCATTCTTTATTCTCTTTCTACACATTGGCAGAGCTTCTTAAGTTGCTTCTCTTATCACTGATTTCATTTTCTATAGTTTTAATTCTACACTTCAGTGCTTCAAATGCTGATTTTAATTGATTTAATTAATTTAAACCCCTTTATTTCATGTAGCTTTTTTTAATTACATCTGATTTCTCAGTAAAAAGGTTTTCAACTAATCTGTTTGTCTTCTCTCAGCTTAGATCTTCTATATCACAGAGTCTATGTTTTCCTGATTTTTAAAGAACACAAAACAGAAATCTTCTAATGCTTACTTACTTCTCTTTCCTACTTATCGTTCCCATATTAGGGTATTTTCTATTCACATAACCTTGAAAAAGGAGTGGTATGACTAATCTTGGAGAACCCCTCTAATCAAGATATGTGGTGATCCCCTTCCCTATCCACCTAGTTCTTATACTGTCTGTAATGTAGTTCAATGTTAAAAAGTGATAATTGACATCCTTGCCTTGTTCATTCTTGCAGTAGATATACCACAGTGTCCCCAATAAGCATACTTCTGACTTCTGAACTGATATACATATATTTGGTTTCATATTAAGAAACTTTCCATCTATCTACATGTTATGGAGTGATTCTATCAAGATGTTGGATTTTGCCAAATGTTCTTTCAAGCTTTTATGGCAACATCAATAGATTTTTTTTCTTCCTAAAAATATTAATATGACCAATTACGTTAGTGTGGGTGTGTGTGTGTGTGCATGTACCAATTTTCTAGTGATATCCAGTCTTTTATTTACTATGGATACATTGGCTTGAGTTAGAATCACACAGTGTCGTTGCCTAATAATATAAGGCAGACTTATTCTTGGACATTCTAATGCTATCTATAGCATTTTCATTATAATAAATAGCAAATTAAAAACTAGAAAGTCCACAATGCACTCTTCAGTCAATATGGGACTTTTTGCCCTTAGCACTTTGTGTTTTACTGTCAAAGAAGCATAGTCATTTCAAGTTACATATTCTTTTTCCCCATAAAAATATATTCTTATTTTTGATTGAATAAGTCCTTAAGTTTAATTATTAATTTCAATTTAATTAAGTTAATCTACCAGTCTATTATTAATCTGTTCTTAGGGCCTCCATGCACTTAAATCTATAATATTGCTTTTCCCTACTAGAATATCATGAAATTAACAATTTTTTTCAGAACCTAAAAAGTGAGTGGCATATATATGATATTTTAATTGTGGATTTTTGCTTCTGGCTCTTCTAATGACCTGACAATATAATCTTTGAAAAGTAAAAATATGTCTATTTGTACATGAGCCATATGAAAGTATTTACCTAAATGACAAAAATGCTAAATAAATCATTTACTTGAGATTTTATAAAAATACAAAATTGAATACAAACTATCTCTAGATATAGTTTATCTAAAAATTTCCCAGCAATTTCCTACTCCTCTTTGCTTCAAGTTTAAGAATCTTAATCAGATTACCCTAGAAAATATAAAATAGCACTACAAGTGTTGTGTTACAAATGTTTAAAATACACTAATAATATTTTGAGCTTGCCAGAAAGTAGGAAAATCCCTGCAGATCAGTAAACAAACAGGAAGCTAAAAGCTAAAGTTGTCATTATGAACTGACACTGGTTTGAGATTTTAACAACTACATGGTGTACAGGATGAGGCCTTGGACCCAAGGAAGGCAGGACTTAGAAGTGAGGACTAGAAAAAAACAGTGACATAAAGGCAGTCACTGGTACCTTATTCCCTTCACCCCCTCAAGTATTGCTTCCCTTTCTTTTCTTCTACCGGACTTTCCCAGACCACTTTCCTCCATAGCTATTTTCTCTGCTAAGTTCCTAAATTCTGGTGTTGCTTTTACCTCGTTATCAATTGTTTTCTATTAAAATTATTAATTATTTATTAAATGTTTCTGATCATTTTCTATTAAAATTAATAACTTATTTGTCTATAAATTGACAATTAAGTTATTAACTGAGAAAAGATGAGTGTTTGATTGTAATCTCCACCAACAATAACCCCTATTCCTGTCTAGGAAATTGATGCATTATAACTAGAAATGGAAGGAATGAGATGAATAATGTGGAAGAAAATTAAACACAGCAGCTAAAGAGTTAACAGAGGGGAAGAAAATAGTGTTCTTGTCCACTGGGCAACATGATCTGGACTTCTAACCTCCAGATTATTCTGTCTTTATTGAATGAAGGCACCACTACCCACCCACTTGTACAGGCCAGAAATTTAGAAATTGTCCTTTCCCTTTTCCTCAGTATCCAACCTATGACAAGGTGCTATCCATTTTACTTCTTAACTATCTTTCAAATCTATCCTCTCTATATACTATATGAGGTTTTCTCAACCTCAGAACTATTAATATTTTGGGCTAAATAGTTCTTTGTTGTGAGAAGTATCCCTATACACTATAGGATGTTTTGGCAGAATTCTTGGCTTCTACCTACTAGATGCCAGTAGCAGCACCAAACCCCCCATCCTGTCCAGTGACAACCAAAGATGTCTCGAACATTGCCAAATATCCCTTGGTTTGCAAAACAGCCCCCCAGTTGAGAATTACTGCCTTATACCAAGTTATTATCATTTCTTGCCCAGTATACTGCAATAGCTTCCTAGTGTGTCTCCCTGAATCCACCATATCACTGCATCCCATCCTGTAACTCATTCTCCATACGATAACCAGAGTGATATTCCAAATCCAATCTTATCAGTCCCTGCTTAAAGCACTACAGTGGCTCCCCATTTCTCTTAGAATAAAATCCAAAATCCTTACTACTGCTTTATAAGGTCCTAGCTCTCACTTCTCCAGATTCATCTTGTACCTCACTGTATCCTACTTCCCCTACTTCACTGCACTCTAGCCACACTGGCTACCTTTCAGTTCCTCAAATGGGTCGTTCTCTCTCCAACCATTGGGCTTTGCCTCAACCCTCTGCCAGGAAGGTTCTTCTCCCACCTCTCATAACACTCTTAGAATAAGTAGATGCTATTTTTAAAATAATAATAACTATCTGGGGGCTGTGGATTAAAAGCTGTAACCTAAAGAAAAAGTTGAATGCATTCTGATGGCTGGAAAAGAGGACACACTGTATCTGGGACAGAGTAGACAAAGATTAGTTATGACCAACAAGGAGAAAAGATAGAGGACAATGTGTCAAAAGAGTCACAAAACCTACTTTCTAGACCCTGTTCTATCACTCACTAACCATGTGATTTGTTTTTAATCTATATACAGGAAAATTAACTTTTTTGTTGTCCAGTTCTATGAGTTTAAACATGTAACCACCAGTACAATCGGGACACAAAACAGTTACAAAACCCCCAAAATTCTCTGGTGCTGGCCCTTCGTAGTCAAACACCTCCCCACACCAGCCCTTGGCAACAACTGACCCATTCTTTGTCCTACACTTTTTCCTTTTCCTGAGATTCATACTCAATCTGAGTCTTGTTTCTTCAGTCATGAAATTATACACATACACACACACACACAAACGCACATACACACACACACACACACACACACCACGAGGAGATGGTATATATACATACCATCTTCTTTATATTAAAATATTAAGCTACTTATGATGATTGTCTGCCATGGCTAAAAAACCTGGTGTATGTTAAGCATCCTGTCCAGGTTCATATTTAGAAAAGGCTTTCTTTGAATTTGTGGTTAATGCCCAATTTTTGGAATTCTGCATCTTAGACTTTCAGTCTTCTCCAGAAGGATGGCTCCATCTCGGATTTCTCTGTGCTACCTTGGTAGGCCTGTAACTTTGCTTAGTCCTACAAAGCTATGAGTTCCAGAATGTTCCTAACCTCTCCTGTGGTTGTCCTTCCTCAGTGGACCACACTGCAGTAGCTTGAGCAGCTGACTGCAATTTTCTTTTCAGCAGTATTTGCTGGGGGGGGCGGGGGGGGGAAGGGGAGGGGCATTCCAAGCTTGTTCTAGCACTTTGCTCTTTATGAACATAGCTTATCATTGAATGTCTAAAGGTAATACTGAAGATACTGTTAAGTCAACAGTCAACTGAAGGAGTCAAGCCTCACATCCCCATCGATGATCTAATATGAAAAACTCACTGTCTTGTCTTAGAGTTGTTACACTAATAAATCACAAGAATGCTATATATAACATTATAAGGATTTTAATAAATGCATCTGACAAAACCATTCATAATTCTCTTAATAGTGTAACAGATTAGGTATAAGTGTAATTGTTTGAATAACTAGGTCTTAAGGTATTGATTAACTAATTAATGTCTCCCTAAAATAAGGCCTCTAATGGTATACTACAGGAGTCTAAACTTGGCCCTACCCTATTTACATATTTTAGTTAATGAATGGCTAAAGACACAGAAGCACGATTACTAAGTTTATAAATGTCATAGCTAGTAGGGGCAGTTAAAAAAAATTTATTAGAATCATACTTCAAAAAATATCAACATAAATCAATAATATGGAACAATGTAGACAAACTAATATGCTGAAATGTAATAGGAAGAAAAAAGAGATCAACTACAAAAATATAGAAAGAGAGAGACCTAGTTTGACAACAGCTCACATAGTAATATCTGGGCATATTAGTAGATTACAAATTCATTATAAGTCATTAATGTGACATGACTTAATTTAAAAAGTAAAAACACACTATTACATTGCTCTTTTCAGGTTCAGTTATAAACTCCATGTTACCAATTCCAGTGGTCAGTTCTCAACCTCATTTTTCACCTCCTTAGCAGCATTTAACAAAGGTGATCATCCATCGTTTTTGTACCACTTTCCTTTTCCTTGCTTGACATTCTCTTGGCTCTCCTCCTACTCTCTGGCTGCTCTTACCAGCTTCCTTTAGGACTGATGACTCCCAAATTTATATCTCCAGTCCAAACCTTTCCACTGAAATCCAAACTCTTAAATGCATTATCAGCCTCATAATCGTAGAAACCCTACTTCCCTACCCAAATTAGCTTTTCCTATAGTCTTCCCCATCTCAGTAAACAGCAATTTTATCCTTCCAATTGCTCAGGCCAAAATCTTTGAGTCTTTCTTGATGTTTTTTATTTCCATACCCTATATTCATTCCATCAGTAAATCCTTTTGACTCTGTCTACAAAATCTGACCACTCCTACCACCTGCACTGCTCCATCATGTCCCCTTGGGATTGTTACAGTCATCTCCTAAATGGTCTCCCTACTTCCAACCTTGAAACCTCATCCCCACAATCTATTCTCAGTACTGCAGCCAGAGAGATCCTTTGAGAACACACATTTATTCAACATTCATTCTAAGACTATTTACTGAGATCCATCCATGTGCAAGGCACTGTTTTAGGTACTTAAAATATGTATATCTGTGAACAGAAGAGATAAAAGTTGCTGCCCTCCTGAAGCTTTTGCATCCTGGCAGAGGACAGATAATAAACTATATATATAGTAAATAAGTAAACTACATGGTGGCTCCATAAGTGCTATGTGAAAAAAATAGAGCAGGTAAAAAGAAGTGGTGCCAGGAAAAACGAGCATGGTTGTAGATTTAAATGGGAGATGAGTCTAGGTTTCATTGGCAAAGTAACCTTTGAGCAAAGACCTGAAAGAGGTAAGAACTTAGCCATGCAGGTATCTGGCAGAATAGCATTCCAGTCAGATGTTAATACTAAGAATGCATAAAATATTATTTTTGGTTCTTTCAGCCTTCAACTGACCACATGATGGGCTGAAAGACACAAAATTTAAACTTGTTTTTATCTATATATTATTGTATTTTAATTTTTAATAATGTCCTAATAAGCCACAAGTGCTTTTTCAGAAATGATAAATGAAGTATCAGAAACCACTTATGCAGGAAAGCTTTAAGTCTTTTTCCAAGATTCAATTAGGAACTTTTTCTTTCATTTCATTGAGTTTCTTTTATGGCCCATAAAATGCAGTTAGAGAGACCTGTATTTTTTTGATATGCACAGATGGCATATCTAATGCTCAGGGAAAAACTGCAAGTGCATCAAACACGGGAGATCACGTGGATTTAGGAAAGATTTTTCAAATATTATACAAATACTGACTGATTTTTCAGATTAAGTTAGTTATAAAACTTAGGATAAAGCAAAGTAATCAGATTTATTAACACAATAAAATGAGTCCAAAATTGTGAATTTTTAAAAGCTTGTTCGTTTATACCTAATTGGATAAGACACTACAGCACAGTGTTTGTTTTTACCTTCCGGTGGCCTGTTGGATGTTGCCACAACGACGACCCCATTTTTGAACAGATTTTCAAAAAGCTGTTTCAGAATCATGGCATCAGCAATGTCAGTGACCTATGGACAGCAATACATTTGTTTTATTTTAAGTTCACTTCTGCTCTAACAAATTTGCTAATGGCTCATCCTTTTTTTTTTTTTAAAAAAAAAAGTGAATTCCAAGAGAAAAATTCTAATTATCATGAAGAAAAGAGTAGATAATTAAAAGCATGAAAGCCTGCAGTCTTTAAACTTGACTCTTCTTTTTTGCAAGCCTACATTTCTATCCAAATTATCAACTGATTCTATGTTAACTTATTTTATAGAACTACAGGTGGAAAGCACAGATAATTGTCCTAAACATCTAGGAAGTCTAACTAATTAGAACTAACATGACCAACTCCCCCCTCCTACTCCCATCACAGCCTCCCTCCCCAAATAAAGAAGAGAGAGAAAAAAAAAAAAAAAAAAATACACAGGCTATTTGAGATTTCTAATACCTTTCTGGCAAAGGTCCCTGAAAAGGTGACTTTAAATGGTCATGGGACTTTAGAAATAAGGACAAGTAGCCAGTGAGACATAATCAGCTGCTGTTGAAAATAGAATGATATGACATAGATACTATTGTGCAATTGTTGCACAAAACAATTCAACAGATGGCCCATCACAAAAATAAGCAATTTCATTGTTCTTTTTAAGTGCCTTCTATTACTGTCCATGAATAATCAAAAGGCACTGCAGTCACTTCCAGCACAGCCAGCCTCTGCTAACCTTCCCAAACACAAATATTCCTTCTACCAAAAAAAAAAAAAAACTTACAACAATGGTTAACACAGTGCTTTAAAAAAAAAAAAAAGCTTCTGACAAAACCAGAAATGCATAATGCAGATAACACTATTTCATCTAAGTTACAGAGATACATATAACCACTGATCTTTTCTAAAATTATTTTTAAAAATCCACAATTAGCAAGTAAGCTTAATGGTAACTTTGTTTTTTTTAATCCCAAAAAATAGAGAGAGGCTCAAGAGGGAGGGGATATGGGGATATATGTATGCATATAGCTGATTCACTTTGTTGTACAGCAGAAACTAACACAACATTGTAAAGCATTTATACTCCAATAGAGATGTGAAAAAAATAATAATAAAAATTTAAAAAAGAGCTCCTGAAAAAAAAAAATCCCAAAAATTACAGAAATTAGGGAGGGTAGGAAGTTGACTTCAAAAAATAAATATATAGTGAAGATTGATGTTAATCATTGCACCTTCCCCTAAGAACATAATAACATGGGTTTTATATTCTCCCAATGTAAAAATGCTTTGATCTTCCTTTAACAGCACATTTTAGATAATCTCAATAAAACTTATTTTATATTCACAAAATATATCACACAATATATATCACATTGTTTTTTTTGTTTGTTTGTTTTTTTGCGGTACGCGGGTCTCTCACTGTTGTGGCCTCTCCCGTTGCGGAGCACAGGCTCCGGACGCGCAGGCTCAGCGGCCATGGCTCACGGGCCTAGCCGCTCCGCGGCATGTGGGATCTTCCCAGACTGGGGCATGAACCCGTGTCCCCTGCATCGGCAGGCGGACTCTCAACCACTGCGCCACCAGGGAAGCCCCACATTGTTATTTTTAAACCATGTTAAAGTACATAGAAACTAGTGGAATTCTTTCAAATTAGATCATAATACTAAAAGTTGCCAACTAAATGGTTATAACCCTATGAACAATAACAACCTGGGTGACAGAGGTCTAAATCACTTTTCTCTTTCAGCTGATATCTTACTCAAAAGTTCAATTATTTCCTTTCCACCTGAACAAAACCAAACCAAACCAGGATATGGGAATGTGCAGATCTTTTTTTTTTTTTTTTTTTTTGCTGTTTCAGGTTATAACTTTAAAATATTAACTAAAAACCTACTGAAGATTCCTTAAATTAAAAAGACTTCAGGAACTTACAAAGTGGTGATTAAAATGAAAAGGAAAGTGGTACTGATATTATTTAATTTGGAGCTTAGGATCACTGTCAAATTTTGCTTCCGCCAAAACACTCACAGAGAAGGCCCTTTTCAAATGCTTAAACACCAGTGGCATTTCTGATGAGAGGACAGAACAAGCTTGCAAATTTTAGAAGCAACTGCACTTTTAAATTGGATTCCCAATGCACTGACTTTTAAAAAGAATGATATCAATTAAAATCACCCAATTTTAGAGAATAAAAATGGTCATTTGACTATCTCGCTGAGGTTCTTGAAAAAAATAAAAATAGCTTTTGTGCCCTAAGGTTCAGAAAAGTGAAGGGACGTTTAGCTTATAACACTGTACAAAGGTTTAAACTGAAAGTTGAAGAAAGCAAACAATAAGGACTTGTGGGTGAATTATCATTTGTTGTTTTTGTATTACAGAATGTTTTTGCTCTAGCAGAGTAAATTAACTTGGAGAAGCTATGGCTAATTAATAAAGCAGGAGTCACTTGGTATAGCCGGGTGCTCTTTTGATCTTGTCCCTGCACTTGTTCAGCTTTGCTGGGGAACAGAAATTTTACAGTATAAGTGAACAGAAGACAATTGGCCACACATTCTTGAAGAGCGAGCTTTTTCAGCACCCAGCATTTCATTACCACCAGGAACAAAAGAGAAGGCTACAGATTACCACTAAGGGTAGTCTGCTAATACAGAGTGGAGACATTTCATTAGCATTAAAGAGAGAAGATTTTTTATGACCTAGAGTTGCTTTCCATTATGACTCACTTAAGTAAAAAAAGGGGGAAAAAAAATCTAACTGTTAATTTACATGTGTAAGTGCTTGAGTCTCAGTCATCCACTGATTGGTACACTGCCATGTAATGAGTGACAAACATAAGCATGCATTATTAGTAATTAGTATTAGCACAGAAATAAGCATCTATTTTTATTAGCAGTTTTTAATAGCTTTCCTGTTTTATAAAAAACGGTCAAAACTATTTTTTAAATGATATTGATAGCTTACAGAGGAGAATTTTGAATGATATTCTGCTCATCAGAATTCTTTTTTTGGGGGGGGCGGGCATGTTAGTAAAACATCTATCCAGTGTCCCTAAAAAGAGACATGAAAAAATAACATTTAAAAAAAATTTGTTCTCCTTCAGTATTATGATATCTTCAGAATCACAAATGGTTTAATAAGAAATGTTAATATTCAAAGAGAATATAATGAAGACCCTAAAGAAAACTTTATTCTTTTATTTCAGTAATTAAAACACATAAAAACATCCTATCTACAAATTTCTCAAACAAGATAAGAATACTGCATCTATCACACGTAAAACTGAAATGCTACACTTAGTAAAGATGACCAAGCTAATGAGGAATACCTTCTGCAAATGTAATCCGAATGCTACGAAAACATAATCTTAAAAATGCCCTAAATTCAAGAGAAAAGACTATATTCTTGTTTTTAAGCAGCAACAATTCCTATTCATCCCCCTAGTAAAATAAATATTATACTAATTAACATCACCTAATGGCCAATAATAACTAGTTAAAAATCAAGACCAGTAATAGGATTCAATTTGAAAAGTGAAGTGGTGATTGCAGACATACTGTTGTTAAGATTAAAGTGCCTAAAAAATTCTTTGCTAGTAAATCAGCAATGTATCGTACTAGGCTTAATAGGCTTAAGGATAATTTTTAGGTTCCATCATTAAAACATCTACTACAAGCCCACCCAGTTCTAGGTCTGTATATTTAAACACATAATAGAAGACATATAGCAAAGAGAACACATAACATAGCTTTTACTACTAGTGAATAAGAGCACTGATGATGGATTCAAACGTAGTTACCAGCTGTATGATCTTGGAAAAGTCACTTAACCTCTCTGACCCTTAATTCCCTCATTGATCCAATAAAGGCAGTAGTAACAACTACTCTGCAAAATCGTTACAATACATATGGTAAATCCTCAAGAAATGTTGATTATGACTGTTACCTATATATGTTACATATGCTAGGTTAAGTCCTTATTATTTACGTATAGCTACACAGAATTTTAGCTGTAGATGGAATGATACATAGCATAGTACAGTAGCTAGGAACACAGAAAGCACTCAGTAAACAGTAGGTAATATTATTACAGAATATACTAATAGATAAAATAAAAGCTTTCTAATAAATAAATGGGCATTGAATCAAACAGTTCATAAAAGATGGATATTAACAGTAAGCAAATAGATATTAAAAAAATCAACCATAATATTACTTAAAAAAATATACATTAAAACAATGAGATCCCATTTTTCACCTATTAAATTAGACAAAAATGTGAAGATAATTTAGAATGTTGACAGGAAAAAATGCAGGTTGTTATATATAAGGGAAGTGGGACTTAGTTGGGGGACTACTTCAACAGTAGTTGAACTACTGTTGAACTAGTAGTTGAAACTACTAAGATTTATTCATTCATCTGTTCACTCATTATTATTGTTCATTAATTCATTCTCAAGCACTGTTCTAGACATTTCAGATACGTCAATTAGCAAAACAAAGATTCCTGCCTTCAAGTTTACATTCCTGTAGAGAAATAATGGTAATAAGCAATAAACACAATAAATAAGTAAATATATGTCAGAAGGCAATATATGTTATGAAAAAAAAAGGAGGGTAAGGGGAATTAGAAGAGTGGGGGGTCAATGGCAAATTGCAATTTTAAACAGGGTATAGGCCTTGTTAAGGAAGTAATTGAGCAAAGATCTGAAGAAGTAAGAGTTATCCTGATGGACATATGGGGGAGGTTATTCCATGCAGAAACTGCAAAGGCTTGGCTTGTTTGTTCTAAATTGTACAGATGTTGGGGGTCAGAGTGCTGGTACAGCAACATTCTGGGGTATCATTTTACCCTTTTGATTTTTAGAAAAGGGGGACAAGTAGAGATCTGGACTTGCAATTAATTCAGTTTTGATGTGCTAGAGGAGCTTCTCTAAGACCAGTGAAAGATAGTCCAGGATACTGAAACTAGGAAATCTAGGCTCTGCTCAGTGATCTCTCTGCCCTTAGGGGACACATTCTTGCCCTTAGATTCTCGCTTTCCCTGGCTCTTCTCCACAAGGGGTATATGCAAATATTGGTCTTTTCTTGCGTGCAGTGGTAAGGTTCAAGTTTCGTACTTCAGGGGAAACAAAACAGCAAGATTATTAACATTTTTCATTCTAGGACATTTAGGCCAACTTTGCTCAAGGGAAGAGGGTCAACACTAACATACTAGAAAGCTACACTGAAATTTGTGAGCAAATAAAAGCAATCAATTTGTTTTTCCGTCTTGTTCTGTGCGGCGAGCCGCTTCTGACCAGCAGAATGACGAATCACCACACGCTAGATTCTTCTCGCATCACACTTTATTGGAGTACAGCTTGGTTTCGGGCGGATGGAAGGAAGACCCCGTACGCTCGAGCCTGTCTGCTTATATAAGGGCTTAAGGACTCGTGTAAGTCCCTGATTCGTCCGTATGGTTATCGCATTTCGCAAGCCGGACTTTGGATAGGCCACTGCTTCAAAACCTGATTAGCATATTAGGTGCATACGCCCTAGCGGCATACTTAGTGCATGCGTAATGGCTATCCGGCCGCGCCCTACATCTCCCCCTTTTTTCTTTTCGACCATTGCAGCGGACATTGACCTGTACCAGTGCTCATACCGGGGTATGTACACGGTGTACCGGTAGTTTCCGCTTGCATTCGCAGACACCCTCCTGCGTGCAATGCTCGCAATCGAACTGCAGGGTGCAAGGGCTGTCTTCACGTGGCATGGGCTCCTCATGGAGGTGCAATGGTAACGAGACCTCTCCGTGCAGAGGCAGCCCCTAGGGCCGATCCCCTATAGAGGTGCAATGGCGGCATACTTAGTGCATGCGTAATGGCTATCCGGCCGCGCCCTACAGTTCTGTTGTCTCTGTGCATATTTTCTTCAGCACCCTGCTGAGAAAGAAGCATTTGGTATAACATCCACTATTAACTACGGTTCCCTAATCTATGAAGAAAATAGGATTGGAAAAAGTAGGGAGCATTGAGTGAATCTGAAAGTATAGGAGATAATGTTAGAGAGGAAGCAGGGGGGTTTGAGCAAGGGTAATGACACCATCTTATATAGCATAATATATCCCACTTTCACGTTTAAGCCCTTTTAAGTTGGGTTTTCTGTTACCTGCAGGCAAAAGCATCCTAGTAGATACCTCATCTCTTTGCTTTTCTTGGGCTTTGGTTCATCAGGTAAACCTCCTTCCATTAAAGGTAACAGATTTTATATTAAGGAAGGTGAGATTTCCTCACAGTACTCCTATTTATTCTTTTCTAGATCATCGGGAAATCCTTCTTGACATAGAAGATAAGAGCAAAACATGAATTGAATAGTTCCTTTCTCATCAAGACTCTTTGCAAGAAACAGGCACAGGAGATTCAGCTAAACATAAGGGGTTTATACTTGAGACCTCAGGATGGAACAGCACTGAAAGCACCTCCTGGGAACAGGAACTGGAGATTGGCATGAAATTACAGGTAGCTCTGCAGCTGTCTAGGGAGCACCCTCGTATTCCTCCCCCTAATGTGATTCAGCTCCTTCCTATGTCTCTTTGTTCCTGTCTCATTACTAAGTGGGCACTTCCCTCTGCATCTTTTAGTTCAAATACATGAGAAAAAGTATATGATTGGCTCAACCCCCAGGCCACACCACACAAGTCCAAGGTTGTTGACAAGCTTGTGGACTGGCTACTCATAGATCAGATGTCCAGACATGATCCATTTGACTGTGGGACAGATAGGGTTCTATAGTATGGAATAAGGTCTTTAAGACAACTGGGATGAATGACTAAGTGAATGAATGAATATCAAACCAACTCTGGATAAGGCAGAAGATGACAAACAGAGCCATCACATCCACTTCCTTCTCTTCGTTAGCAAGAAACATTTTATGAGCAAGGGGTCTGTCTCCCTCTTGATCTCCCTTACAGATCCTTAATATATAATTTGAAAAATCCTTTTTGTTGCCTTATATTTCTTTTACAAGATTTGGTTCATCCTGATAGTTGCTTTTGTTTCCTTTTTCCCAACCATGTATCAATCTTCTAAAATCTGAACTCAATGGAGAATGCCCAGAGCAACCAGACAGGTTTCCATTAGGACCTCACTATCAGGGTGGCATTATGACTTTCATGGGCCCTTTAACCTTCAGAAGCCCCTTCCTCAATTAAAAAATAAATTTACTTAAAAATATATATATATAAATATACATATAAATTATATTTTATAACTGTGTTGGTATAAGACAAATATAGTACAGATGCAGACAGATACAGGCTGGATTCATTATTGACATATTCATTTCTTCTTCAAATTTTAAAAGAATTTAAATTAAAATATTTTCATGGGCCCCTAAAACTATCATGGACCCTCAGCACCATACCTATTGTGCCTAATGGGTAATTTGGACCTGCTTGCCATAAATCTTCTCAGGATCTGCTTTGCACAACCATACTTTTATCTTTTCCTAATCTTCTTTTTTTTTTTTTTTCCTAATCTTCTTAAACAGTCTTGCCAATGGTCCTCATGTCACAGAAACATGCCAATCATTTCTCAGAATGTTTTAAAATTCACATTTTTTAAGTTAAGGGTAATGAGTTTTACCTGATACCTAAGAAATTCTGATGCCTTTATATTCCTCATATACATGATGGAAATAATAATAACTATTTAATAGAATTAAATGAAGTAAGGATGTAAAAACACTTTGTAAACCCTGAATTACTTTACAAAGGTTGGGTATTAATATACTTAAAATTTTTTAATTTCAATACCTTAATCAAAAATTTAACTGTGATGGATGAAGGAACAAGATAAAACCCCAGAAAAACAACTAAATAAAGTGGAGATAGGCAACCATCCAGAAAAATGATAGTGAAGATGATCCAGGACCTTGGAAAAAGAATGGAGGCAAAGATCGAGAAGATGCAAGAAATGTTTAACAAAGACCTAGAAGAATTAAAGAACAAACACCTAGAAGAAATAAAGAACAAACAAACAGAGATGAACAATACCAGAACTGAAATGAAAAATACACTAGAAGGAATCAATAGCAGAATAACTGAGGCAGAAGAATGGATAAGTGACCTGGAAGACAGAATGGTGGAATTCACTGCTGCGGAACAGAATAAAGAAAAAAGAATGAAAAGAAATGAAGACAGCCTAACAGACCTCTGGGACAACATTAAACACAACAACATTCGCATTACAGGAGTCCCAGAAGGACAAGAGAGAGAGAAAGGACCCAAGAAAATATGTGAAGAGATTATAGTCGAAAACTTCCCTAACATGGGAAAGGAAATAGCCACCCAAGTTCAGGAAGCGCAGAGAGTCCCAGCCAGGATAAACCCAAGGAGAAACACGCCGATACACATAGTAATTAAATTGGCAAAAATTAAAGGCAAGGAAAAATTATTGAAAGCAACAAGGGAAAAATGACAAATAACACACAAGGGAACTCCCATAAGGTTAACAACTGATTTCTCAGTAGAAACTCTACAAGCCAGAAGGGAGTGGCATGACATATTTAAAGTGATGAAAGGGAAGAACCTACAACCAAGATTACTCTATCCGGCAAGGAGCTCATTCAGATTCGACGGAGAAATCAAAAGTTTTACAGACAAGCAAAAGCTAAGAGAATTCAGCACCATCAAACCAGCTCTACGACAAATGCTAAAGGAACATCTCTAAGTAGGAAACATAACAGAAGAAAAGGACCTACAAAAACAAACCCATAATAATTAAGAAAATGGTAATAGGAACATACATATTGATAATTACCTTAAATGTGAATGGATTAAATGCTCCAACCAAAAGACAGGCTTGCTGAATGAATACAAAAACAAGAGCCCTATATATGCTGTCTACAAGAGACCCACTTCAGACCTAGGGACACATACAGACTGAAAGTGAGGGGATACAAAAAGATATTCCATGCAAATGGAAATCAAAAAAAAAGCTGAAGTAGCAGTACTCATATCAGATAAAATAGACTTTAAAATAAAGAATGTTACAAGAGACAAGAAAGGACACTACCTAATGATCAAGGGATCAATCCAAGAAGAAGATATAACAATTATAACTATATATGTACCCAACATAGGAGCACCTCAATACATAAGGCAACTGCTAACAGCTATAAAAGGGGAAATCGACAGTAACACAATAATAGTGGGGGACTTTAACACCTCACTTACACCAATGGACAGATCATCCAAACAGAAAATTAATAAGGAAACACAAGCTTTAAATGACACAATAGACCAGATAGATTTAATCGATATTTATAGGACATTCCATCCAAAAACAGCAGATTACACTTTCTTCTCAAGTGCGCATGGAACATTCTCCAGGATAGATCGCATCTTGGGTCACAAATCAAGTCTCAGTAAATTTAAGAAAATTGAAATCATATCAAGCATCTTTTCTGACCACAACGCTATGAGACTAGATATCAATTACAGGGGAAAAAAATGTAAAAAACACAAACACATGGAGGCTAAACAATACGTTACTAAATAACCAAGAGATCACTGAAGAAATCAAAAAATACCTAGAAACAAATGACAACAAAAACACGATGATCCAAAACCTATGGGATGCAGCAAAAGCAGTTCTAAGAAGGAAGTTTATAGCAATACAAGCTTACCTCAAGAAACAAGAAAAATCTCAAATAAACAATTTACCCTTACACCTGAAGGAACTAAAGAAAGAAGAAAAAACAAAACCCAAAGTTAGTAGAAGGAAAGAAATCATAAAGATCAGAGCAGAAATAAATGAAATAGAAACAAAGAAAACAATAGCAAAGATCAATAAAACTAAAAGCTGGTTCCTTGAGAAGATAAACAAAATTGATAAACCATTAGCCAGACTCATCAAGAAAAAGAGGGAGAGGACTCAAATCAATAAAATTAGAAATGAAAAAGGAGAAGTTACAACGGACACGACAGAAATACAAAGCATCATAAGAGACCACTACAAGCAACTCTATGCCAATAAAATGGACAACCTGGGGCTTCCCTGGTGGCACAGTGGTTGAGAGTCCGCCTGCCGATGCAGGGGACATGGGTTCGTGCCCCGGTCCAGGAAGATCCCACATACCGCGGAGCGGCTGGGCCCGTGAGCCATGGCCACTGAGCCTGCACGTCCGGAGCCTGTGCCCCACAACAAGAGAGGCCACAACAGTGAGAGGCCCACATACCACAAAAAAAAAATGGACAACCTGGAAGAAATGGACAAATGCTTAGAAAGGTATAACCTTCCAAGACTGAACCAGGAAGAAACAGAAAATATGAACAGACCAATCACAAGTAATGAAATTGAAACTGTGATTAAAAATCTTCCAACAAACAAAGTCCAGGACCAGATGGCTTCACAGGTGAATCCTATCAAACATTTAGAGAAGAGCTAACATCTATCCTTCTCAAATTCTTCCAAAAAACTGCAGAGGAAAGGAACACTCCCAAACTCATTCTATGAGGTCACCATCACCCTGATACCAAAACCAGACAACGGTACTACAAAAAAAGAAAATTACAGACAATATCACTGATGAATACAGATGCAAAAATCTTCAACAAAACACTAGCAAACAGAATCCAACAACACATTAAAAGGATCATACACCATGTTCAAGTGGGATTTATCCCAGGGATGCAACGATTCTTCAATATACGCAAATCAATCAATGTGATACACCATATTAACAAATTGAAGAATAAAAACCATATAAAAAAAAATTTAACTGTGACAAATACCTGATAACTGTGGCAAAAGGAGAAGGTACCGAGTCGTGTATAAGTTTATTTTGCTTTAAAAAGTTGACACAATACAAGTAACATATAGAAATAGTGCTTTGTTCACATCACTTGTTTCCCTGTTTCAATAAAACTTCTGTTTCTAAATGGAAAAAAAAATTTACCTGTGTCGATTCAATTTTGTTTAGAGATATTTTGGTTAAAAGATTCATAATGAGATACCAAGAGAAATGGCCTTCACTGATTCAACACTGACTTTTGTTGTTGAAATCCACATAACTGCTAACTTGGTGCTATTTTTAGAACTAAATGAGGCCCTTCTCTTTCTGCAGTACACCAGTGTACTTAGTGTACCTTCAGAGTAGCAGAGGAACATCTCTTTTCCATAAGCCTTTCTTTTGAAGACCTTTGTAGTTCTACAATACAAAGTGTGAATGCCAGGCTGTCTGAATATGATTGAAGGGAGAAAGAAATAAAAATTCCTCCTCTCCAGATGGTTCAGTATAACACCATTCCTGGTAAAAATTCTCCTTTCTCCTCTATCATAAATCGAGACCACTGTTAGCTATGAGTATCGAGTTGCTAGAGGAGACCTACATGCCTCATTTGGGTTAAAGGCATCCTGGCCACATCATCTTCCCACTAATCCAGGTTTCTAAGCACAGAAGAACAGGAGATAACTCACTACCAATTTAAATGCATAATTTCAGAGAATCTTAAAACTGGAAGAAACTTTAAAATTCAACTAGGGCAATTTCCTCACTTCATTACAAATACACTGTGAGGCTTAGATGAGATGTATGAATCACTCAGGGCCTGCCTCAGGGTAAGCATATAACAAATGTTAGTCTGCTACTCCTGAAAGTTCTCTGGGCCTTTATTCTAGGCAATGAGACAGGAGTTTCTGCACTCAGCCCCAGAAATATTTTTTCAAAAGCTTTGGGTGTGATGCCCTGTTTTTAAGCTTATATTCAGTCCTTGTGGATTTTTCTATTTTCATTCCAATAATCAATTGCTCTTATGGTAAGCAACTTAGAAAAACCAACTATTACATTTTATAACTACTAAAAAGAGCAGTCAAATAAAGAGAAAGTAATTCTTAACCTAGAGTATCTTCTATTATTATTATTGTTACTGTTATATTATTAATTACTACTATTATAACACTGGATATGACGTAGGATACAGAATAAGCATAAGACATGGTGTTTGCTTTGATGCTTTGTTCTCATAAGAAATAAAGATCAGGAAATAATGTATTACCAATTTAAATGCACAATTTTGAATCCTAAAACTAGAACAAACTTTAAAATTTCAACTAGGGGGGAAAAAGAAATTTCAACTAGGGCAATTCTCTTCCTTCATAACAGATAAGTGGTGAAGCTTAAATGAGATGTGTGAATCACCTGTTTCTTTTTTTTTTTTTTTTTGCGTTATGCGGGCCTCTCACTGTTGCGGCCCCTCCCGCTGCGGAGCACAGGCTCCTGACGCGCAGGCCCAGCGGCCACGGCTCACGGGCCCAGCCGCTCCGCGGCACGTGGGATCTTCCCGGATCGGGATACGAACCCGTGTCCCCTGCATCGGCAGGCGGACTCCCAACCACTGCGCCACCAGGGAAGCCCCTGTTTCTTTTTAATAACACTTTTAAAAACAGTCAAACATCTTTAAAGACATTATTTTGTAATAATTATATTATCTCCATCGTGGTGTAGGGGAAATGTGAATCCATTGACTAGAAAATAGGGGTAGGCAAACTTCCTATAAAAGGCAGAATAGTAAATATATTAGGCTTTGCAAGCCATATACGGTGTCTGTTACATTTTCTTTTTCTTTTTTTAATGACCTTTTACAAATATAAAAATCTTCCTCTTCCCACTGGCCATACAAAAGCAGATGGGCCAGATTTGCCCCGTGCAAGCTGTGGTTTGCCAACCCCTGGACTAGATAATAAAATTAAAGTCATAAGAGATAATGTATTAAATCAATTTATAAAACTGATAAAATCAGGAACAGGATTTAAATACTAATACTTCCTTCAGTGTACCATTCTACATCTATGAAACATCTCTACCTTACCTGAAATTCATCAAAACATAAAAGACTTGCTTCTTCACTGATTTCTTCAGCTATAGGACCTATTGGATCGTATGATTTAGCCATGAATCCTGGTTTCCTTTTTGGCAAACTCTGTTTAAGGCGGTGTATTCCTTAAATGGATGAAGTTAAACACAAATCAAATATTGTATTAACAGTACATTTTAGATAACTAAAACATATTTTTAAAATCTCTAAATGAAACAGAGTGTGAACATAAAAATGAAGTTTAAATTTCACATACAAACAAAAATGATTATTGAGGTTGGTTGCAGTTTTTCCACCTCAAATAAGTTGTTCACGTATTACTATATTCCCATGGTTGTAAGAACACTTTGTGGTCATTCCATCTCCACTCTTCAATCACTTCAGAGATGACAAAGTGATAGAATAGATGATCAGATTGTGACTGATGGATCAACACACAGATCTTAGCCCTGAGGATTTCAGAGATGCAGGCAAAGGAAGTGATCGTGCCCTCTATGTCTAGCATATCTAATCAGGATGTTCCCTTGTTTCTGGCCAGTCCCACTTCATTCACTCTATGTTACTAAATGCTGAAAGTATTCTAAGAAAAGTACAATATTCCTGCCCTGAGAAGGTTACAGTATAGCTAGTAAACAAATAATGCAAAGATGAAATAACATACCCTTGACAAAGAAATAAAGCATACATACAAGAACAAACTGAATGCCTACATGCTAAGGTGACACAGAGGAAAAGGCCTTCCTTTGTGAAACAGGTGAGGCTTAAAGATTTCTTATTGATCCTTAGTAGAAAGAGAAAATGCCTGACCTTCATAGAGTAACCTCTGTTCTCTGATTTGGAAGTAATGAATTTGTCTCTAGGACCAACTCTGGACACATTACTAATTGCTTCAATATAGCACAAAACAAATGAAACCAAATACAAATCTTACTTTTAGCAAAAATCTAATTTTTTAAAAGATTAAGAACTTTAAGATGAGGAAAATTATCTTGTAATGTTTGTCCATTTAAATCACTTCTTTCAGATCATTAACTTACTTTTGTGAACATCTAGCATGAAACCATGAAAATGAACCCGTTTTTTCCTCTTCATTTCCACATAAGCATAAAACATGTCCATCACCATTGTTTTCCCTGTACCTTAAAAAAAAAAAAAACTATTAAACAGTATGTACTGATTGCTCTAATGATTGTTCATTAGCTTTGGGATAATGAAACCACACTCTGCTACTGGAAAGCTTAAGACTATGTTAACTTTTTTAAAAGCAGTGTTTGTGTCTTATGCTAAACTATCTAAAAATAAAATGTTGATATTATTCTTTTCTGTTAAAATCCTGTTTTTAAGAAATACAATATTTAGTTAGCACTCCAGGGAGTATTTCCTCCAGAGAACTATGCTTTTAAACTGGCAAGATTTACAGATTATTCATTCTTCAGTTTCTCTTCCAAAAGGCACAGTATAAATAACTTTAATTAATTAATTATTTATTGGGCCATTACAAAGGATGAGGAACTGTCTTAGGCACTATAGGAAAATTTACCAGTGAAAAATAAGAAAATACAGATTAGCACCTAACATAAACACTGAAAATAAATAATAGATGTTAGAGCTGGAGAATTGCCAATTATAACACTTTTTTTTTTAATTTATTTATTTGTTTATTTATTTTTGGCTGCATTGGGTCTTCGTTGCTGAGCGCAGGCTTTCTCCAGTTGTGGTGAGCGAGGGCTACTCTTCCTTGCAGTGCACGGGCTTCTCATTGCGGTGGCTTCTCTTGTTGAGGAGCACGGGCTCTAGGCGCATGGGCTTCGGTAGTTGTGGCACACGGGCTCAGTAGTTGTGGCTCACAAGCTCTAGAGTGCAGGCTCAGTAGTTGTGGCGCATGGGCTTAGTTGCTCTATGGCTTGTGGGATCTTCCCCCACCAGGGCTCAAACCTGTGTCACCTGCACTGGCAGGGGGATTCTTAACCACTATGCCACCAGGGAAGTCCTATAACACTTTTTTAAAAAGCTGAGAATATTAGCTTTCAAAATGAGGCTTACTTGAAGAAATTCAGATACAGTTAACCCTTATAATTAAATTATCTAATTTTCAGCACTCAAACTGTTAATCACTACAATCACATTAGTAATTGAAGAGTCAACAGCCTGAGCATTTCACAAGGCACGCACAGGAAGCCTATTCCCTCACAGAAAGCCCAGAGCTTTGGGGACACTGACAGTGGTCAAGCTTGGTTCACACCCAGCATTCCCCAGCAGGCAGGCCAGGGGATGCTGGTCTTGTCTCTCATCCTCACTGCTTCCTCCACCACCACCTTACCAAAGCGTCCAGGTTCTCCTTGCAGGAGGTGCAATTATTATACTAACTTCAAAGGCAGCTCAGGAAGCAAGATTTGAGTCTTAAATCTGTTGAGCTTTCCTCCATTCCATAAGATGACTTCGGACCATGCCATTTGAATTGTCAGAAAGTTTTTTGTATATGAAAATACAATTCACAGGACTTCCCTGGTGGCTAAGACTCTGCACTCCCCATGCTAGGGGCCTGGGTTTGATCCCTGGTCAGGGAACTAGATCCCGCATGCAGGCTGCAATGCAGACCCAGCGAGCCAAATAAATAAATAAATAAATAATTTTTTAAAAGAAAATACAATTCACCAGACAGATTTTTAATGAGAAGACCACTTAGACTGAAAAGTAACTTTTTGCAAAAATATTCGGTACAAGTCTCTTGATATAGTGAGTAGCAGCAAATTTTATATCATTACATTTACACAAAGAAGTGAATTAATAAAGTTTCAAATTCTGCTGCATGAAGCATAGTATACTTATAGATCCAGAAAAGAAGTCATGAATTATCTAACAAAAAATGTGAACAATATATATTTGAACGTAATCATTGTGCTCTTCTTCAAAAATGTGCTTAAAATGTAACAAAACCATCATATAAAATGTTTCTGAAAATAAAAGCAAAAAGAAGAAATCATAAAGGAAAAAACTGATAAACTAGAATATGTAAAATTCAAACTTCTGAATATCAAAATCACCATAAATAAAATATTCTTATTTATTTAATCAACATATTTTCATTGAATGCCTACCATGTGTGAGGCCCTATTCTAGGTGCTTATTAGGAAATGGCAGTGAACAAAACTAACAAAAATCCCTGTCCTATTGAAAACAGTATGGAGACCCCTTAAAAACTAAAAATAGAACTACCATATGATCCAGCAATTCCACTCTTGGGTATATATCTGGAAACAATGAAAACACCAACTTGAAAAGATACATGCATCCCAATGTTCACAGCAGCACTATTTACAATAGCCAAGACGTGGAAGCAACCCAAGTGCCCATCAACAGACAACTGGATTAAGAAGATGAGCCCTATGTCACTCCAACTTTTAGCTTGGAGGCTTCCAGATTGCTGCACAGAGAAGGTGAATCCAAGTTAAACACCCAGGTCTGAGTGAGTTAAGAGAGATCAGGATTATGGGAGTCCAAAATGCAGGTGAAATTTGCAAGGCAAAGTGCCAGAGAGGAGGAAGCTATATAATGAAAGAGCTCCAGAAACCAACAGGTGGACACTCTTGAGTCTTTGGCTGAATAATAGCTGCTCATGCGTAGGGTGATACTTCATGATGTGAGGCAAGGGAAGCTGTGTTATGAACCCCTAGGAAACTGAGTGATAAACAATTTCCAGAGATGTTGATACATACAACAACTTGAATGACTCTCCAATGAATTACACTGAGTGGAAAAAAAAAAAAAAGCCAATCTTAAAAAGTTACATACTTTTTCACTTATATAACATTTTTGAAATGACAGAATTTTAGAAATGGAGAACAGATTAGTGACTGCCAGGATGTAGAAATGGAGGGTGGATATGTATGGTTATAAAATTATGGGCAATACAAGGGATTCTTGTGGTGATACAGTTGTTCAGTATCTTGACTGTGGTGATGGATATATGAACCTACAGAGGTGATAAAGTGTATAGAACTAAATACACACATAAATGAGTACAGCACAGCTGATGTAAAACTCATGGATACAGAGTGCTGACTGTATTCCTTGTACTAGGCCATTTTATATAAGGGACCTGAATATCACCAAATTTTGATATCCTTGGGGACCCCTAGAACCAATCCCTGTGGATACCAAGGGATGACTATACAAGTAAAACTGGAGAAATCTGAACAGGATTGGTGAATTGTATCAATGTCAATACCTGGCTGTGATATTTTTACTATAGTTTTGCAAAATGTTGCCTTAGAGGGGAAATGAGTGTATACAGATCTCTCTGAATTACTTCTTATAACTGTATGTGAATCTGTAATTATCTCAATGAAATTTTCAATTAAAAAAATACTTCAAAGGAATCAAAGTGGCATGCAAGTAACTTATTTAACTCCCTGTCAAAATAAAATTCAACACATAAAAATTATATAATCTCACAACGTTTGAAAAAAAATTTTGACAAAATTCAACACACATACATGATAAAAACTCTCAGCAAGGGCTTCCCTGGTGGCGCAGTGGTTGAGAGTCCGCCTGCCGATGCAGGGGACACGGGTTCGTGCCCCGGTCTGGGAAGATCCCACATGCCGCGGAGCGGCTGGGCCCGTGAGCCATGGCCGCTGAGCCTGCGCGTCCGGAGCCTGTGCTCTGCAGCGGGAGAGGCCGCAACGGTGAGAGGCCCGCGTACCGAAAAAAAAAAAAAAAAAAAAAAAAAAACTCTCAGCAAACTAGGAAATGAAGCAGACTTCCTCGACCTCATAAAGGACAAATACCAAAAAACCTACACTGAAAAGATGCTCAATATCACCAATTATTTGAAAAATGCAAAACAAAACTACAAGATACCACTTCACATCCATTAGGATAACTATTATGAAAACAACAAACAGAAAAATAATGTATTGATAAGGGTGTGGAAAATGGGGACCCTTGTATATTAATGGTGGGAATGTAAAATTGTGCAGCTGCTATGGAAAACAGTATGGCAGTTCCTCAAAAAATTAAACACAGAATGACCATATGATCCAGCAATTCCACTTTTGGATATACACAAAAGAATTGAAAGCTGGGATTCAAACAAATATTTGTTCATCAATGTTTACAGCAGCATTATTCACGGAAGTCAGAAGATGGAAACAACCCAAACATCCATTGACAGATGAAGGGATAAACAAAATTGGTATATACAATATAATGGAATATTATTCAGCCTTAAAAAAGAACGAAAAAAAAAAGAAAAAAAAGAATGAAATTCTGACATAGTATCTTGAAGATACCATGCTAGGTGAAATAAGCCAGAAACAAAAGGATAAATATTATATGATCCCACTTACATGAGGTCCCTAGAGTTGTCAAATTCATAGAGACAAAAGTAGAACAGTGGTTGCCAGGGACTGGGAAGGAGGGGGTTATAGAATGGGTGTTATTGTTTAATAGGTACAGAGTTTCAGTTTGGGAAGATAAAAATGTTCTGGAGATGAATAGTGGTGACGTTTGCATAACAATATCAATGTACTTAATGCCACTGGACTGTACAGTTAAAATGATAAATTTTATATTATATATATGTTGTCACAATAAAAAAACTAATACATTAAACACACACACACACACACAAACACAAACACACACACACACACCCTACAGTTAACATCATATTTAACTAGGGAAGACTGAACACTTCTCCCCTAAAATCTGACACAAGGCAAGGACATCCACTCTCATGACTTCTGTTCAACATTGTACTGCATCCTAGCTATGCAATGAGGCAAGAAAAAGAACTAGAAGGCATAGAAATTGTAAAGGAAAAAGTTAAATTGTCTTTATTCACAGATATGATTACGTTCACAAAAAATCCTGAAGAAGCTACCAAATAACCAGGAGTTATAAGAGTTAATAATTGAATTTAGAAAGGTCATCCAAAAAATCAATTGATTCTATACACTAGCAGTGATCAACTGGAAATTTAAATGTTAACATACAATACCATTTGCAGTAAAATACACGGGAATAAATTTATCAAAAAATATGGCAAACCTCTGCACTACAAACTACAAAACACCACTGAGAGAAATTAAAGAAGATACTTTAGGGACTTCCCTGGTGGCGCAGTGGTTAAGAATCTGCCTGCTAACGCAGGGGACACGGGTTCAAGCCCTGGTCCGGGAAGATCCCAAATGCCGCGGAGCAACTAAGCCCGTGTGCCACAACCATTGAGCCTGTGCTCTAGAGCCCGTGAGGCACAACTACTGAAGCCCACATGCCTAGAGCCCGTGCTCCGCAACAAGAGAAGCCACCACAATGAGAAGCCCACGTACTGCCGCGAAGAGTTGCCCCCACTCGTCGCAACTAGAGAAAGCCCGTGTGCAGCAACGGAGACCCAACGCAGCCAAAAATAAATAAATAAGATATTTTAAAATGAAGAAATATACCATGCTCATAGATTGGAATACTCAATATCTTAAGTTATCAATTCTCTGTAGACATTGCTCTATAGCTTCAACATAATCCCAATCAAAATCCCCAGATTTTTTTTAAAGAAATGAACAAGCTTATTCTAAAATGAACATGGAAATGCAAAGGCCACAGAATTGCCAAAATAATCTTGAAAAAGACAAAGTTGGAGGACTCACATCACACCACAGAGATGCATCAGCAAAATCCAAGTTGTAGGAAATCTTACAGGACAAAGATGTTTATAAGTATGTATGTATATATATGTGTGTGGTGTGCACACACCCAAGCATATACTACCTCAGGATGTAAAATATATTACTTACTGTGAGTCATGTTTAAAAATGTTTCAAAGCCATTGCCACAGTTTGTAAGCTTTGGGTGAGCAAAGGCTGTGTCTGCTTTTATTCACCATTACGTTTCCAGAAACAACAGACTGCCTGGCACAAGGCAAGTGCTCAACAAGCATTTGTCAAGTGACTAGAAGAATGAGGACAGATGTTGGAAAAAAGGAGGGAAGAAACCAGCACTAAATTTCACCTGCTTCATAATTTTGCTTTGGTCTCTACAGAATCCTAAATAAAACCTTGTAATTTTCTCAGGATAAGATTCTTACTAGGGGAGTCATTTATAAAACCTAAAAATCTTTTAAATTCTAACTTTTAAGCCTATAGTTGGGAAGCCAAAAAATGACTACTCGAGAGCCCCCTCTAGTGGTGCCCTTTTCACAGCTGACCTCCTGCAGAAGGAGCTGGAAGTGGTATCCTCCACCACTGCCTCCCACCCAAGAAGAATTTTGCTTTCCAACCCCTAACCTTAAAAACAGTCTAGCTTTCCACTAGTGAAATTATCAATGTGGAACAGGTAAGGTTAAACCAGAAGACAGCAAAAAAGGGACTGACAAACAAAAATGTACTTATTATCTTCTAATGTACGGGAGAAATCACTAACCCTGCCATCACCACTCATTCTGCTAGTTTAGAGCTGAAACCTTGTTGTAAGAAAGCCAGCTGCAGGGTAAGAGTGAAGCCACAAAATACTACTACTGCAGCTTTTGACTTCTGCATGAGATATGATAAGCATTTTATTAATAAAAACATTTCAAGATTGAACCATGATGATATCAATGCTCCTGGGGTTCCCGTATTGAGGGTCCATCTGAGTCAATCATCTCAACATACCTATGAAGACAGAGTAGAGTGAAGTGGGCATGACAGAGTCCAAGCCAAGGGCAGGAATAAGGAGAGGGAAAGGGATGCTATGAAACAGACATCTCTTTTCCACCAAGTCTCTTTAAAATTTAATATGTTTCCCAAGTCTAAAAAAGAAAAATAATAAAGAATAAGAGCTTGTAAAGGCATTCCGAGGCTATTCTCCCAGCCAGCGAGCCCCCGCAAAATGAGAATTTGACCTATCTTTTATTACCTATTTTGTAAGTATTCTAAACTAAACTGAGTATGGCCACCAAAATGTTCATCTCACTTCCTATTTCAGAATTCCTTTCTCTTCCCCTCTCTACATTATGAAGATGTTCCTAGCCAAAGATTGCCACACACCCAGCCTATGCGAATATCCCATGTTACACATCTTTTCTAATCCCTTCAAACATTCAGATAAATTACATTTATTGTACCTCCTTCAATTCGTTAGAATATGGCTGTATTTTCCAAACTAAAAATCCAACAACTTTCATAGTTGTTGTTGTTGTTGTTTTTTTAAGTCCTTTTGTAGAAGTGGAAACAGTTGTGCCTTACTAACCATCTCCATTTATGGTTAAGTGGTTAAGGTAACAAGAGAAACAAAGATGCAGATTTTAGCAATGACAGAACATGAAAGTGAAGGTATAGGAAGTAAACGGTCTCCAAAGAGGCAAAAAATAAGAGATGACAACAGAATGAGATCTGCTAGCGGTGCCCAAAGGTGCAGACACACAAAACTGCTCAAGTACCTGGTATAAATTAGATTCTAAATAAGAAGCATACATTGGTCTCAAAAATACCAATTAGCCAATGAACTAAGAAAAAGAATAGTTTGAGCTTCTTTCACATTTTTAAAATCTGCAAGTTTGAAGAATCTCTATCATTCACTTTTTAAATACTTTTTATTAGATTTGCTAAATCTATAAATGTAAAACAGGCATTTAGAGGCATTAGTAAACAAATCAGAAGAGGGAGGACCCAAAAAAGAACATTTTGATCTTTAAGGCAGTATAACTACTTATTGAACTTCTATTATTTTTCTTACCCTAAAATTCTTATTAAGATAACGAACCTCTGCCACCACTTCCTCACAATGCAAATTTGTTGATCTCGTTACATTAAATGTGCATTTTGAGTATGTAAAGAACTGAAGGACAAGCCATAAGGTCAAAGGAAGGAGGAGCCACCTTCATGACATCAGTGAAGGTGGGTAACCAGGGAGAGGTTTAAAACTGGAGAAAAAGATTTGATTGAAGGAAATAGAAACCAGAAACAGACAACTTCAGCAAGAATGAAGTCAGGGAAGAAGAAAGACGTTAACTGATTAGGAAAATCCAGAAAGTAAGTGACAGCTCATAAGGTTTCCAAGAAAATGTGAGTCTTTGTGCCAGTGCATGACCAAGGAAATGTTACTACTCATATGTTAAGAACGTCTACTCAGGGACTTCCCTGGTGGCACAGTGGTTAATAAACCGCTTGCCAATGCAGGGGACACGGGTTTGAGTCCTGTTCCAGGAAGACCCCACATGCCGCGGAGCAACTAAGCCAGTGCGCCACAACTACTGGACCTGTACTCTAGAGCCCGTGAGCCACATCTACTGAGCCCGAGCACCACAACTACTGAAGCCCATGCGCCTAGAGCCCATGCTCCTCAACAAGAGAAGCCACCGCAATGAGAAGCCTGCGCACCGCAATGAAGAGTAGCCCCTGCTCGCCGCAACTAGAGATAGTCTGCGCACAGCAACGAAGACCCAACGCAGCCAAAATAAGTAAGTAAATAAATTTATTTTTTACAAAAAGTAAAAACAAACAGCTTATTTTTTTTAAGTTATTAACCTGAGTCAAATAGCACTGAGCAATGAGATTCTGTTTTATCTAATAACCTATCTGGAAATGACTTCCTTCCCTGAGATCAACTGACTTTATACATTAAATAATGTTTGCACCCTAACATGCTAACTAATCCTGCCTTCAACTGCAGTCACCCTATGAGAAATAAAAGTAAAAACTAAGATAACTGCACTCCTCTCCTTTCTCCTATTTTACCTCACCTCATCCTGTTCCTGCTGGTAGTGTACTGAGGGATAGAAACGGAAGTTATCCCTGAGTGAAAGCTGGGAAACTTTTTGTTTGGACCACTTAAAACTTATTTTAACACACTTACCAACATCTCCATAAACATACAGGCCCCTTGGAGGTTTGCTCCTTGAAAAAAGCTGCAAATTAAGAACAAATTATAAATCTCCAACATGGAAATAATCGAATATCATCATATACACAGTGTTCCTAACCGTGCTATATATACAGGACTGAAATGGGCTACTGTACACAACAAGTACAAAAAACTTGATATAAAAGGCTATGAAGCCCCACTTAGGTTTTAATATAGGAGGCAAGAATCATAATAGCTCAGAGCAAGGCTCTGAAGTCACACAACTTAA
Organism: Phocoena sinus; assembly: GCF_008692025.1. Lineage (NCBI taxonomy): Eukaryota > Metazoa > Chordata > Mammalia > Artiodactyla > Phocoenidae > Phocoena > Phocoena sinus. The sequence continues at coordinate 51,106,268 of NC_045774.1, forward strand.
GTTTACATCCACTTCACAATTTACTAACCATGTAATCTTCCCCCTCTTTCCCAAATGGGCTCCCCAAACAATGACAGCCTAGCTCATTCCCAGCAAACAAGAGATCAGAAGACTTTTTCTGAAGAAAGTGAATGGTTTCCAAAAAGAAAGGCCCAAAGGCACCTAGTGTGGGCTTCTCCCAAAGAAAGAACTGGGTCCCTATCAGATCACCTTACAGTAAAGCATACTAGTCAAACCTCTTAAGATGGAGCCTTCAATCAGTTCATTAGTATCTAAAAAGACTCTAAAACGAATTGACAGCCAAGAATCAACAGAAATTTGAAAAAAAAAACAGAAAAATTCCCATTATGAAAGTTGGAGACCACAGCAAATATACAGGGGGCAAAAAACTCCAAGGAAACAGAGACTACACAGACAGCAAAAGGAAACTTCAAAATAAAACTGTAACCAATATAATTAATATGCTGAGGAAAATAAAAGAAGTTATTAAAACTATAAAGCAGGAACAAAATGCAATTTTTAAAAGGAATATTAAGAACAAGAGAGCACTTTGAAATTTAACATATGGTAGCAGAAACAAAATTCCAGAAAAGGGATTAGAAGATAAGCTTGAGGAAATGTTAAAGAAATACAACAAATAAACAATGAAAGATGGAAAATATAAGAAAATTACAGGATTAATTCAGGAGGTCCAATATCTGACCAAAAGGAATTCCAGAAAGAGAAAATAGAGAAAAAAGAGAGGAAGAAATTACCTAAGATTTTTCTCAGATCTGAAGGACGAAATTTCAAGATTGGGAGGACAGATTATATAAGTGTCCAACACAATGAGGGAAATAAGACCCATACCAAGTCATAATCCTGAAATTTCAGACACCAGGGATATAAAGGAAATCCTACAAACGTCCAAGGTGGCAGTGGGGTGGGCGTTCAGGGGGAAACGTGGTGGGGAGTGGGTGGCTGGAGACAGGTCAGAAACAACCGATAAAAACTTGAATAAAGTTTGAGGGGCAGTGATTTTCAATCCATCCAATCTATCCATCAAGTGTGAAAATGGGAAACTGACATTCCATACATACAGGGTCTCAAAAAACCCTCCGCAACAGAAATAGGAACACCTAGGCTCCATGAAACACAGAGGATCCTGGGGAGAATGCCCTGGTAAGATGGAGGGCTGCTCTCTAGAACCACAGTGGCACAAGCAGGACAAGAAAGCAATCAAGTCCAGACCAAAACAGGAGGATGGAGGCCTCAAAGGAAGAAACAAAATGGAACTTCTCTTTGCCTGATATTATTATCAACCCAAATTACCTTCCTGAATTTTGCTCCACTTAGAAGAGTAACCTTCAAACTATATGACAGTTCCTAGACACCTGTGCAAAAACCAAGGTGAGCCAGAGCTGAGAGAGTTCAGAAAGGGTAAAAGCAGAAAGAAGCGAAGGTTATGCCACTTAGCACCAACCAGAGCAGTCAATATTTTGACAGAGAACATTTTCAAAAGCTAGACTTCAGGATCCACTACCTAACGCTTTTGTTTTTTAATCTGTGGATTCACTCCAGCATGCCTCAGAAACCTCTCTCGCTTTCCTATCCCTCAGCTTTCTCTATAAATCCAGCCTCTGACTCTAGCACGCCCCTTCCAAAAGAACCTTCACCATGGTTTAGGCAAAAGGATCTTCTTTGCTTTGATTCTGCCAGGTGGATATGTCTTCCCTGTGTTCCTCTGCACATTAACTCTCGATCTATTCTTAAATCTCAACTGAAAACAGATGCCACTCCTGCCAAAACCTCTTAATTGTCTTGGTGTAATATCTTATGTGAACCATTCTTGTACACTGGTTATTCTATTTTCAATTTGCCAGAAAAAAAGCATCATGCTCCTCAATAATTTTAGAACAGCTTCAAATTAGAAAACTTATATACAACCTAATAATCTCTAAGTATATTCTATGCATTAGAAATCTTTTGAAAGCAAATTTTTGCATAAGGTAACTGGAAATGTTATAGCAATTCTTCACATCACATTTTGTAGAAACAGCCCGGGATCTAGTCATGATATAATCAACATATGCTGAACCAATGAAGTTCAAGCCAAAAATTTAACAAAGGTGGGGGAAAAAGATGACATGGGAAGAGCTCAATGCTGCTAAAAAAAAAAAAAAAAAAAATCACTTGGGCCTATCTTCTGTTTTACCCAAACTCAACGTATTTTTGAAAGAGCACTTTGGCAAATATTACAGTACATTATCTATTACATATATAATTTATATTATATTATATTTTATGGCAATATTTAGAAGATGATAAAGAGATATGGTTATAGAGTATCAAAGGAAAAGATTCTCAAACATCTGAGATCACAAATATCTCGTATGGCATAAATACTGTTTAAGAAGCAGATTTTACTCCAAATAAATTGATAAACACAATGGATAATCCTCTAACAATAAATGTTAGACATCATCTATCTAAACTATGTTATATACACACTAAGTATTTTCACTTGGAGAGGCAGGTTAGTTTTCTCCTCATAAAATTTCAGTCTTCCAAAAATTATTGAAATTATTTCAAAGGATTTAAAACTATATTTTAAGGGGAAAATCAGAGGATTGAATGGAGAACAGTAAGACTATTTAGAAGGCTGTAAAATGGGTTCTAAAGAAGTTTTTTAATTCTTTATTCATAGTGGTCAATTCAGGGAGAGTTAGGTTCACACAGTTTTCTTCAAAATAACGACACAGGCAACCACATAATTTACATGCTCCTAATTTACATTTTCTCACAATTTACTCTATTTTTCAGGTCCATTAAATTTCCTTTCCCAATGTTTTAATTTCCTGTAATGTGTTCCTATGTCTCAGAGCACTCCACCCTGGCATAGTTCCTGGGTGCTGGGGTTCTACATGTGCTCCCATCCTCCACAAGCCTCCTTCATCCTGCTCTCTACCCTGGGGGCAACCTTGCTGGCTGGCTGCTAGCTGGGTTCAGCCCCTGGGAGGCACTACTTGCAGGAGATAGGAGGGAGGAGGTGGAGAGAAATCCGGGTCATTCTCTCCCGTTGCTTCCCTGCTTCAGTGCTGTGTCTCTAGCAGAGCTGCATCCCTCCATAATCATTAGGTCCTCATGCCACAGCTACAGCTCTGCAGGCTCCTCCTTCACTCCTCCATCCTTTGTTTGCTGCCTTAGGCCTGCCCTGCCCATGACTCTCTAAGTCATCTCTTGATTCAGTCTTTAAAGTGCTGTGAACAGTTTCCTGACAGCGCTCTGATACACGCCCAACCTCTAAAATACACCTACTTAACACTGACTAGACAAAGACTTGAAGATCTGAACATGAATAAGTTTCTCTAGTGACCGGTTGTAAGATTTCTTATGTTACTTATATCTTAGGGAATTTGTGAAGTAGGATGATGACACCTTCTCTAATGTGTTTTTGATAAGGATCCAGTGATACTGTATTACAGATTGTGCAGATGGTAAGCTTAAGGATGATGTTGGAAGACAGTGGAAAGCTATCACCTACCTCCACTAAGCATAAAAGATATAAGGAAAGAGTATTAGAGTTGAACTCAAAAGATCTGGGTACAAATTCTGGTTCGGCTACTTATTAGCTATGTGACTCTGGGTAAGCCACATCAACTCTACAACCAGCCATTTCCTTATCTGTTGGGTGCAGGACACGGCACTGGGGAGTTCCCACTCACTGCCCACCTCTGCACACCTAATCACAAGGCCCACTCACTCATGCTGAAGACTGTAAACTTCATGTACTGATACCTGCTTCTATCCAAACCTATGGACCACTAAGAAGAAACATCGCACCCTTTGACACACCCTTTTCAAAGATCTGAACAACATTAATGTACACTTAAGCTATTTTATATCTATACAAACTCTACCAAACAAATCAAGAATACATTCAAGAACATGGAGCACATTTTCAAATACTGTGCATATTCCAAGCCATAAAGGAAACCTCAATAAACTCCAAAGAATCACTGTAGTCCAACCAAAATGGAATAAAATTAGAAATAAATGATGGAAGGATAGCTAAAAATAGAAAAATCTCATACTAAGATATTGACTTTCCCTCACATTCCCTCACGTCCACCCAAACTTCTGGGATTGCAATTTCACATAGGAAGTGGAAGGAGGTCCAACCCAATGCCTTCTGTTTTCTCTTTATAAAGATGTAGACATTTGCTGAAAGTGATAGGGGAAGTGTAGTTCAGCTTGAAGGGAGCTAAGAAGGCTCTAGAGAATCGTTACAGAGAAGAGTGAACTAACCAGTGAAACAGATCTGTTGACAAAATGGAGGGACACGCCTCAGGGCTTTCAGATTGTTCTCAACAATCTTCTATACCTGTGCAGTAGCCATGTCCTTTAGGTGAGAATGATCCCACTCCCAGCTCTATCCTCCACAACTGGATGAGGGGTTCAAGGGTGAGCTTATGACTAAGTTTCAGTCAAGCAGAGTTCTGTTGTTCAACTCTAGGTGAAAGAGAAGCTCTAGTCTTCTGGGCAGTATGCTGTGTAGATGTGATGCTAGTTTGCTACTTTGAGATAAGCCAAGCTGAACACAAAGCCAAAATAATCAAGAGGGCAAGATCAAGATCTCCAAGTAAGTAATAGAGTCAGGGGCCTAATACACTGCACCTGAAGCATACTTATCCCTGGACTTCTACATGAGCCAATGATTACTTGTGTTATTTAACCTAGTTTAGTTGGGTTTTCTGTTATTCACAACTGAAAGCATTCTAACTGATGTCATAATATATTTTACTAGGCCATTTTAATGGTTTGATATAAGTATTTATAAAAGTATCTGAAAGTATCTATTCTCAAGAGAGAGCTACAGTAATCAAAACAGTATGGTACTGGTATTAAAACAGACATACAGATCAATGGAACAGAACAGCGAGCCCAGAAATAAATCCACACATATATGATTAATTAATTTATATCAAAGGAGCCAAGGGTATACAAAGGAGCCAAGGGTATACAAACAAGCCAAGATTTAAGGATAGTTTCTTCAATAAACGGTGTTGGGAAAACTGGACAGCCACATGAAAAAAAATGAAACTGGACCACTACTTATATCAAACACAAAAACCAACTCAAAATGGATTATAGACTTCAACATAAGACCTGAAACCATAAAACTCCTAAAAGAAAACACAGGTGGTGAGCTGCTTGACACTGGTCTTAGCAGTGACTTTTTGGATTTGATATCAAAAGCAAAGGCAACAAAAGCAAAAATAAACAAATGGGACTTTATCAAACTAAAAAGCAAAAGAAACAATCAACAAAATGAAAAGGCAACCTACCAAACGAGAAAAAATATTTTCAAATCATATGTGATATTTTAGTATCTAAAATACACAAAGAACTCATACAACTCAACAGGAAGAAAACGATCCAATTAAAAGATGGTCAGAAAATCTGAACAGACATTATTTCCAAAGAAGTCATACACATGGCTAAAAGGCATGTGAAAAGATGCTCAATATCACTAATCATCAGGAAATGAAATCAAAATCACAATGAGATATCATCTCACATCTGTTAGAACGGCTATTACCAAAATAATAAGAAATAAGTGTTGGTGAGGATGTGGAGAAAGGGAACCCTCATGCACTGTTGGTAGGAATGTAAATTGGTGCAGCCACTATGGAAAACAGTATGGAGGTTCCTCAAAAAGTTAAAAATAGAGCTACCATATGATCTAGCAATTCCACTTCTGGAAATTTATCCAAATGAAAACACTAGCTCAAAAAGATATCTGCAACTCCTTTTTCATTGCAGCATCATTTACAATAGCCAAAACATGGAAACAACTTAAGTGTTATACACACACACAATGTAAATTATTCAACCATTAAAAAAGAAAGAAATCCACATTTGTGACAAATTGATGGACACTGAGAACATTATGCTATGAGAAATAAATCAGACAGAGAAAGACAGCGTATGAACTCACTTATATGTGGAATCTAAAAAAAAACTAAACTCATAGGTATCTAGTCAAGAGAGTATGTCAAGTTTAGGAGACTTACTTTAATAAGTATTACAATACTATATACTAAATCAAAAGGGAGGATAATAAGAAGAGCAGCTATCAGAAAAATGTCATTAAAATTTTTTTAAATGATATGAATAAATTGCCAATTGTCCAATAAGGAAATGTGCTGATGTCACAAGTGTTTGGGGTCCTAGCTGTTATGCATTTAGTGATGCACTCCAAACCACTAAATTTAGTAAAAATTTTATGATTTGAATTTTATATACATAAAAGCCCACTTCCACATAGAGAATCTTTTGAACGTGAGGACTATACTTTTTAAAGTAAATATCTGATAATTATTCTATCAAAATTTTATTAGACAGAGTCAAATGTAAAGCATGATTACTGGATTCAAACACACACAGTTAAAAGAACATTTGGGGGACAACTGAAGAAATCTGAATATGGGCTTCATATTTAGGATTGCCAGATAAAATACAGGATGCCAGGTAAATTTGAATTTCACACTGATATCAAATAATTTTTTAGTACATGTATGTCCTAAATATTGCATGGTACATATATACACTAAAAAACTATTCATTATTTACCTGAAATTCAGGTTTATCTGGACATGCTGTAATTTTGTTTGCTAAATCGGGTGGCCCTATTTTAGATATCATTACATCAATGTTAAGTTTCTTGGGTGTGATAATGGTAATATAGTTATTCAGGAAAACGTCCTTGTTAGGAAATACATAATGATGTTTTTAGAGGTCAAGTGTTATGATGTTACAACTTACTTTCAGATGATTAAAGAAAAAATATTGAGAGAGAGAGAGAGAAAAAGAAAACAAATGTGGCAAAATGTTAACCATTAGTGCTTTTAAGTGTACTGTTGAAATTTTTCAAAATAAAAAGTTGCGAAAAACAAAACAAAATCTGGTAAGGTGATTAATTACTGTATTACTTTTACTTTTGAACTAAGTCTAAAATTATTCTAAAATATCTACATATTTGCATTTTAGACAATTGCTTTCAAAACTATTCCTTTAACTTCTGCAAAGTAAACATTTGCCATCCATCATTCCAAATATTTTGATTTAATCATTCTAACTTTATCCTTTGTTCCTTATGATATTAAAATTCTAGCATTAAAAATAATCCCAGGTGGGCTTCCCTGGTGGCACAATGGTTGAGAGTCCGCCTGCCGATACAGGGGACACCGGTTCGTGCCCCGGTCCGGGAAGATCCCACATGCCTTGGAGCGGCTGGGCCCATGAGCCACGGCCGCTGAGCCTGCGCGTCCAGAGTCTGTGCTCCACAACGGGAGAGGCCACAACAGTGAGAGGCCCGTGTACCGCAAAAAAAAAAAAAAAAAATCCAAGGTGATTCTCATCAAAGTTATAAATTAAAACAGCATGTCCTCCACCTTTCTGGGTTACTGTCTACCTGCTAGTCAAGTATAATTTCCATTAGGACAATTAGATAATAAGGGTGATGCTTTAAAATAAAGAGTTGGTTTCATTTGTTTAAAATGTAGGAATACTCCTTTTCCTGTTTCTCCCTACTCCCCTCACCATTCCATTACTAACTCCTAAAATGACAGACAGTGATTCCAGCTGGAATACAGAGCATAATTACATCTTTTAAAAACAAGCATTATATCATTCTCAACATAGACCACTGTTTAATAAAAGTAGATCACTTCAGGTTTCTAAGACGATCATTAAAGCTAAAGAACTGAACTATATGTTAGCACCCACAAATGCTCTTTAAATGAAAATCTTTTTTTAAATGCCATCAGCTGATTTGCAAAAGAACCCTTGTAACCTAAAGTACACCAATTTGTTCAGTTTACTAGTATAATTAAGCCTTTTAAGTACCTAAATAATAAACAAGTGTGGGGGGCAGAGTTTAAACCTCTACAACTAGCATAAGAAATGGCTCAATTTCTGATTATAACAGAATTTGAAGATGCAAATGACTTTTTAATGTTGCATGCATTCAAGCAACAAGCATTTCTAAGTGCCTATGTGTGTCAGTGGGAGACAAATGACAGGAGGCAATTTCTCCAGCAAATCCTTCCAGTTCACTCACTCCTGATATACGAATTCTGGACTAGCTTAGGTGAAGATAAGCTAGGTGTGACCTACTCCAGTCCACCACTTGTTCAGAGGGATGTCCAGGACTTAAGCATAATTCTCAAACCTACCTGGAGTTTATCAAAAGAAGGATGTAGAAAATATTCCTCAGTCTGAACCTAGTTGAGGTTCTGAATTTGAGGGATTAAAGTGGCCTTCCAGGCTTCTCCTGGATTTTCAAAGAACTGACACTATAGAGGAAATGAGAACACAAACATGTCCACAGAGAAGCAAGTGAATATAAAAACTCACAGAGGGCTTCCCTGGTGGCGCAATGGTTAAGAATCCGCCTGCCAATGCAGGAGACACAGGTTTTAGCCCTGGTTTGGGAAGATCCCACATGCCGTGGAGCAACTAAGCCCGTGCACCACAACTACTGAGCCTGCGCTCTAGAGCCCGCAATCCACAACTACTGAGCCCATGTGCCAGAACTACTGAAGCCTATGTGCCTAGAGCCCATGCTCCGGAACAAGAGAAGCCACGACAATGAGAAGCCCACGCACCACAACGAAGAGTAGCCTCTGCTCACCTCAACTAGAGAAAGCCCATGCACAGCAATGAGGACCCAACGCAACCAATAAATAAACTAATTAATTTTTTTTAAAAAACAATAAAACTGACAGAGACACCTATGCTCTCACACAGACATATGGATAGGCTCACAGCCACCAGGACAACTGCCTTCAGAGTCAGCAGAGAATTATTTTGTGAATCTTCAGTGATTGCTTTGTTATTCATTCAAATCTTCATGTTTTTTTCATTTATTCCAGAAACATGGATTGAGCATTGATCACCTACTTTGTATCAGGCAGTGAGCTAAGTTCTGCAGACCTACAAGATCCAGAAAACAATGACATGGTATTTACTAAAGGAGCATGTGGTCACCAGATGGGCCATGTGAGACAGGCTACAGTAAAAGGATGGGGGGACAGGCAGCCTTAACAAAGACCCAAAGGCAAGAGAAGGCCCCAGTCTTGTCTAACAATCTTCAAGTAGCTTGTCACAGCTGCTGCTTTTATTGCCAGCAGAGAACAAAGACAGATGAGGCTGGCAAGAGACAGGGACATACACCTTAATTAACCTTAATTATACCTGTATCCTTGGCTCCATGGATACATAGTACATAGTGAGGACCAACTCTTCTTGTTGTTGTTGAACTGAATTTATATATGATAATTCCAGGCATTCTGATAAACAAAGAGATACATTTTCTAGCTAAGCATGATAAATTTTTCTGTAAAATGAAAAATCATTTGCTTTTCCCAGCTACACAATAGAACTTCTTTCCCCAGTGCTCACCTTGAAGATGTATTAATCTCCTAAAGGACAAGAAGACACTTGGCTAATTATTTCCCCAGTATGTAAAATGGACACATTACCTGGAAAAGACAAACTGCTGAACATGGGGTAAGATTAAGTCCAATGTACATAGAACTCAGAAACATCTGGCATTCATGAAAAAGATTTAAGGCCAAGAAAACTCAGCTCATGAGATTCCAGAAAGAGGAAAGAAGTTTCATCGCTAAAAACCTCTTACTAAGATATTCCCTATGTCTTGCTGAGTACTTTTTGAGCTAATAATACCCCTTCCTCACTCAGTCTATTCGTAAAAAGCAAATGCTGAACTAGTAGAGTCTAGAATTATATTATCAGGAAAAGTTATAATTTCCTCAAAATTATTTTCTTAAATCAACTAACCTGTTGAAATATCTCACAGTTACACTTAAAAATATTTTTATAATGGAATATTATAAACACGCTAAATTGGAGAAAATATTGAATACCTGGTTACCTGCCACTCAGCTTTATCAAATCTTTATATTTTGAAATATTTATTCCAAAATTTAATAACACATTAGATAGAGTTGAAGCCCCCCCTTTGTGCCCTTCTTGCTCAGAGTTAACAATCCTAATTATGAAGTTTATCATCTCAACATTCCATTTTAAAAAATACGTTCTGATTTACTTATCTATTTTTGTGGCATCTGCTAGTTATCACCCCAAAACAGACTCTTCTTTGTCCATTTTTCTACTAAGTTGTTTGATTTTTTTTTCTATTTTTGGTAGGAGTTCTTTATATATTCTAGATATATATAGTCAATTATTATAGTCAATCTATTAGTCAATTACTTTTGATGCAAATATTTTCTCCCAGTCTGTGGTCTGCCTTTTCACCTTTCTATGGTGCTTACTGTTGACTAGAAGTTTTAAATTTTAGTAGAGTCAAGTGTATCCAACTTTACCTTTATAATTTAAACTTTCATATCTTGTATAAGAGAGTCTTCCTTTCCCCAGGTTCACAAAGATAACCCTCTATATTTTCTTCAAGAAGTTTTAAAATTTCACTTTAAACTTAGAACACTGACACTATGGAATTTATGTTTATGTTCAGAGAGGTAGGTACCTAATTTTATTTTCCTTTTCACAAAGATCATCAACTGTCTCATCCCTGCTTACTGACTAGACCATCTTTTTCCCACTGATTTTCAGTGTCAACTCAATGGTATATCAAGTCTCCATGTATCTCCTAGACTTCCTATTTTGTTCCATTTGTCTGTTTGTCTATATAATAAATCAGTGAATAGTTCTGTCGACTAGAGGCAGGTATACATAAAGGGAAGTAATGAAAAATCAGATTGGAAAGCTAGACTAAGTACAGTTCCAAGAGAACCTTGAATACTATTAATGGTCTCCCACCAGCCCTCAAATCTAGTCAGGAAGCAGTCATCCATCTATAGCAGGGGTTGGCAAATTATGGCCTATAGGCTAAATCCAGTCTGACATCTGTTTGTCTAAATAAATATTTATCAGAATACATTTATTTTTTAATTATCCATAGCTACTCTGACTACAATGGCAGAACTGAATAGCTATGACAGAGATCATATGGCCCCCTAACCCTAAAAGATTTCCTACATGGTCCTTTACAGAAAATATTTGCCAACCCCTGATCTAGAGACCTGACCAGAATCTCAGCATAGATTCCATGGCTCTAATGCCTCCTTATGGCCTACATAATTCTGCTGCCATAACCAAAGTAGTCATTTTTGGTGGACAATGACAGATAAAATTCCTATCTCAGACATTATAAAATAGGGCTATACCCCTTTTCTTTAAATTTATTTTAAGGAATTTATAAAAGACATTCTCATCTGGCAAGGGGGTGGTGGGGGAGAACTGGATGAAGGTGGTTAAAAAGTACAAACTTCTAGTTATAAATAACAGGGATGTAATGTACAACATGATTAATATAATTAACACTCATGTATGTTATATGTGGAAGTTGTTAGGAGAGTGAATCCTAAGAGTTCTCATCATAAGAAAAAAGTATTTTTTTCTTTCTCTTTTATTTTGTATCTACAGGAGATGATGGATATTCACTGGACTTATGTGGTAATCATTTCATTATGCATGTAAGTCAGATCAGTATGCTCTATACCTTAATTATACAGTGCTATATATCAAATATATCTCAATAAAACTGGAAGAAAAAACTCAAAAAAAAAAGACATTCTCATCTACGTTGACGGCATAATTTTACCTTCAGAACCATGACAAAACTTAAAATGTAATTGGATACATTTGTTAATTATTCTGGAGACTGAGGCAGGCCCATTACACTCTCTCAAATTTCAGATTTTAAATGAGTCTTTGGCATGTGTTAGTTCTCAAAAAACAATGCAGTTTGACTCACTTCCTTACAAATAATGCTGTCATTGGGTTAGGACATAATCTTTTGTTTCGGCTTTCATAAAAATTTGATACAAGAAAATATTCATTTAAAAATATTTCTGGTCTTTAATAAAGCTGTAGCTATAGATGTCTATTTCATACTCAGTGTTGCTTATGATGTTCTGAAGGATAAATTACCAGGAAACAGGGAGGCTTTACCTAAATCACACTGCTCAACCTACTTCACCTATAGGAAATGCCAATTCTAAGAAGAGGAACGGAGAGTGTAAGTTCTCACTTCCTTAGCTGGGGGAGAGAAGGGAGGAACTGAGGAAAAACCAGCAAACTGCCTAGTCTTGGATAAATAACTGAAGCGACCCAGACAATAGGCCTCCTGCATCTCCTGAGAGAAAATTCCACAGCCCAGCATTCCAGGTATCCTATTCATGGCCTCCAGGTGCTAGAAGCCAGATCACAGAAAGCACGAAGACCTTAGATGAGCCGGATTCAAGGCAGCACAGGTCGTCTCTACCTGCTATATGCATTGTTCTTGGCAGAGTGAGGAGAGGTATCCAAATAAAAGACCATAGGTTGTAAAAGGAAGTTTGAAATAATAATTTCTCGTGAGGGAAAAGCAAAATTATTTTGTGACGAGCAGGAGAAAAGGAAAAGGAATTTTGTTCCCCACTCCTCTTCCCAATTCCCAGGTCTCTCTGGCTATGGTTTCTCCTCCCCAGAGATGAAAAAACCTGGCTGCCTGTATACACCTGATTAATGGAAACAGAGACTTTCAGAGTAGCTCCACACTCTTTAATTCTCTCCCTCCATGACTCTAGAAATGCTTGATTTGGCTGTGTAAAAGTAATTCTAGTTATGGTGATTTACATGAACTACTTACTTACCATTTATGCCTAATTACCTCACAGCACAATAACAATTATGCATACATTAAATGTGTCAGATTAACCTGGCTATAAGTTTTATTTGATAACAAAAGTAAAGTATTCATAAATGCTTATTCTTTATAGTTTGTTGCTCATATAGCATAGTCATCTGCTCATAACTTTTTCAAATTTTTACTAAAGAAAACATTTTTATGTAGGTAGGTGAAAGCAGCCTAATAGTCTGCCACCAATTTTTTCTCACTGACTAATAATTCTGGCATTTTGTGAAGAAGGTGCATTTTATTCTAACATTATGGCTTACCCTTACAGAAAGTTTCTTAGGAGTACAATTTTTTTTAACAAGTCCACCAAAATGAATATTTAAACATCTGCATCAAAATCAAATGCCCATATATGCTAACTGAAATAAGTCAGACAAAGACAATGCTGTATGTTCTCACTTACACGCAGAATTTTTAAAAAGCGTAATTCATAGGATGGTGGTTACCAAGGGCTGTGGGGTAGGGGAAATGGTGAAATATTGGTCAAAGGGTACAAACTCTCAGCTATAATATGAATAAGTTCTGGGAATCATGGTGACTATAATTAACAATACAGTATTATATACTTGAAAGTCGTTAAAAAAAGTAGATCTTAGGGGCTTCCCTGGTGGCGCAGTAGTTGAGAGTCCACCTGCCGATGCAGGGGACATGGGTTCGTGCCCCGGTCCAGGAGGATCCCACATGCCGCAGAGCAGCTAGGGCTGTGAGCCATGGCCACTGAGCCTGCACGTCCGGAGCCTGTGCTCCGCAACGGGAGAGGCCACAGCAGTGAGAGGCCTGCGAAAGAGTAGATCTTAAATGTTTTTACTACAAAGAGAAACAGTAATTATGTGAAGGGATATAGGTGTTAACTAACTTTATTATGGTAATCATTTTGCAATGTATACAGGTATCAAATCATCACATTGCACACCTTAAACTCACATATGTTATCTGTCAATAATATCTCAATAAAGCTGGGGGAAAAATCAAATGTCCATGAAATTATAAACCCTATTTACCAAAATCAAGAACTCTACATACTAACAAAGTTCCACTGCTGGAAAACCTAACAGTCCAAAGTTTCCTTCTCTGATAATCAGCATATCAGTCTTTATTTGTAGAAGAAGTAGGTCTGTGGCACCTTTAGAATCTTCAAAACTAAAGCTTTTATATATGTTTTATTCAAATTACATTTGATATTTGGATCTTTTTCAATGTTTGAAAAACATTGAAAAACAATGATTTGGTGGGCTAAAGAAACTATAGGACAAATACTATCATAAAGAGATGTCGATCCATTTACTAAACATTCATTCACATATGCATTGGGATTTAACAAATATAAGCTTTCATTAGACACATTTGAAACTACCTGACTTGTCAAATTTCCTCCTTACATAAGAATTACCCAATAAAACCAGGGCCTCTAGACAGAAAGTACTGCATTTACTTACTGCTAAATAGCTATCTATTTACTAGGCAAATCCAGCATAGCCAATTTATAAATCAAAGGTGGAAGTATGGGAAAATACCCTTAAGAAGAGCCAAATAATAATTTTAAAGAAAAAAATACGTTGTTGAATTGGCAACCAGATAAGTTAATTTAAGGAATATTTTATTAAGGAATGGAAGTTCACCACCCCCTGTAAGATGAGCCCTAGGGATGATACAGAGTGGGGAGGAGGAAAAGGACTGTATTTCCAAAAGGGAGAGGGCTAGAAAGGGAATAAGATACAACAGTCATGAGAGAAATTTAACTTTCAGATAACAAAAAAAAAATCTGGTAAGTAAAACATCTTGTTTCCTGGCTGTGATACATAACAAAGTTGTTATTTTATTTGGAAGACCTCCTGTATTGCAAACTATAATTAGGTATGCAGTACCTAAGCAATCTGTATTTTCCAAACTTTTTGCTTCTTGACTCACCCATCAACTTTTGGAAACACAGGAAAAAGAGAAAAGGTTGGCCATCAAAAGGGATAATTCATCATTATTTCCCATAACCATTGTTCTGGATTAGCTAACACACTCTGGCTCCCACACTCACAGTCCACTTCTGAGGGAAACCACCCTGCTCACGGGAGCCCTGGATGGCACCTTATACAGAGATCCAATCTTTGTGCTAACTAGCAGCCTCTGGAAAACTGGTGTGAAAGCTCTGCCCAAACAGGGATGAAGTGTTTCGGTGGACTGTCAGATTTTTACTCAGGAATTTAAACCATGGATACAAGAAAAGAACCGAGAAGCTGGTAGAATGAACAGAAGTGGGTAAGGGCATGGGGAAAAGGAACAAAGAGTAAGCAGATTATGTGAATGGCAGGGTTCTGGAGAATCAATGGGTACCTCCTACTACAAGTCATCAAAGCTTTCAGAGCCACTAACACTGCTGAAAGCTGGCACAGGCTCTGTGAGGCCTGGCTGAGCGATGGAGATGCCCTTCATTGCTATTTTCTTATGTAATCTTATTCTACATCTCCATTTCTCTCTCAGACCTAAATAATTCTCTATTCCTTTTAACCAAAAGATGTTAACACAATGGCAGCCTTTTCCTTATATAAAAATAAAACTATTTCATTATACTCTGAAGTGCTTTTTAAAACGTAAAATTACTTTCAGTAGAGTTTTTAAATAAAGTACTACTAACACATTGTTATACAATACCTTTCTTATAAAGATCTTATAATAAAAGAATATTTGTGTAGCGGGGTCGGGGGAGGAGGTTTGGTCAGTCAGTTAAAGGAAAAGTAGTTTCTTAGGTTGAACAATATTCTAACTCTTAAAACTATTAATACCCCTCATGATTTGAGGATGACACCACTGATGACAATGGCTTCTACAGCAGGATAAGGAATGGGAGTTTTCCTGGTGTCTCAGAATTTCAGCAAAAACTCAAAGCTGAGGACAAGGGGAGACAGGTCCCCCTACACACTAAAGAGAGGCACTAATTGTATCCATGCAGGAATTACTTAAAAAGAGAAAAAAAAAAGTCAAAAAACAGCCCTAAAACCAAAGTAATCAAGGCAGAAAGCTGTTAGCTGGGTAAAGAATTCTGTGGCATTTCCCCCAGATGAACCTCATGCCAAGTGCAGGGGGTCCCCAAGAGAAACATCCAAGGAGATTAGCATTAAGGAAAAAATGGGGTGGATACTCATTTAGGTGAGAAAATCTACAGACAGCTACCAAAGCAGGGTGTGAAAGAACTCATGGAATAACTTGACACGTGTCCCCAGGAGTATAGGGGTGCACAGGACAAAGACAGACACTGGTGCTTGCTTCTTATATCTGCAGAAGTCCAAGGGCAGGAGACTGACTGAAGCTGCCCATGCAGAAGGGGTTGGAGAAATGAGATGTTATACTTCCCGTGGCCTAAGTAGATGCCATAAAGGTGACCTGGTTAGCGCTGTCCCGAAAGGACCCCTCTAAGAAGGCTAAGTGCAAGGGCAAGGCCGTCTCAGCCCCACGTAGTGGTGTGAGGTGTTCCGTTAGAGTCGTAAGAGGTCAGTCACAGAGTTGAGCAGCAGGGAGGTCCTCATGGGAGTCCTGAAGAATCCACCCAGTGCCCCTCACAGAAAGCTAGCATGTCAGCATCTACCACACAAAAGGCCCTTAACTGGTCACTTCAGACTCTGCTGTTTCACTCTAATCTTCTATCCCCCTCATTCTGAGCCTAGAGAAGCCAAGCGAGCAGAGAGAGGAGAAGAGAGAGAAGAACAAGGCACCCCCTCTTCTCTGCTGCTGATCCTGGGCCAGGCCTAACCTAGAGGGAGGGAGAAGCTTTGAAATGCACACAAGTTTTCACTTTGACTGGTATTTAGGGTTTTTTTTTTAAATACCTCAATATGAAGCTATCTGAATCCCGCTGAAGGTGAAAGAAAGCTATGGCACATCAAGAGGTCAGAAATGGGGATCCAACAGAGCTTGTTTAAAGGAACTGGTAGGAAATTTTCAAGCTCTTTCATCATTGTACCCAACTGCATTTAATCCATTTTTTAAATGCTTACATTTTTAACTGTTCAATCTTTAATGTCACACAAACCTTACCTTAGAAAAAAGGCCTTCTGCCTCTATACTGTATCCTTTGAGGTCCTCATGTAATTCCTGCAAACACTGTATGACTCTTCTTTGATGTTCATCGTCCTTTAGCTCACGAGCTTTGATCAGAAAGTCATAGTGGTCCAGTGGTCCATGGCAAACAGCTAAAGCTTTTGAATAAACCTCTGTAGCAGCAGTTGGAGACATACTCTTGGCTGTCTGAACTGTATAGGCTATAAACAAAAATATATATAAAATTCTAGACTTTCTGAAATGAAGATATTTCATAGTGCTCTACATTATTTCTTAATGGCCACATTAAAAATTTAACCAGTTATAATTATATTTGAGCAGTTGTTATAAATATCACTTTGATGAAAATAATAATATAAAACACATTTTGTAACATAAATATATTTATAAATGTCTCAGTTTAATAAACCCCAAACTCATAAGCTATCACTACAACCCCTCTTCCAGGAAGAATGGAATGTCTGCTTTGCCTCCACTCCAATGAATGAGCCACCTTGGTTCGTCACATCCTTCTTCACAGCAGGGGTGGTACCTTTCTTTGCATTAGGCCTAAATCTGGTTCTTCAGTAAGAAGACAGAGACTTAGACACTAGTCACAAAGGGTTTTCTACTGCCTCTTTATTCGCTGTCTAAAACAACACAGCATTCAGATGTTACCACATTGAATTCAGCACACTGCTTGCGAGACTCCTTCCCTTTTCCATCACCTTTAGGTTGAACACAAAGAGTTGAGACACAACAGAGTGTCTGTTTCAAAGCAGGGAGGTGTGTTAATCCTTTTTTTAGCTTCTTGGGGAAGAAAATTGATTGTCTGTGGTAAGGTCCAGTTATAACTCCATTCCTTATCTGGGGCAGGTTCAGTGAGCAGCAAACTGGCACATTTTTAGACAAAGATTTTACAAGGGTATTTTGCCATTGTTTCTCTTGTTCCATTGAATACCATGTTTCCTTTATTTCAATAATATGAAAACTACGTAATTTAGGAAAAGAATTAACAGTCACAACATTATTTCCATCATTTTCTAAAAAAGGAAAAAAAAAAATCCTTAAATATACCATGACTGTTGGGGATAGGGCAGAGCTATCCTCTAATAACTGCTCTCCCTTTTTCTGAATAAAGGTTTTAGCTGGGTGCAAGGCTGCCGAGTGAAATATTCCATATCCTGGCCTCTCTGGCAGCCAGGATGGTCATGTGAACAATGGGATATAAGCTGAAATGTGTGCAGCTCCGCTCTGGAGCACTTAAAGGGAAAGGGTGAATCCCACTCCTCCCCTTCCCTTCCCTCCCTCTGACTGGAAAGAAAGTGCCATGACTGCAGCTGGAAGAGCCAACCTGGCAAGGAGAGGCGCACAGAATGCTGAGCAAAGCAGAGCAAAGTTCCCTAACAATGCTGAGCTGCCAAACCAGCTCTGGACCACCTGCCGGGATTTTTATGTAAAATAAATGTCTATCTTGCTTTTCAAGCAGTGTATTTTAGGGTCTCTTTGTTACGGAGGCCTAAATTGTACCCTAACTAATACAGGGGGCTTACAGCCTGCAAAAGAGAACCGGACTAAGGGTCTCTTGGAACCCTAAGCCTCATAGGACCAAGAACAAGGCTTGGGTTCATGTTGAAGCTGGAGGCATAGGTTGAGAGTTCCATAAGGTTTCCAGCAATTTGAGATGTCTACCAGAGTGGTATAAGAAACATATTTGCCCTTGGTCCACAGTCCCTAGTACGGAGCTCATAAAACCCTTGGAATTTCCTAAGTGATAGAGTGTTTTCTGTTTATCATAATGAGCCTCTTTCCATCCCACATATGCTAATGAACGTAGGGTAGGGCCCCAAGATAACCTCAGGACACGGCTGGTCCCCAGAAAGACCAAGTGTTTAGAAAGTTGGAACTTGCAGCCCCACCCACCAACTTGGGAGGGCAGGGGAGGCTGGAGATTAAATTCTATAACCACTTTTTTTTTGTATTTGAATACTCAAAGCAGCAGCTTTATTTATAATATTTAACAGCTGAAATGAACCCAAATGTCCATCAATTGATGAATGGGTTAATGATGGTATATCCACACAATGGAATATTACTCAGAAGTAAAAAGGATTAAAACTACTGATAAATATAACAATGTAGATGAATCTTAGAAGTATTACACTAATTGAAAAAAGCCAGAAGCAAAATTTAATTGTATATGACTACAGTATACAAAGTTCTAGAAAAAGCAAAACTTTTCTAGTGGAAGAAAGCAAATCAGTGGTTTCTAGAACCCAGGAATAGGGTTATAGGATTGGTAGCAAAGGGGTAGGAGCAAATTTTAGGGGTGATGGAGATATTCTATATTATGATTATGATGGTGGTTACATGACTGTATACATTTGTCATAACTCATTGACTTGTTCACCTAAAATCATGAATGTTATTTGTATATAAATTGTACTTCAATAAAGGTTTCACAGGAAAAAGGGAAACTTTGGGCTATAGATGCTGTTTTACAAGTTAGCTTTTAAAAATTATAGGGCTTCCCTGGCGGCACAGTGGTTAAGAATCTGCCTGCCAATGAAGGGGACACGGGTTCGAGCCCTGGTCCGGGAAGATCCCACACGCTGCAGAGCAACAAAGCCCATGTGCCACAACTACTGAGCCTGTGCTCTAGAACCCATGAGCCGTGACTATTGAGCATGCGTGCCACAACTAGTGAAGCCCTCATGCCTAGAGCTCATGTTCTGCAACAAGAGAAGCCACCACAGTGAGAAGCCCACGCACCGCAACAAAGAGTAGCCCCCACTCACCACAACTAGAGAAAGCCTGCGTGCGGCAACAAAGAGCCAACGCAGCCAAAAATTAATTATATAAGTAATTTTAAAAAATTATATGTTTACATGCTTCTATAAACACTCTTGAACAATAAGATATGGAGGGCTTCCAGGATGGTGAAAACATCAAGGTGCCAGGAAGGTGACATACCCAGAGAGGGCAACGGAAGCTCCACACCCCTGCTCCTATCCCTTGCCCTGTGCATCTCTTCCATTTGTCTGTTCCTGAGTTCTATGTACCCTTTATAATAAACTGATAAACATAAGTAAAGTGTTTTTTCTGATTTCTATGACCATTACTAGTAAATTATCAAATTTAGCTAAGTATCAACCCACTAAATTTGTAGTCAGACGTGCGGAAGTGTGGGTAGCTTGGGCAGCCCATTTGCAGCTGGCCTCTGAAGTGGGGCCACTTTTGTGGGATTGGCCCTTTAACTTGGGGGATCCGATGCTACCTCCAGGTAGATAGTGCCAGAACTGAATTGACGGACAACCATTAGTGTTGGAGGATTTGAGAACCTCACAACCAGGGAAAATGCTCTTTTCCACTCCCTGGAATCAACCAAGTAAGAAACCTAAGATAATGCTAATTTCCTTCTCCTCCATCCCACAAACCCTTTCCCCAGCCCTCAACCAGGTCCTCAGCCAATCAATCATCAGTGCTACTCAATTTTACATCCTAAATACTCTCTAATCCATTCCCTCCTCCCCTCTTCACACAACCACTCCAGCTGGGCCTCTTATTGTCTCTGGCTTGGCCTCCCTGTCTCTGATCACCTCCCGCCTCACATTTACCATGACCACACCACAATCTCTAAAAATATCTTCCATCAACTACAGGGATGATCTTGCTAAAATCTCAACGTGATTTTATCAATATTTTGCTTAAAATTCATCTCATTGTTTAAAGGCGTGGTTTTCTTTTTTTTTTTTTAAGGGAAACAGTTTTTTTTTTTTTTTTGGCTGTGCCAGGTCTTAGTTGCAGCACGCAGGATCTTTAGTTGCAGCACGTGGGATCTAGTTCCCTGACCAGGGATCGAACCCGGACCCCCTGCACAGGGAGCACAGAGTCTTAGCCACTGGGCCACCAGGGAATTCCCTAAAGGAGTGGTTTTCAAATGCAATTTTAACAGCAGCACCTTTTTCTATACAAAACTTTCCATCGGATCCCAAATTTATTTGAGAAAAGAAGAGGGGGTAACAAAGTCTTGACCTCTTCACATTTCCCTCATTCCCAAGCCCATATCACCCCATTTCCAAATCAGCCCCTAAGGCCACTTCCCCACCTTATAGGATCACATTAAGTAAGAATAGTGTGCAGAAAAGAGTTAACACAGCAGGCCTGAGACTACCGTCCTTAGCAATGCCTGCTTGCAAAAATGGGCCCTTGACTGGGAACTTGGGTTCCCACCATTCCCGGAAATGGTAAGAGTGACTCACTGTGCCTAAATGTTTGTATCGTATACAATGTGATTTATGCTGAACACCTAGTTTCCTTCTATAAGTCTGTAATTTTGGCACATGCTAGGCAGAGGGTGCCTTTGTAACCACGGCTCAACTCTAGGCATTGAGCCTATAATGAGCTTCCCTAATAGACAACATTTCACACCTGTTGTCACAGTAAGTTGCTGGAAGAATTAAGCATGTTCTGTTTGACTCTCCCGGGAGAAGACGCTTGTAAGCTTGTGCCTAATTTTCTCTGAACGTTGTCCCACATGCATTTTCCCTTTGCTACTTGTGCTCTGTATCCTTTCGCTATGATAAATCGTAGCTGTGAGTATAACCATATGCTGAGTCCTCTGAGTCTTCCTAGTAAATCACCAAACCTGGGGGTAGTCTTGGGGATTTCCAACACAGATAGTGTCCTCATTCTGAGGTTCAAGGAATACATAATAGGGGTGCAGCCTGCATTTTCAGACTACTCCCCCTCTACTGTTCAAAATGCATCTATTTTTTCGATACAAGAAATGACTGAGTACCACCACATGTAATGGGTAATAGGGAATATCAAAGTTGACTTGTTTTTTGGGTTTTTTAAAAAATTAATTTATTTATTTATTTTTGGCTGCATTGGATCTTTGTTGCGGTGTGCAGGCTTCTCTTGCGGAGCACGGGCTCTAGGCACGTGGGCTTCAGTAGTTGTGGCTCGCAGGCTCTAGAACACAGGCTCAGTAGTTGTGGAGCACGGGCTTAGCTGCTCCGCAGCATGTGAGATCTTCCCAGACCAGGGATCGAACCTGTGTCCCCTGCATTGGCACGCGGATTCTTAACCACTGCGTCACCAAGGAAGTCCCAAAGTTGACTTGTTTTAAGTGCGGGTGGAAGAACAAAAAAATTGCAGCAGTAACGTATCAAGATCAACTGGAAATAGCAAGTAAAATGAATTTGGGTACAGAGAAAATGGTTATGAAACTATTCTAAGTGGGAATAATACAGGCCCAAATTAGGATGGCAACAGCAAAAATGTTAGGAAGCGGGGTAGAATGGAAAATGCAAAGGTAGATTCAATAATGTGGGTTGCCTTCTAGTCAAACTGGATTGCTCACCATATCTCAAACATTTTCCATTCTTTCATTTCATAGCCATGCCTTTGTTCACAATGGTCCCAACTGGAGAGCCTCCTCCTCCAACCCTCTGCCAGCCTAATTTCTCCTCCACAAATCTCAACTCACCCTCAGCTCCCTACCACCAGATTTCCAAACTCACCTGTATCTACCCCATTCTCTTTTCTTTCCGCAGTTACAGCTTAAGAGCTATTTCTCTTTCCATCAAGGGCTATTAATGCCTTCACTCACCCTCTAATCAGTGGATTTCAATTTTTTGGAAAAAAAATCATGACCCAATATACACACAAATATACATAACTGAAGAACAAGTTTCATGAAGTAATAACTAATTTAGTAAAAGTATGAAATAGTAAGAAAAAAGGATCTTTCTATGCATGATATTCTCTGGTATTTTATACACATATATTTTTATTATTTATATCTAAAGAACCACTAGATTTAGTTATACTAAATGCCTTATATGATACTTATTTACCTTTTTGGGTTTTTTCCCCATCAGAACATATGCTCTTTGAAGGCAACAGTGTGTGACATGATTGGTGCTTATTAAATATTTCTTGAATCCCCTCCCTTCTTACATTTTCAGAGATATCATTCTCTTCATTAATCACCTCTGTACTATATCATCTCCCTCCCCCTCTCTACTAGCTTTTTTCATATCAGCTCAACCCTCTCCTCTTAAAATAATAACAACAACAACAAACAACCTCCTTGACTTGACACCTGCTCTCCCTCTTTCCCTTCATAGCCAAACCACTTGAAAGAGTTGCCTTTACTTTTTCTGGCTGCCCCCTCACATCCTGCTCATTTCTCAACCCACTATAATCAAGCTTCTACTGAGATGGCTTCTGCCAAGTTCATCCAATGCCTTTTTTTTAAAATATTATTTATTTATTCATTTATTTATTTTTGGCTGCGTTGGGTCTTAGCTGCAGCATGCAGGATCTTCATTGAGGCATGCAGGATCTTTCGTTGAGGCATGTGGGCTTCTCTCTAGTTGTGGCATGTGAGCTCCAGAGCCCACAGGCTCTCTACTTGTAGCACATGGGCTCCAGAGTGCATGGGCTCAGCAGTTGCTGCACGTGGGCTCTGTAGTTGCGGTGCACCAGCTAACTGTGGCGCACGGGCTTAGTTGCTCTGTGGCATGGGGGATCCTAGTTCCTCGACCAGGGATAGAACCCGTGTCCCCTGCATTGGAAGGCAGATTCTTAACCTCTGGACGACCAGGGAAGTCCCCACCCAATGCCTATTGTTGCCAAATCCAGTAGCTATTCCTCAGTCTTCATATTCCTGTTTACAGTTATAAAATATCTAATTTTTAAAGTTATTCATAGGAACCATCAGGACTGTGGGCAAAGTACATTGTTTCTATTGGGATCTGGCTTTGGAGCGGCTTAAAGTCCTTTGCTTCCACTTTTATTTTTACTAACCCAACATCTTTACTGAGTAGTTTATACTTCATTCACATTTCTCAAAAAAGAAAACCAAGTTACACTGAAGATGAGGCATCACTTCAGGCAATCAGCAGACATAAAAAGAGAATCAGAGGTTATCTAGTACTGCATATAAGAAGCTTGCAAGTCGCCATTCTATCCCAACAACAAGTAAAAAGCTGAAAAATCAATGTATCTTTTCAGATCCATAAGAGAAGGAAGGACACAGGACAAACTGCTGCCCCCAAGATTGAAAAGAAAGTGATTGGTGTAAATTAACCAATTAAAAGATTGTCAGAGTGGATCAAAACCCAAGACTCAATTACATGTTGACTAAAATAAACTCACTTTAAATTCAAAGACACATACATATGAATAGTAAATGGATGGATAGAGAAGAAACTAACACAACATTGTAAAGCAATTATAATCCAATAAAGATATTTTTAAAAAACGGATGGAAAAAAGTACACCATGCTAACACTAATCAAAAGAAAGCAAGAGTAGCTATATTAATTTCAGACAGACCAGACTTCAGAGCAAGGAAAGTTATCAGATATACAGAAGGATGTTACATAAAGATAAAAGAGTTGATTCTCCAAGAAGACATAACAATCGTTAATATATATGCACCTAACAACAGACCATCAAGTTAAACTACATGAGGTAAAAATTGATAGAACTATAAGGAAAAATAGATGAATCTACTATCATAGTTGGAGACTTCAGTACCCCTCTAGCAGAAATGGACAGATCCAGTAGGCAGAAAATCAGTAAGGACTTAGTTGAACTCAACAACACCATTAATCAACTGGCTAAACTTGACATCTATAGAATAATTCATCCAACAACAGCACAATACACATTATTCTCAAGCTCACACAGAACATTCACCAAGATAGATCATATTCTGGGCCATAGAACACACCTTACCAAAGTTAAAAGAACAGAAATCATACAATGTCTGCCATCAGACCACAATGGAATTAAACTAGAAATCAATAACAGAAAGATAAATGGAAAATTCTAAAAGATGCAGAAACTATGGGACTTCACTGGTGGCACAGTGGTTAAGAATCCACCTGCCAATGCAGGGGACACAGGTTCGATCCCTGGTCCAGGAAGATCCCACGTGCCGCACAGCAACTAAGTCTGTGTGCCACAACTACTGAGCCTGCGCTCTAGAGCCCACAAGCCACAACTACTGAAGCCAGCACGCCTTAGAGGCCGTGCTCTGCAACAAGAGAAGCCACCACAATGAGAAGCCTGCACACCTCAACGAAGAGTAGCCCCTGCTCGCTGCAACTAGAGAAAGCCCACACGCGGCAATGAAGACCCAACGCGGCCAAAAAAAAGTTTTTTTAATTTAAAAATAAAATAAAATATGCAGAGACGAAACAACACACTTCTAAATAACATGTGGGTCAATGAAGAAACCTCAAGATAAATGTAAAAATTTTTCGAGTTAGATGAAAATGGAAGCACAATTTATCAAAATTTGTGGGATGCAGCAAAAGCAGTGATTAAAGGGAAATTTATAGCAATGAATGTATATATTAGAAAGAAGAAAGATCTAAAATCAATCAACTAAGTTTCCACCTTAAGAAACTAGAAAAAGAAAATTAAATCCAAAGTAAGCAGAAGAAAAGAAATAAGAGCAGAAATCAGTAGAATTGAAAACAGGAAACCAACAGAGAAAATCAATGAAACCAAACACTGGCTCTTTGAAAAGATCAATAAAATTGATAAGCCTCTAGCCAGGCTAACAAGGAAAAAGGAGAGAGGAAACTAATTGCTAATATCAGAAATGAAAGAGGGATATCACTATAGATCCCATGGACATTAAAAGGATAATAAAGGAATACTATGAATGACTCAACCCATAAATTTGAGAACCTAGGTGAAATGGACAAATTCCTTGAAAGACACAATCAGCCAAAATTCACACAAGAAGAAACAGACAATCTAAATAGGCCTGCATCTATTAAAGAAACTGAACCAGTAATTAATAGTCTTCCAAAATAGAAAGCATCAGGCACAGATGGGTTCACTGGTGAATTCTACCAAACATTTAAAGAATTATACTAATTCTCTACAACCTCTTTCAGAGGATTAGAAGCAGAAGGAATACTTCCTAACTCATTCTATGAGGCCAGCATTTCCCTAATACCAAAATAAGACAAAGACATTACAAGAAAAGAAAACTCCACCAATATCTCTCATGAACATAGATGCAAAAATCCCTAACAAAATACCACCAAATCAAATCCAGCAATGTATACAAAGAATCTCACACTATAAACAAGTGAGAATTATCCCAGGAATGCAAGGCTGGTTCAACCTTTTTTCTTTTCTTTTTGGCTGTGCCATGTGGCATGCAGGATCTTAGTTCCCTGACCAGGGATCGAATCCATGCCCTCTACAGTGGAAGCATGGAGTCTTAACCACTGGACCACCAGGGAAGTCCCTGGTTCAACATTTTAAAATGAATTGATGTAATCCATCACATCAACAGACTAAAGAAGAAAAATCACATCATCAGATCAATAAATGCAGAAAAAGCATCTGAAAAAACTTATACACATTCATGATAAAAACTCTCAGTAAACTAGGAATAGAGGGAACTTCCTCATCTTGATAAAGAATACCTACAAAAAAACCTACAGCAAACATCATACTTAATGGTAAGAAACTAGATGTTTCCCACTAAGATCAAGAACAAGGCAAGGATGTCCCCTCTCCTCACTCCTTATCAACATAGTACTAGATAAATCCATAAGACAAGAAAAGGAAATAAAAGGTATACAGATTGAGAAGGAAGATATAAAATGGTCTGTTTCCAAATGACATGGTCATCTATACAGAAAATACAAAGAATCAATAAAATAACTCCTGGGACTAACAAGTAATTATAGTAAGGATACAAGGTTAATATACAAAAGTCAACTGCTTTCATATACGCCTTCAATGAACAAGTGGAATGTGAAATTAAAAACACAATACCAGGACTTCCCTGATGGTCCAGTGGGTAAGACTCTGTGCTCCCAATACAGGAGGCCCAGGTTTGATCCATTGTAGGGGAACTAGATCCTGCATGCATGCCGCAACTAAGAGTGCACATGCCACAACTAAGAAGTCCACATGCCACAACTAAGAAGTCCACATGCCACAACTAAGAAGTCCACATGCCGCAACTAAGAGTCTGCATGCCGCAACTAAGAAGTCCACATGCTACAACTAAGAAGCCCGCATGCCACAACTATGAGCTCACATGCCACAACTAAAGATCCCACATGCCATAACAAAGGATCCTGCATGCTGCAACTAAGACGGAACAACCAAAATAAATAAATAAATATATATATATATATTTTTAAAAACACAATACCATTTACATTAGCACCCTCCAAAAATGAAATACTTCGGTGTAAATCTAACAAAATATGTACAAGATCTATATGAACAAAACTACAAAACTCTGATGAACAAAATCAAAGAACTTAAAAATGGAGAGATATTCCATGTTCACGTATAGGAAGACTCAATATTGTCAAAATGTCAGTTCTTCCTAACTTGATCTATAGATTCAAAGGAATCTCAATTAAAATCCTAGCAAGTTATTTTGTGGATACTGACAAAATAATTCTCAAGTTTAAATGAAGAAGCAAAAGACTCAGAATAACCAACACAATACTGAAGAAGAAAAACAAAATTGGAGGACTGACACTACTCAACTTTAAGACCTACTATAAAGCTACAATAATCAGGACAGTGTGGTATTGCCAAAAGAATAGACAAATAGATCAATGGAACATAATAGAGTCCAGAAATAGGCCCACATAAATATAGCCAATTGATCTTTGACAAAGGAGCAACGGCAATACAATGGAGCAAAGATAAGTCTTTTAAACAAATGATGCTGGGACAACTGGACATCCACATGCAAAAAAAATGAATCTAGACACAGACCTTAAACTCTACACAAAAATTAACTCAAAATGCATCATAGATCTAAATGTAAAAGAAAAAACTATAAAACTCCTAAAAGATAACATGGGAGAAATACAGGAGACACAGGAGAAACCTAGATGAGCTTGGGTATAGCTTTGACTTTTTAGATACAACACCAAAGGCACAATCCATGAAAGAAATCATTGATAAGCTAGACTTCATTAAATTAAAAACTTCAGTTCTGCAAAAGACAATGCCATGATCTCAAAAGACAAACCACAGACTGCGAGAAAATATTTGCAAAGGACCCATCTCATAAAGGACTATTATCCAAAATATACAAAGAACTCTAAAAACTCACAACAAGAAAATAAACAATCTGATTAAAAACTGGGCCAAACGGGACTTCCCTGGTGGTGCAATGGTTAAGAATCCGCCTGCCAATGCAGGGGACACAGGTTCGAGCCCTGCTCTGGGAAGATCCCACATGCCACAGAGCAACTAAGCCCGTGCACCACAACTACTGAACCTGTGCTCTAGAGCCCGCGAGCCACAACTACTCAGCCCACGTGCCACAACTACTGAAGCCCATGTGCCTAGAGCCCGTGCTCTGCAACAAGAGAAGCCACTGCAACGTGAAGCCCGTGCACCACAACGAAGAGTAGCCCCTGCTTGCTGCAACTAAAGAAAGCCCACACGCAGCAACGAAGACCCAACGCAGCCAAAAATAAAACTAAAATAAAATAAATTAAAAAAAAAAAACAATTGGGCCAAAGACTTTAACAGAAACCACACCAAAGAAGATATACAGATGACAAAGAAGCATATGAAAAGATCTCCACATCATATGTCATCAGGGAAATGCAAATTAAAAGAACAATGAGAAGGAATTCCCTGGTGGTCAGCAGTTAGGACTTGGCACTTTCACAATCCCTGGTCAGGGAATGCAAGCTATGTGGCAAGGCCAAAAAAAAAAAAAAAAAAAATTAGATACCACTACACACCTATTAGAATGGCCAAAATCCAGAACACTGACAAATGCTGCCCAGTATGTGGAACAATAGGACCTCTCTTTCCTGGTGAAAATGCAAAATGGTACAGCCACTTTAGGAGACAGTTTGGCGGTTTCTTACAAAACTAAACATACTCCTACCATACAATCCAACAATCATTATCCTTGGTATTTACCCAAAGAAGCTGGAAATTTACGTCCACAAAAAAACCTGCACACACATATTTATAGCAGCTTTATTCATAATTGTCAAAACTTGGAAGCAACAAAGATGTTCTTCAGTAGGAGAATGGATAAATAAACCGGTACATCCAGACAATGGAATATTATTCAGCACTAAAAAGAAATGAGTCTATCAAACCATGAAAACACATGGAAAAAACTTAAACGCACATAACTAAGTGAAAGACCAATTTGAAAAAGCTACATACTGTAAGGTCCTATATTCTAATGATATGACATGGAAAAGGCAAAACTATTGACAGTAAAAAGATCAGTAGTAAACAAAGGGAGGGGGTAGGTAGGAAGAAGGTGTGAATAGGCAGAGCACAGAGGATTTTTAGGGTAGTGAAAATACCCTAAAATATACTGTAATGTGCATATGTGTCATTGTACGTTTGTCCATATTCGTAGAATGTACTACACCAAGAACCCCACTGTAAACTATGGACTTTGGATGATGATGCTGTGTCAATGTAGGTTCATCGACTGTAACAAATGTACCTCTCTGGTATGGGATGTTGATAATTGGGGAGTATTGATAACAGGGGACATATGGGGGGCAGGAGGTATATGGGAAATCTCTGTAACATTCCTCTGAATTTTGCTGTGAACCTAAACTGCTCTAAAAAATATCAGTCTTTTTAAAAAGAAAAAGAAAGAGAGAATCAGTCAGGCAAGACACTCAAGGCTGAGAGATTGGCCAGCTTAGGCCTGGACAGCAGCTGTATAAATTGAATCACAAAAGACTTCTCAAAAGCTGCACTAAATTAAATCTGTTACTGCATCAGTATACACAAATTATGTGATGCTGCTGCCATATTATTTTGATTTGTATTGTCTTATTGTACTCCAAATGGACAGTGGGAAAATGCCATTCTGAAGATCCACAAACTAATCTACAAACATAAATGTAAGATTTTAGAGGCACAAAAAGTCTGCGCTGTTCTAATACCTCAATTTTGTACCTTATTTCACTACTTTCTCCTAAACGAAGTTTAAGGAAGATCCCACTATACTCCATAGCCCACTTGTTATAAGATTTACTCAATATCATGATGTCTTAGCATCTGAATAATCTATTATAACTTTCTAGATAGTATTTTAACAATTACTTCAATTTTTCTCCCCAAGGAAAATAAATGAGTTTCCCCAGGCTCTGAGTGTATTTGTTATTACTTCAATTCCCCCTGCTTCAACTTTTTTTTGAAGTGAACATAACCTCCAGATTTTATTGTCTTCACAATAAAACAAAAGATGAAGTTTAGAACTGGAGTACTTAGCCCTTTCTCTTATCTCCTCCCAGTTCAAAATGCTTGCTGGTCTTAACAGTCAGCACTCTCTAACTCTGCAGCACTTTCTAGGCTCAATGCATTCAAGCCTCAGCACAATCTCCATTTGTAGTTTTAGCCTTTTTTCCAGAAAAGCAGCTTAGTCTGCTTCCTGTCATAAGACCGCTTTCCCTGAGCATTCAGAGAGTCCTTGCCCTTCTTGTCCTGTGTCCCTCTGTGGGTTTAATGCTTGGCATGCTTCTTACAGTTAGTTTGGCAAGTTTCAGGGATATACGCCATGTTTGTCTGTTTGTGGGGGTGCTGTTGGCAGGGGAAGAAGCGATTTCCCCCAATATTTAAGTTTTCATCTGAAGACAGAGGTTTAGAACAAAAAAATTCTTCTGCAGTATTACAGTCGATGCTAATATGTTCCACTTAAACAGTCTCATGGCATTAGTAAGTAATATAATAGGGACTTCTCTGGTGGTCCAGTAGTTAAGACTCCTTGCTCCCAATGCAGGGGGCCCAGGTTCAGTCCCTATTCAGGGAACTAGATCCCGCATGCTGCAACTAAGATCCTGCATGCCACAACTAAAAGATCCCACACGCCGCAACAAAGATCTCGTGTGCCACAGCTAAGACTCGGCACAGCCAAATAAATAGATATTTTTTAAAAAATAATAAGTAATATAATAAACCACATTTATGCTCTTCTTAATGACACATGGTAACCTATAACACAGAAAGAAGAGGCAATTCAACAGCAACAATTATAAAAGAAATTAGAAAAAGGCAAATTGTCACTAACAGCCCTAACAAGAATTGTTAGGTACATGTAGGTTGTTTTTTTTTAAACAAGGTCTTGACTTGGGGTCCATGACAAGTCAACTGGCAGGGAATGGGGGGATGGTCTGAGAGCCCTCTGAAATTAAAAGAAAATTGTGTGTGTGTATGTTTTTGCATTTCTTCTGAGGTAAGATCTCTAAATATACTACAGATTCCTTCAGATTTTCAAACAAGTGAACAAAAACTGATTAAGAACCACTGTTTTAAAAATAATTGTCAAAACAGTTTTAGAAGGAAATTCTATTAATAGCAGCTCACATTTATTGAGCACCTACTGTGTGCCAGGGACTAGGTTAAGTAACTTAACATAATTATTTGTTTTACTCCTCACAATAATCCTATTATACAAATAACTTAAAAATCCATGGATATGGATTTATATATACTACCAAATGTAAAACAGATAGCTAGTGGGAAGCAGCCAAATAGCACAGGGAGATCAGCTCCGTGTGGTGCTTTGTGACCACCTAGAGGGATGGGATAAGGAGGGTGGGAGGGAGACGCAAGAGGGAGGAGATATGGGGATATATGTATGCATATGGCTGATTCACTTTGTTGTAAAGCAGAAACTAACACACCATTGTGAAGCAATTATACTCCAATAAAGATGTTAAAAAAATAATAATTAAAATAAAAATCCATGGATAAATCTGTTCATTGATTCATTCACTCAGGTTTCTTGAGAACCAACTATAGCTCAGGCACTATTCATGCCACTGGTGAAACAACAATTAAAAACAAATTTCTTTCCTTATGGAGCCTTCCCTCCAGTCAAGGGGAAGAGAGACAAAAAATTAAATAAAGAGCAACAACAGATCACATAATAATCAGTATGCTGGTGAAAATAAAACAGAGTGATATCCTAGGACCTCTGACCAACAGCATGGCATCCCCAGGGAGCTCAACAGAAGTACAGAATCTCAGGCCCTACCCTAGGGGTCTGAATCAAAAGTTGCATTTTTAACAAAATACATAGGTGTTTCATATGCACACTGAAGACTGAGAAGCACTATGCTAGGGAATGACTGAGGACTCCTATAGATTATGAGGAAAAGCTTCCCTGTGGAAGTGACATAAGTTGACACCTGAATGCCCAAAGGAGTCAGCCCAGAGGAAGATCTGGGAGAACTTCCCAGGCAGAGCAAAGAGCTCTGGCAAAAACCCTAAAGTGAAAATGGAAATAAGCTTCACGTTTTCAAAGAAAGAAAAGAAAGTCTACGTGGCTGATTTAAATGAACAAGGTGGAGTATGTTACAAGGTGAAGTTGGAAAGGAGAGGAAGGACCAGATCATGTAGGGTCTTGTAAGCCAAGGTAAATAGTGTGAATGTGATAGGATTACGATCAAGTAGAAGGTTTTGATCAGGGGTGTGTCACAATTTGTTTTTTAAAAGATTAATCCATTTGTAGAAAATAAGATAATAGAAATTCAAAAGGAAAGCTGAAATGGAGGAATAGTATGATATTCAATAATGCTATTATATATTATATATAATATACATATATTTTTATATATGTATGTATTTTTATATTGTATGGTATTCAATAAAACTATTATACATATATATATAATACATATATATGTAAATTTTTTTAAGTGGAAGCAGAGAGACTAGTTAGGAAACTCTTAACAATAGTACAGTTCAGAGATGTCTATGATTTGGACCAGAGAGTTAGCACTGCAAGTTGCAGGTTAAGTAAACTGACCAAGATCATATAGTTAATAACAACAGCAGCAACAATTGCTAACCTTTAGTGGGTACTCACTAAGTGCCAGGTACTTTTCTAAGTACTTTACATACCTTCATTCATTTAATCTTCACAACCACCCTATGATGCAGGTACTAACATATTCCTACCTTAAAGGTGAAGACACTAAGGCACAGAGGGACTAAGTAAGTAACCTGTCCATGTTCCCATAGCTAGGCAGTGGCAGAGCCAGCATTTGTACCTACAGGTCCAGCAGGGAGGCAGGATGTTATAGTGGAAGCAGCATGGGCTCCAGAGTCATACCCTCCAGATTTATCTCCTGACTCCACCATTTTGACTCTGGATCATGGCAGCTTGGGCACATGATCACCATCCTAGCCAACGATGCCTAAGAGGAAGTCAGCTTCTGCCAAAATTTCTCCTGATACTCTTCAAAAGGAGACCAGGACAGAAACTCATTCCTTCCTGCCTTTGTACTTTTACCTGTGAAATTAAGATAGCTGGACTGCTGCAAGCACCTTAAGAACATGAGGGGAAATGCTGCTCACACACTGAGGACAATAATCTTGACATATGTTGTGATAGTTAATTTTATTTGGCAACTTGACTGGGCCATCGAGTGCCTATACATTTAGTCAAACATTATTCTGGATGTGTCTGTGAGGATGTTTCTGATGAGGTTAACACCTGAAACGGAAGACTGAGTAGACTGTCCTCCCTTATGTGGGTGGGCCTCATCCAATTACTTGAAGCCCTGAACAGAACAAAAGGCTGACCTTCCCCTTAGTAAGAGGGAACTCCTTCCCCCTGACTGCCTTTAAGCTGGAACATCGGTTTTCTCCTGCCTTTGAACTCAAACTGAAACATCAGTTCTTCATGGGTCTTAAGCCGGCCAGTCTTTGGACTAGAACTACACTATGGGCTCTCCTGGATCTCAGGCCTTCGGACTCAGACTGGAATTACACTACCAACTCTCCTGGGTCTCTGGGT
Source organism: Phocoena sinus (assembly GCF_008692025.1). Taxonomy (NCBI): domain Eukaryota; kingdom Metazoa; phylum Chordata; class Mammalia; order Artiodactyla; family Phocoenidae; genus Phocoena; species Phocoena sinus. The sequence continues at coordinate 51,139,879 of NC_045774.1, forward strand.
CTCCAGCTTGCTGACTGTAGATCTTGGGACTTGTCAACCTCCGTAATTGCATGAGCTGATTCCTTATAATAAATCTCTTTCTAAATGTATATACACCTTATTGGGTCTGTCTCTCTGGAGAACCCTGACTAAAACATATGTCATAAAGCTTAACTGTGTTGACACTGTCTCCATAGAGCTGAGAAATAACAACAAAGGGGATGTGTGGTCTCTGTGTTTTTTGGTGCTTTAAATTGGAATGGAATTTCAAATTCTACACAAAGGTAGATAGTTAAGAAAGTCTTAGAGATATTCTTTAGAGACTTAAGCAAAATGGTGGACCAGACTATTTCAACAAAAAGTAAGCATTTTCCTTTCAGAAATATTATTTTAAAGGTTTGCTTCACCCTTAAGGTTTTTTTGTTTTAATACCTGAGGTTAAATATTTTTTGAGAATCCATCTCCAACTTCATACTCAAAATCAGTAGAGATGTAGTTTAATGTGCAGAAGTTTTACATACAACTTGTCAGTAAAGTGGGGTTCAGCTCAAAAACATTCTGTAAAGATTTCTCAGCTCGAAAGTATCCTATGATTAAAGGAAAGAATTGAAGATATGCAAGATAACACATGACCATACAAATTTAAAGAGTTTTCAAGGTAAAGAAAACTATCTTTTTGCATTATTCCTTCCTAGACGGTTGTATGTTCAGAAATATTCAATACGATCTGTGATGAGTCTTGACTACTTCAAGGCATTACATGTGTTTACTTCAGTAGAATTAAGGATGTTATACAAAATTAACAGATTACAAGAGGTATCCATGTAACCCAGAAAAGTTATATGCTTTAGGTTCATTTAACAACTTAAGGTTTTCTTTACAGACCTTGGATTCATTTGAAAATTTATGAGTGATAGAATTCTGAAAGGTATTCTATATATTATCTTCTCCAAAAAATTCTAAGGTACATATTGTTATTTCTTACAAATGAGGAAACTAAAACACCACAAAATGTTAGAAAATTTAAGTGAATAGGCAAGATAAGATCTCAAGCTAAGTGACCCCAAACTACCACCAGGATATTGCCCTCATTAAAATCACCATAACACTACAGACAAGTGAAGATTGTGCTCCCATTTATCATAGCCAGGCAACAGAAAAAACACAAACCTCTCTCAGGCCCTCTAATTTGAAGTACTCAAGCCTCCTGGAGCAACCAACAATCCACCCCTCCTGGGTCTCCATCCTACTCAGGCCCAGCTCGAGCTCTGCCCTACCTGCACTCTGGGCTCAACCTGCCTCTGCTAATAAACGGCACTCTTGTAAAACTCGGTAGCAGCAGCAGCAGCAGATTTTTTTTTAATTGAAATATAGTTGATTTACAATGCTGTGTTAGTTTCAGCTGTACAGCAAAGTGATTCAGTTATACATATACATATTCTTTTTTCAGACTCTTTTCCATTATAGGCTATTACAAGATATTGAATACAGTTCCCTGTGCTATATAGTAGGTCCTTGTTGTTTATTTTATATATAGTAGTGTGCATCTGTTAATCCCAAACTCCTGATTTATCCCTCCTCCCGTCTTTCCCCTTTGGTAACCATAAGTTTGTTTTCTATGTCTGTGAGTCAGCAGCTTTTTTACTAAAAGCCCAAAGGTGAAGTGTTAGAGGAAAGAAATTCCTTTCCATATAAATCTAAAAGCCCTTACATTTCACATAGCTGGCTTTTAAGGATTTTGACTAACTAGATTTGTGTACACCTTTTTGAGCTTTGAGAACAAAATCTGGCACTAAATGAAGACCTAGCCCTCAAATACAAAGATGACACAAAGAGACAAATCAGTGCTGTATCACAGTCAAGATGATGTTGCCGTGCTACACAATGGGATACAAGTACCGACAGGTGCAATTAGGTTCAAAAACTTAATTATATTGAAAAGAATCATTTGAAAACCTATTAAATAGAAAAACTGAACAAGCAACAACTAATTTCACAAATTATAAAGCAGCTACAGAGTGTAAAGCTCTGTACTGAAAACTTCAAACACAGCTAGCTAGACAGACACTATAACTGCACTCAAAATACCAACAGGGCACTGGGGGAGATATAAACAAGTGGATAAACAACTTTAACAAAGTGTGGTATGAAGTAAAGGGAAGAGGAGGATGCTATGAGATCACAGAGCCAAAGCTAGTAACCTAGCTTAAGGAGATAAGGGTACTCAGAGGAAATGATGTTTCAATTGAGAGCAAAAGGACAAACAGGAGTTAACCAGGGAAAAATGGAAGGAAGGGAAGGAAATGCATTAAGCTGGGAGAAGGCTCTAAAATATGAGAGGATAGTACACTGAAGAAAATGAAACAAGTTCAGTATTGAGATATAAAGTGAAAGGCAAAGGGGGCAAGAGTTGGGCTACTAGAAAAATACAAAGGAACCAGGTGACACAGGGCCTTACAACGATAAGCAGTTTGAATTTAATCCTGAAGTTTCCAGGAAGCCACTTATGAATTTTAAAGAACTCAATGGCTTAATTATACCAGTTCTTAAGCAAAGGAGAATACTGGAAAACATTTTAATGGCTTTATCTTTCTAACGTATTAGCAATGACCTGTTGGAAATACAATAGAAAAAAAAAAAACGGATCCCACTTACAATTAAGATAAAAAGTCTAGAATAAAGAAGAGTCATAGTAACAATCAATTTGTAAGATCTATGTGAAGAAAACTAAAATCTTTCTCAAAGGCATAAATGAAAATTTGGGAGACTGGACACAGTGTTATCGAAAAGAAATGCACAACATTATAATATTGTCAGTTCTTCAGAAATTAATTTGCAGATTAAATACAGTTCCACCAAAATCCAAATCCAAAATCCTTAGAAAATCATGAAGATGCAAAGTAATGAGGGGGATCTTGACTACCAGATAAGAAAATAAATATAAAACACTATGAGCAAAAGATCAATGAATAGAATAGATATTCTAAAAGGAAGTCTTCAGGGAATAATTTAATATATAATGAAAGAGGGAGGCATACCAAATATTATCACTGTTCTTTTCTTTTATCACCCAACTTGTAATTATCTATTTGTTATTTATTTTATGTCTGTCTCTCTCAACTAGGCTGCAAGCCACAAGAGGGAAGGTACCATGCCTATTTAATTCACTGTATACCTAGCACCTACAATGCCTGGCATATGATGGGCACACAACAAATATTTGTTGAATAAATGAATTAAGCAATGGGAGCCAAGAGATTATTCAACAAGTGACATCTGGACAACTGGAAGACAACAGAAAAATTAATTTAGATTATCCCCTCATACTGCATACCAAAATACTTTCCAGATGGTTTTAAAGTGTAGATATATAAAAAATTTCAAACCAAAAAAAGAAGTATACATGAATATTTACCTAGTCCAGTGGTCTGCAAACTACAGCAGCCTGCAGGCCAAATCGGCCATACACATTAGTCTACTATCTCTGGCTGTTTACACACTACAACACCAGAGTTGAGTACAGTTGTCCCTCAGTATCTGCAGGGGATTGGTTCCAGGACCTCCTGCATATACCAAAATCCACAAATGCTCAAGTCCCTTATATAAAATGGTGCAGTACAATGAATAGTTGGCCCACTATATCCGCGGATGCCAAACTCACAAATATGGAGAGTCAGCTAAAGTTGTAACGGCGATCATGGCAGGCAAGGACAAAAGTATTATCTGAATGTTTACAGAAAAAGGCTGCCAATCCCTGATCTCTCTTAACAGGTGTGGACGTTCTAAATCCAATCCTGTCTGGACATCACAATCGCCTGTGAAACTCAGACTTAAGGACTCCCAATTAAACCCCAGTAGGAATGGATCAAAAACATAACTGTAAGAGCTAAAACTTTAAAATGCTTAGAAGAAAGCATAATTTTAAATCATCATGACCTTGGATTAGGCAATGATTTCTTAGCTATGACATCAAAGCAGCCAAAGAAAAAATAAATTGGACTTCATCAAAATTAAAACTTTTGTATATCAAAGGACATTATTGGGACTTCCCTAGTGGTCCAATGGTTAAGACTCCGTGCTCCCAATGCACGGGGCCTAGGTTCAATCCCCAGTTAGGGAACTAGATCCCACATGCTGCAACTAGGAGCCCTCATGCTGCAACTAAGACCTGGCACAGCCAAATAAATAATTTTTTTTTAAAAAAAAGGGACATTATCAAGAAGGTGAAAATACAACACACAGAATGACAGAAAATATTTGCAATCTATAAAGCTGGCATAATTCATTAAGAAATAGAATCCAACAATTTCACCTATGAGTATTTATCTGAAGGAAACAAAATCACTATCTCAAAAAAATAGCTGCACCCCCATGTTCATTGCAGCATTATTTAAATAGCCACGACATGAAAACAACTTAAGTGTCCATCAAGAGATGAAAGGATAGCGGAGCAACTAAGCCCATGCACCACAATTACTGAGCCTGTACTCTAGAGCCCACAAGCCACAAGCCTGCATGCCACAACTAATGAAGCCTGTGCACCTAGAGCCTGTGCTCTGCAACAAGAGAAGCCACCGCAATGAGAAGCCCGTGCACCGCAACAAAGAGTAATCCCCGCTCACCACAACTAGAGAAAGCCTGCGTGCAGCAATGAAGACCCAACGCAGCCAAAAATAAATTAACTAATTAATTAAAATAAAAAAAAGAAAAAAGAAGAGATGAAAGGATAAATCAATAGTAACATAAATCAGGATGTTGATTGCCATTGGGAGTAAAAAGCTAGTGATTTGGAGAGTGCACAATGGGAGCCTCTGGGTACTACAAATGTTCTATTTCTTGATTTAGGTTGTATTTACACAAATCTATTCTCTTTATGAAAATTCAGTAGGCTTTACACTTACCACTTGCGTACTTTACTAAATGAATCTTATACTTTAATAAGTATGCTTAAAAAATAAAAATGAAGTTAACAGTAATTATCTTTCCTGTATTTTCTACTATGCACATATAGTATTTTTATAATAAAAATAATTTATTTTTAATAGAAAAAATAACTAATCAAATACAAACAAGAGACCTGTCTTATAATAGCCCTAGGAGTCTTAAGGTGAGACATGAATATGACCTGGCCACCAACTTAATGCAACAGGACACAGAAAAGGTAACCTAAAATACTGCTCTGGCCAGACATGTCCGAAGGAATATATTGAGATATGTGGGCCACATTTTCAGAGTGACATTCAGAAAGCAGACTGTAATCTCAAGAAGGGAAGTAGTTCAAGGATCTAGAAACCATGTCATAAGATTTGACTGATAAGACAAGAGACAGTTGACATTGAGGAGAGAGTAACAACATCCCAGTACTCTGTGTCTAGCATACAGATGGCACCAAGAAATATTTGGGGAATGAATGAACAGATGAATGGGAGAAATATGTCTCTAATGTTTTAAAGTTTGTCAAATGGAATTGGGACAAGGAGGCAACCAATAATATGATAAATGAATAAATGACTATATAAATGAATAAGATATACTTAAAAAACTGTCATAAGCACACGAGAACTAGAGTTATATAAGTTGTGCCTGGGGAAAGAGTCAAGATGAATGAGGAGAAGTTACAGAAAAGCACTACTTGAAGAATTCTACTTAAAGAATTTTCTAGCAATTAGGGCTACATAAAAATGAACAGGATGCCTCAAAAAGAAACAATAAAGGCAGAAACTACCTTCCCACCTGACATTTAACTACATAACCCAGAGGTCCTCTTCAGCTCTATTATTCTATGATCCCATGAAATGTTATCTTCATATCTTGCTGCACAGCAAATAATTAACAACTTGAGTTCCTTTGAAAACAGTATTCATAAGCAGTATCTTACTAAATTAAGATAATTTACCTTAGTGACTTACCTGCATACTATAAATCAAATTTCAATAGCCTTCTTTGAAACATCATGACGAAAGCAGTAGCTCATATTTTCTAAGACCCTCTAGATATTCAGAATATCCAGAGAAAAGGTAGTTAAGTCCAGGATAACAATAACCATCCCTGGTTATCTATAGAGGCCCTCTGCACAATCTTAGAAAATCAAAACTTCGTTTTCTGGAATTCAAAGCACTGAAATCAGACTGAGCCCTTTGCCATTGTTAATATAAGTTAGTCTCCCTGAAAATCAAAATGGTTTTAGTAATTATACATAGAGTTGAGTTCATCCCATTCCTATTCACTGACTGGAATCTACCACCTCTAGCATTTCGATATTAATATTTCAATTACTCCCAGCATAGCCCTACATTTATATAACATTTCTTATAATTTTCAAAGGACTTTCTCGTATTATATAATAACTTATCTGAGCCTCATAGATGACACGTGAGAAAGGCAGAGTTAGGATGACTAATCCCATTCTACAGATGAGAAAAAAGAAATACCAAATTAAATGATTGATCCAGTACCGTAGGATGAAACCAAAATCACAATCTAGTCTTTCCAGGTCACATTTTATTATTCATCTGGTATCCCATATGTTCATTAGTCCTATGACAGAACTGATCAAAATTCTTCTTAGTAACAGTTATGGAATAAAATGAGCTTCACTTCTTCACAAAGAGAAAGAAGATTGTTGCCAAAAAAGAACACACGCTTAGTTAAATGAAATCAAAACTATATAAGGAATTTAGATTTCCAGTGTAAAATGTTTACCCAACTGCTGTGCAAAAAATGCACAATCAGGAAAAGCACATTTAATATTTCTAAAGGGCTGGATTAAAATTTCAGCTGTAACTTCATTACTGTAATTATATTTTTAATGCATATTTATTAAGCATCCATTCAAATACTGTGTTCACAATTATTCATGAGTGTTTTGTACATTTGTGTTGATTTTAACAAACTGTAAACAGTGGCCACTGACCAGAAATGTTCTCCTACAATGACAGAAGCCCATGCTAAGGTCACAGGCAGCACGTTTATGCTCTATTATGTTCTATTCATATCCCAAAGAGAAATAGCTGCTTTTTTCGAAAACTGCAATGGCCATCAATGACCCAAAAAGTCAGATTTACCAGTGACATTAAACACCTATGTTTGATTCAGTGATGAATAAACAAAGTGCAGAATAGAAGAAAATCAAATCTTAATTAAACTCTTTCTTTAAAAAAACAACATAAGCCATCATCAAGGAATGCATTTACTTTATTTATAAAAGGATGATTCAGGGGCTTTAAAAGGGTGCTTTTGATTTAAATAGAAAAATTATGAAAATTAAAACTAAATGCTTGCCAGTTATCATTCTTTTCCTTTCGAAGCTAATCTTAAATGTGCCAATGTGTGTAACTTTACAAAAGAAAAAAAACAGTACTTAAATTTCATAACAAATCAGTAAAATACTGCCTAAAAATCTGAATAAAGCTATTCTGAAGTAATTATAGGCATGGCCTAGCATACTGAGTAACTCCTTAATATTCACCCTTTTCAAACACTATTTAATAATGAGACCTAAGGGGTCTATTTTCTTTCAAACAATAAAGAAAAATAACGTCTATTTGTTATGTTCATTTATTTTAAATTTTTTACACAAATATATAAATAAGAATTTTTAAATGGAATCTACAGGAATTACATTTAAGATACAAATTGCATTATGAAGCTTTGAAGTAACTACACTAAGAACTGCATGTTCAGGCTTTAAAAATTGTTGAAAACTGGCACACCTGGTCAAGAATATGGATAGATAATGTGTTGAAAAGTATCTTCTAGGATGAGCTGAACGGAGAGAAGAAATAAGAAGGACAAGTAGGACAGTGAAAGAAGGTTATGAAAAAAGATTTTGGAGATTAAAGTATGAGGTACCTCCAGCAGGGTACACATAAAAATGGGACCTCAACAGAGGACCTTAGGCAAGGAAGACAAAACACAGCAGGAAGAACAGACATATTCGAAAGGCTCTTAAAAGAGAAATTAGAACAAATCTTAGTCACAAGCAAGAAAAATATATGAGTGGCCTAGGGAAACAGTATTAGATATAGTCAAGCTGAGGCTACATGACCTTCTGTCAGAATTTATAGAGCGTATTATTGCACTGGGCCTTTGACATCTATTATTTCTGTGGTACTTTTGTGAAAAGACAAATCCAAAATAGGTAAAACCAGGATTTAAGTGGTTAAGAATCCATCTTGCAATTCAGGGGACACCGGTTAGATGCCTGGTCAGGCAACTAAGATCCCACATGCTGCAGGGCAGCTAAGCCCGCACGCTGCAAATAGAAAGAAGCCCACTTGGCGCAACTAAGATCCGACGCAGCCAAAAAAAAAGTTAATTTTTAAAAAATAGTTAAACCCATTTAAATATTCATCATTTGCTTAAACAAACAGAATGAAGCTCTTGAGGTATAACATAGTGCAAATCTACAGTAGATCAATAATCCATCTCTGGACTTCTAAAGTTCCTTTCTAATGGGTTCTACTCTTGAACCCACCCTATTTCATCTGCCCACCCTCCACCCCAGAACTACATCTGAGCACTAGCTATGCCATGTAATAAGTTGTGCTATGCTTAAAAAAAAAAAAACTGACTGAAAGAAACCATTATCATGAAGTTAATAGTCTCAGGAGCAGGCATGAACCTTTTCTAATATAATAATAAACATTAACGGAAATCCAAGAAACATGAAGTTTCACACAGGGTGTTCATCTAACTGGGTAATAAAAGTCCAAATCCATTTTCTTAACCACTAATCTATACAGCCAATAAATAATACCAATTCATATGGCTGAGTTCTACTCACATTAATACCTAATCAAGATCTCCAATGTACATGTACTAAAGAAGAGATTGTGACTAAAGGTAAATACGAATCTTCAGTTAATATAGAGATCTAAAAATATAACACTGAGATACAGAAGGACACTACAATGATAAGAAATCACAAGGTGTGACTGTCATATTACCTTGCCTCTATGAAATAAACTTAATTTCTGGGACTTCCCCGGTGGTCCAGCAGTTAAGACTCCGCACTTCCACTGCAGGGGGTGCAGGTTCCATCCCTGGTCTGGGAACTAAGACCCCACATGCCACACGGTGTGGCCAAAAAGTAAGAAAAAAAAACAGAAAGAAAGAAACTTAATTTCTAAGGCTAGCTTAAGTAAAATAGATACGCTGGTTTTAAGTTTTAGAAAACAGAAGCGTTCTCTTCCTTGGCTTCTCTCCAATTTCCCCTATGACCTCTCTAACTGCTCTCTGATGAGGTCACCTTCTGCTCATAAAACATCAGTTTTCCTCAAGAACTCATCCCTAGCCTTTTCTCCTTTTCATTCTACAAATATTTCAAGGCTAGTTCTTCCATTCTCATGGCTCTCAACACCTCATATTTCCTTTCTTAGACTCAGATCCCATATTTCCTACAACTACTTAGACTTGTTTACCTGGAATTATCACTAACACCTCAACTTTAACATATCCAAAATGGAACCTCTCCCTAAAATGCCTCTGGCCTTACTTTTCATTTGTTTAGTTTCCTTTGATAGACGGAATTTGATGCCATTAAATTACCCAAACTAGGAAACCCAAATTGACCTTAACTCCTCTCTTTCCTTGTCTCCCCCAGATCCTGTCAATTTTACCAAAGCAGGGTCTCTGAATTCCCTCCTTTGCTGCCCTGCTCTCCATCTTTACCACAGCAGTAATTCAGGGCCTAAATCACTCTCCCTAAACTACTACAACTTCCTCCTAAAAAATCACCAAGCTTCCAATATTCCCCCATCCAGGCATTCCTGACCTGTTTTTCAGGTAGCCACAGGGATAATCATGCTAAAATGGACCTGATCACTTCTCTTCTTAAGAAATCGTCAGCAGTATCCCCCTGAGCCTACACATCTTTGCATACTATACAGGACTCTTCTAACCAGAATCCAGCCCACCTGCCAAGCTTCCTCTCTAGCTGCTCCCCCTGAGGGACTTATACATACACCAATAAGGGCCAGGTGCAGCTCACTTCCACACTTTTGCTAAAAAGCCCTCCCCTCTCCAAGCAGAGCTGCTTTCTCCTCTGTAGTCCTACAACACTTCAGATAGGCCTAGATTATGGTGGTGTTAATGTTCATTGTCACGGTAAAGAGCTAGTAGAACACAATGGTTTGTTAAGTTTGTGCTTCTGGAGGGAAAATGCCTGGGCTCAAATACCACTTGAGTAGCCATGCCTGTTTAGTCATTTATAAAATAGAGATGACAATACCTTTATAGATAGCACAGGGAACTCTACTCAATACTCTGTAATAACCTATATAGGGAAAGAATCTTAAAAAGAAGGATATATGTACATGTATAACTGAATCACTTTACTGAATCACTAAAGCAATTCAGTTTCACCTGAAACTAACACAACAATGTAAATCAATTATACTCCAATATAAAATTTTTAAAAAGAAACATTAAAAAATAAAACTTTTTTTAAAATTTTAAAATAATTTTATAATAGAGTTTTTATGAAGATAAAATTATGAGAGAAAGAAACGGCTAGCAGACTGCCTGGAACACAGAAAGGGCTCAATAAACATTAGCTCTTGTAAATCCATCTCCCAAGACTGTAAGCTATTCAAGGCCTGGGAGCCAATTTCATTCACTTTCCCCCTCCATACACTTAATACAAGACTTCAACTGAATTAGCAATCTCGAGGCATTTTCTACCCACACCATGACCACTCTGATTTCTAATAAAATGTTTCCCCATAACTATCTGGAGACTGAATAACTGTTACATTAAATGAAGATACACTTAGACCTAAAAGAAAACAAGCAGTAATATCAAAATTGACATATATACTTAAATTATTTAAGATACCAAATTTTATTGATACTTTCAATTGTTTAATAATCTGACTAATGGAAATATATATATGGCAAAATGGAATTCATAATTTGTACTTCCTAAGGAATTTAAAGTTAGGTGATATGAATGAACACCATTTTAGGACCCCTAAAGTTTTCACGTTTCCAGTTACCAAAATGTCTTAGAGCCAAGGCTGGCATTAAAGCTTAGGTGGGGACTTCCCTGGTGGTCCAGTGGCTAAGACTCTGCATTCCCAATGCAGGGGGCCCGGGTTCGATCCCTGGTCAAGGAACTAGATCCCGCATGCTGCAACCAAGACCCCATGCAGCCAAATAAATTAATTAATTAAGGAAAAAAAAATGTAAGAAAGAAATGAAGCACAAAAACAAAGAACATGCTCTTCCTTTCCCCTCATTCCTTTCCTTTATCTACTTCCTTCTTTTGTTTAACATTAAGTGTAATGTGCTTCCCTCACATTACACTGCAGTAAACAGTAGGCTTGAAAAGATGAAAAAAAGGAGATAAAACAAATGTCAACAGTAAATACCCCCCCAAAACATCAAGAAAACGATAGAAAACAAACTTAAATCAGACTCTAAATACTGAATAACGTTTCAACTTAAATTTTTCTTTTACTTAAAGAGGGGGAAGGAGCAACTTTAGTTACAATTAAATTGACCTCTAACTGCATTTTCATCAAATGTCCAAATTCAAAACAAATTCTGGGGCTTCCCTGGTGGCGCAGTGGTTGAGAGTCCGCCTGCCGATGCAGGGGACACGGGTTCGTGCCCCAGTCTGGAAAATCCCACATGCCGCGGAGCGGCTGGGCCCGTGAGCCATGGCCGCTGAGCCTGCGCGTCCAGAGCCTGTGCTCCGCAACGGGAAAGGCCACAACAGTGAGAGGCCTGCGTACCGCAAAAAAGAAAAAAAAAAAATTCTGCCACTTAACTAGCCAAATAACTTCTGCAACCTTGGGTTCCTCATCCCCAAAATGAGGATAACGGGAATTAAACAAGATGAGCATTTAGCATATTGCATGACCCAGAACAAACATTAAGGCTCATGTTGTTATGCTAATGTTCCTTAAATCCTAATTTTCATAAATTATGGTACATGCATTGAACGGAATTCTATTTTAACCATTTAAAACATGAGGTACAGGGACTTCCCTGGCAGTCCAGTGGTTAAGACTCTGAGCTTCCAATGCAGGGAGGGCCCATTCAATCCCCGGTTGGGGAACTAAGATCCCACATGCCTTGTGGCAGCCAAAAAAGAGGCAGTTCTACACGTATTTATATGGAATGATCTCCAAGATATACTACATGAAAAAAAAGAAAGGACCAGAACAGTGTGTATAGTATATTACCACTTCTATTTTTCTTTAATTCAGGTATTTATAAATATATATGGTGGATATATACAGAATGTCTCTGGAAGAATACATAAGAAACAAGTATGAGAAGTTGCCTCTGGGAAGGAAAACTAAACGGCTATGGAACAGGAGTGGAAGAAAGTCAACATTTTACCGAATTCCTTCTTGTACCTTTTGAATTTTGTGTTATTTGCTTGTATAGCCTATTCCAAAATTTTTTTTAAATAGTTTATATTAAGATCGAAACCTCATGCTACCAAAATATTCCATTATACAGTAAGTGGATTATGCTACACTTTACAGTAAAACCTAAGGTGACTTAATCACAGTTTTAGTATTAATTTTAACTCTATTTATGATAATAATCAAAGACTGATAGAGGTTTAGGTAAACTGCCAATGAGAATCAGTTTATTAAGATGTATAAGGGTGGGGTTCCTGGAGATTTTTTTTAAAAAGGAAAGCTTAAGTATGTGGATGAGGGAGCAATAAGAATAACGTCATTCATTCACTCAAAAAATATATCTGCCCATCAGGTGCCAAACACTGTGCTAAGTGCTGAGGAAACAATGACACCCAGTCCTTGCCTTTGAGTAGCCCGCAATTTAGTGGGAGTATATGAATATAGTAAAACTAGCACTCCTGTGGCCTTGGTTACTCAAAATACAGGTTCATTCACTGATGAATAACAATTTGAAAGAATGAATGAATGATGCAAGCCCAGTGACAAAATACGCCTCGCTGAAGCCTCTAGGACTTGAAAAGAACACAAAGAATCGACCCCTCAATCTGAGAATGTCAGTACACTTGCATTCCCGCAATCCAGAGAGCACGCAGGGCCTGCAGATGTCAGAGGTACAGTCCCAGGTCACCAGCCTGGAGAGCTTGGGATGGGGCAGGTTGGAAGAGTTCCCAGCCCTCAACCCCACACTTGAATCCCTTCAAGCGAGGTACTCCCCACACCTGGGTTTCCAGGTCTCTAACAGCCGGGAAGGAACAAACCCTGGGTCGACATCTAACCCTCAAAATGAAAGTTACTCTGGGCCACCTCCCTCAGTGCTCCTTCATGAGCAGGCAGTAACAGCGGTGCAAGAGAGGGTGGAACTCCTCTCGAAGAAACCTCTCGAAAACCGTGAACCAAGGAGGCAGTTTGGGGAGCTCGAGAAGGGAGGGTGACTGCCCCGAGACTTCCCCGGTCATAAGCAGTCGTCTCGGCTTACTCCAGATACAGTCACTAACCTTTACAAAAGGGGTTTCCAGGGGCGGTGACCGAAGTGGGGAGGGCAGCGGCCCAAGCCCTGCACCGGACACATCTTCCTCTCAGCCGGCTCGGCGCTAAGCGCAGGGTAACCAAGGGCGACCAAGAGGCCGCCATCTTGAGCTCCGTACAGGGGAAGGAAGAGGAAAACTTTATTGAAACCCAGAAGAGAGACGGTAGCACAGACAAATCCAGCCGTGCTCACGGAAGGCTCCGCCCGACAGAACGAAAGGGAGCAGCGGAAGAACGCGACCTCTAGTAGCTCGAGGGCAAGCTGGACTCCGATGCCCTTCGATCCCTCCGGGCAAAGCAAACCGGGACTACGACTCCCAGCATGCAGTGCGGCGGCGCGGGGGCCGGGCGAAGGGACGGGGCGGAGGGCAGCTTTAGGCTGGGGGGAGGGGCAGTTGTCCGCCCAGCGCCTGCTGCAGCTGATCTAAAAACATTTTCAAGGAGTTAGAACGTGTTTGCGGCGTGTATTCAAGTAACCACTCCTGAGCCTTTTCGGTTAGCGTACCTGACCGAGATTCCAAAACCTAAATAAAGTGTAGGTGATCCAGTGGGCCTTCATATTTTAACGAAATATTGTTACCTCCGTAAACGGTATCCCCAATTTATTTGCCTCCAGCGTCCAACGCATCTTTGGCAGAGTACATGAAATGTGCTCCTACCATTTTTACTTTTTGTATTTCAAGAGCATAAATCATTTTCAATGTGGCATATACTCAAATGTTTTGAAAGAACATGGAAAATTTGTGTAACATGGGAAAGCCAATGGCCCGTGATGGACAAGTAGATAGAGTGGCTGTGGGACAGTGTATCTAAGGAGGAATTTCTAAGTGATCTGCCCTAATTTGATTAAACAAAAAATGTTTTGAGTCACTATGATAACTGTATTGGGAATACAAACTGCTGTCCAGAAGAGGCAGGCAATCCGGTAAGGAAGGATAAAGAAAGCGACCAAAGATTCCACTAGGTGTTCTGGAAACAGTGAAAGAGCACTTTGGCTGGGAAATCAGGAAGGCCTTCTAGAAGCTTTATTTTTAACAGGAAACGAAGACCTTCCAAGAACAGGAAATAGAGTGAGCTAAGGCAGGCAAGCAAGAAAATCTGGACTAGGGACTTTCTTGGCATTCCAGTAGTTAAGACTGTGCTTCCGCTGCAGCAGGCACGGCTTCCATCCCTGGTCGGGGGAGCTATGATCCCGGGTGGCGCAGTGGGGCAAAAAAAATAAAAATAAAAAAACTGGATTACAGGAAGGAGAAAGCCACGTTTCAGACTACACTAGAAAGAGTTCCAGGAAGTTAGGTAGTTAGTCTACAATAGAAGATTCCAAAGAAACAGGAAAAGGAGAGCATATAGCATGGTATAATATTTCGGAGATTTCTCTACTGACTCTGTCAAATCGTTTATAGAAAAATTATTTTGAATGTGTCTTTCAAAATGTCATTTCACATTTTTTTCTATCTTTAATTCCATTGTCTGACACGACAAACTATTCCTTCATGTTTGTTTCATTTAATGTTACTAATTTTTGGTGTGACACTTCGTGAAAGGCCTTTTGAAAAAACTGTACTGTTTCTTCCTTGACTTACATATTCATTACTCTCAAGACTTTTAGAGAGTGTCTGGGTATCATTTTGTTTCCTCTGGGAAAAAAACTGCTTGTCTTGGTCTTGGTCAATGAAATTACCTCTTAGTAGAGATTCCAAAGGCTTAATAATTATGGAAGTGAAATAGGAACTCATTGATAGTTTAATGCCAAATTGGCAGGAAGATCTGCAGGAAATTTTCACATGACTGTGCAAGTGGACAGAAACATGGCAAATGAACTTTATTGTGTACAAGTATGAGGTAACTTGGAAATAATTTAAATTACATTTGTTGTATTCAAGAGAATTTATTATGACCAGAAAACTAATTAAGTAGCCACTGTAAACTATTTTATTAAAATACCAATCCCGAAATCCTGCTGTTCCTGCAATTGCTAAAACACAAACAAAAAAAAGCCCTAAGGCTTCCCTGGTGGCGCAGCGGTTGGGAGTCCGCCTGCCGATGCAGGGGACACAGGTTCGTGTCCCGGTCCGGGAGGATCCCACATGCCGCGGAGTGGCTGGGCCCGTAAGCCATAGCCGCTGAGCCTGCGCGTCCGGAGCCTGTGCTCCGCAACGGGAGAGGCCACAGCAGTGAGAGGCCCGCGTACCTAAAAAAAAAAAAAAAAAAAAAAAAGCCCTAAAAGGCATTTTGAACATTATCAGAAAAAGTAAATCAGAAAATCACAAAGCATTATCTTTTCCTACTAAAAAATCTCCCTAGAGAAGTGCCAATTAGTTCTGGACTCTAATCTCAGGGACAAAACCAGGCCAGGGCTTCCCTGGTGGCACCGTGGTTAAGAATCTGCCTGCCAATGCAGGGGACACAGGTTCGAGCCCTGGTCTGGGAAGATCCCACATGCCGTGAAGAAACTAAGCCCGTGCACCACAACAACTGAGCCTGCACTCTACAGCCCGAGAGCCACAACGACTGAGCCCACGTGCCACAACTACTGAAGCCCGCACGCCTAGAGCTCGTGCTCCGCAACAAGAAAAGCCTCCGCTCGCCGCAACTGGAAAAAGCCTGCGTGCAGCAATGAAGACCCAATACAGCAATGAAGACCAATCAATGCAATCATTAAAAAAAAAATGATGACAAAAATGGGAAAGAAAGTGGTTGGTCGATAACATACTATGGTAGGTGAGTTTCTGGAACTCACAAACCTGTTTCCCACCTCAAAGCTTTTACATTTCCTGTGCCTTCTGCATGGAATGCTCTCCTCCAAGATATCTACTTGGTTCACTTCCTTGTGTCCTTAGTTCCTTATGCTACCTTGCCAGTGAAGGCCTTTCCTAACCACCTAACTACCTAACTTCCTCCTTCCTAGCTTTATTTTCTCCAACATCACTATATATACTTTACTAATTTATTAGCTTATTATCTGCTCTTACTGCTCTTCCTAGAGTTTAAGCTCCATGTGGACTGGGATTAATGTCACTTTTGTTCACCGCTGAATCCCCAGGGCCTCGAATAGTGCCTAAGTTAGTACACACTCCATAAATGTGTATTAAGTGACTGAATGAGTTGTCTTAATACAAATACAAAATTTATCATCATTTTAGTCTTTCTGCAAAAACCAGACTACCTGCTTCATGAAATCAGTGATGCTCCTAATATTTTGAGTCCACTTGAAGATTAATAAAAACCACCATCGGGCTTCCCTGGTGGCGAAGTGGTTGAGAGTCTGCCTGCCGATGCAGGGGACACGGGTTCGTGCCCCGGTCCGAGAAGATCCCACATGCCGCGGAGCGGCTAGGCCCGTGAGCCATGGCCGCTGAGCCTGCGCGTCGGAGCCTGTGCTCTGCAACGGGAGAGGCCACAACAGTGAGAGGCCCGCATACCGCAAAAAAAAAAAAAAAAAAAAATCTAATTCAATATCAGAGAAGTAATTGGAATACAGCCAAAGCATCCTTATTTTTCACTTATTTATTCATTCATTTATTTATCATCACACGTTTCCTCATAATTATAGGTTCTTCTAATTTAACAAAGAAACACTTTAGCTACAAGAGACAATATGGTTCATTTGAAGACACATAAGGAATGATTTAAACCATAAAAACTCATTTTCTGGAGTCAGAGTCAAAATATCTAGCTTCTAAATTCCAATATTTGTAATTAAAGATCCTTGGTCAAAAATATAATTTAGGTTCCTTAATTTCAACAAACAATAAATATGCCTAAGTGCCTTATTACCTATGGAAATTTCTAAACAAGATATACCCACCTCAGTAATATAAATTTATATCAAGTATAGATGTTGTGGCAAGCAATCCATTCCTTCTAATAAGTAAGAATTACACATCTGCTGAACTTCCAACAAAAGCTACCATTTTTTTCCTTAATGAAACACTATTTCATCTGTAACCAGAGACTGGCCAAAGACAAAATATTTGAAGTCATGTTCAGTGCTCAACTCTTTATTTAGTTTCTTTCTACTTATTTTCAACAACAGATTCAAAATAACTGGTTCGGTTTGTTTTTCAGGTTTTTTAATTGAAATATAGTAGATTTACAATATTATATTAGTTTCAGATGTACAGCATAGTGATTCAGTATTTTTAGAATATACTCCATTAACAGCTATTAATATTATAAAATAACGGCTATAATTCCCTGTGCTATAGAATATATCCTTCTTTCTTATCTATTTTATACATAATAGCTTGTATCTCTTAATCCCATACCCCTACCTTGCCCCTCCCCACTTCCCTCTCCCCACTGGCAACCACTAGTTTGTTTTCTAAATGTCTGTCTGTTTCTGTTTTGCATCTATGTTCGTTTGTTTTATTTTTGATATAAATGATATCATACGGTGTTTGTCTTTGATTTATTTCACTAAGGATAATATTCTCTAAGTCCATCCATATTGCTGCAAATAGCAGAATTTCATTCTTTTTATGGCTAATATTCCATTGTATATATAATTTGTTTATATATATATACATATATATACACCACACATATATATAAACACATATATACACCACATACACATATATGGTGTGTATATATATTCCCTCTGTTCATGGACACTTGGGTTGCTTCCATATCTTAGCTATTGTAAATAGTGCTGCTATGAACATTGGGGTGCATGTATCTTGTTGAATTAATGTTTTCTTATTTTCTAGATATATACCCAGTAATGAAATTTCTAGATCATATGGTAGTTCTGCTTTTAGTTTTTTGAGGAACCTCCATACTGTTTTCCATAGTGGCTGCACCAATTTACATTCCCACCAACTGTATAAGTGTTACCTTTTCTTCACATTCTTGCCAAAGTTTGTTTTCTGTAGACTTTTTGATGATGGCCATTCTGACAGGTGTGAGATGATACCTCATTGTGTTTTTGATTTGCATTTCTCTAATAATTTGCAATGTAAAGCATCTTTTCACATGCCCATTAGCTGTTTGTATGTCTTCCTTGGAGAAATGTCTATTCAGATCTTCTGCCCATTTTTGGATTGGGCTGTTTTTTTTTTTAATTTTTTGTTTTTTTGATATTGAGTTGTATGAGTGTTTTTCAGTTTTGAATATCCTTTATCAGGATTTTTTTTAATTTGAACCACATGATAATATGTCTATTTGTCTATTTACCTATATATTTCCTCCTTAAATGTTTCTTACCCAAATTTTAAGGGGGAAGGAGAGGCTTTTCTTATGTAATTTCTCCACATGCCCTCTCTGCCATCTTTCTTTTTTTTTTTTTTTTTTTTGCAGTACGCAGGACTCTCACTGCTGTGGCCTCTCCCGTCGCGGAGCAGAGGCTCCGGACGTGCAGGCCCAGCGGTCAAGGCTCACAGACCCAGCCGCTCCGCGGCACGTGGGATCACCCCGGACCGGGGCACGAACCCGTGTCCCCCGCATTGGCAGGCGGACTCCCAACCACTGCGCCACCAGGGAAGCCCCCATCTTTCTTTTTAAAATAGCAGCAACCCACAGCCATTTCTAACCTCCCCCAAATCCACATGCAAATTTGTAATCTGGGAGCCACCTTCAATTAATTTCTCTTCCTCATGATTCACATGCAATCTTTCATTAGATATAATTGAATCTATCATCTTAATATGGCATAAATCCACCAACTACCATTGGGTCTTCCTCCTGTCTTTCTGAGGGTAATACAGTCATCTCCTAACTGGCTCTGTCTCTATCTCCTCTGATCCATCTTGCTATCAGGTTTGTTTCCAAAAATGTGACCTATCTGACCACATTGCATCACAGATTCTGAACTTGCAATGCCTCCCTACTGTCTACCGAATGAAATACAATTTATTATGTACCTTTAGAAAATCAAGATCTGGTTCCTAACCTACCTTACCATCTTCTCATAAGTGATTGAAACCCAGTGATTTACCAAGTATCTCATTTGTTTTCATGAACCTCCACATATACTATTCTCAAAAAACTGGAAAACTGATCTCATCTTCCCACACCCTACCCCCATCTTTATTTCCTAAATGCGTTCTGATACTTTTCTTATTGGGTTGGGCAAAAAGTGCCTTTGGTTTTTAAGTAAAAATAAAAGACACGTTTTTCATTTTCACCAAGAACTTTATTGAACAACGTAGTCACCCTTTTTTTCCACTACCTTCTGCCATTTTTCAGGCAACTTCATAATCCCATCTTCCCAAAACTTTTTATCTTTTTGAGCAAAGAACTGTTCCAGGCGCCTTTTACAGTCTTCCAGGGAATTGAATTTGTTTCCATTAAGAGAACTTTGTAAAGACCTAAATAAATAGAAATCCGAAGGTGTAATGTCTGGTGAATTCAGTGGATGAATCAGAACTTCCCAGCCAAGCTGTAACCGTTTTTGCCTGGTCATCAAAGAAACATGTGGTCTTGCGTTATCCTGATGGAAGATTATGCATTTTCTGTTGATTAGTTCTGGACGCTTTTCATCGAGTGACGCTTTCAGTCGGCCTAATTGGGAGCAGTACTTGTTGGAATTAATCGTTTGGTTTTCCTGAAGGAGTTCATAATAGAGGACTCTCTTCCAATCCCACCATATACACAACATCACCTTCTTTGGATGAAGACCGGCCTTTGGTGTGGTTGGTGGTGGTTTATTTCGTTTGCCCCACAATCTCTTCCATTCCACATTATTGTATAGTATCCACTTTTCATCGCCAGCCACAATTTGTTTTAAAAACGGAACGTTTTCATTACGTTTAAGTAGAGAATCGAATGTGGAAATACAGTCAAGAAGGGTTTTTTTGCTTAACTTATGTGGAACCCAAACATCAAAGAGATAAACATAACCAAGCTGGTGCAAATGATTTTCAATGCTTGATTTGGATATTTTGAGTATGTCGGCTATCTCCCGCGTGGTATAACATTAATTGTTCTCAATGAATGTCTCGATTTGATCGCTATCAGTTTCAACTGGTCTACCCCACCGGGGAGCATCATCCAGCGAGAAATCTCCAGCATGAAACTTTGCAAACCACTTTTGACATGTTCGATCAGTCACAGCATCTTCTCCATACACTGCACAAATCTTTTTTTGCTTTTCAGTTGCGTTTTTACCTTTATTCAAATAATAAAGCATAATATGCCAAACACGTTGCTTTTTTCTTTCATCTTCAATATTAAAATGGCTACACAAAAATTCACCAATTTGGATGCCTTTTTTTTTTTTTTGGCTGTGTTGGATCTTTGTTTCTACGCACGGACCTTCTCTAGTTGACGTGAGTGGGGGCTACTCTTTGTTGCGGTGCGCGGGCTTCTCATTGCGGTGGCTTCTCTTGTTGCGGAGCACGGGCTCTAGGTATGCGGGCTTCAATAGTTGTGGCTCACGGGCTTAGTTGCTCCATGGCGTGTGGAATCTTCCCAGACCGGGGCACGAACCCGTGTCCCCAGCATTGGCAGGCGGACTCTCAACCACTGCGCCACCAGGGAAGCCCTAATGTAATTACTTTTATATAATAATTATGATTTTGAAAGTCTGCAAAGTGATTAAAGGGCATTTTCTAAGAAATAGATTTCTGGATTTAAATTATACAGTTTTTCTGCTTATAGTTTTGGTGTTATCTAATTTATTATTATTACTATTATTAAATAGTTTTGAAGTGGCAAGTATAGAGTTAGACATTTACAAATATCTGAGATGTTAGGTCTAAAATGTTTTTAATCACAGATTTTGAAAGTTGACACAAGTATATCCCCGTTATCCTTTTTGTTTTTTTAGCATTTATTAGTTTTGACTTACTCTAGCATGTTATACACATAGCACCTGTGCCCATTTAGCAAAGAATTTCAGTACAAATCACTCTGAATTGAATAGACATCTCTAAGAAGCATTACAATTGTTGAAATATTTTTAGAAACTGAAACAAGGAAATAAACAACTTCAGTAAAGTGATTTAAATAACAAATAACGTATCTTTATAAACAGCTTATCTCCTTGAGAACAAAGAATAAACAAGGAGATGAGGTATTTTTTCCCTTCACTATTAAAGCAGATCACAATATGAATGGGTGAAATGTCATGAATAATTGGAGAAAATCACAGAGTAATCTTCAAAAAAAACATCTGATTTATTTAAAATTGTCGTTGTTTGTCTTATTAGAACCTTTATTTAACCTTGTTATCCACAATGCAGTATTCAAGCTGGGCTATCAAAAACATACTTTGGAACTAACGATATTTTGAAATTTTTGACTTTCTCAAATGCAGGCTATGGTAATGTAAATCTCCCATGGCAGATGTTTTACTTGGGACCTAATTAATTGACAGAAATGCCTGTGAAAACTAATATTTTGAATCTAAAATGACAGTAAATAAATCAAGGTTTTGAAACACTCTGTCAATAGATTTAAGCTCAGGTTTCTGGTCAAGATGATCATCAAGCTTTCCAGTACTAGATTCATTTAGTTACAACATTGATTGAATAGCCTCTGCTCACAGGCCTAGCCACACAGCACCAGTCACTTCTAATCATGGCTTCAAGGCTTCATCCTATGATTTTCAACTACATTCTTTCTTTCTAGGTAAGGCCATTTCCTTATCGACTTGTTCACAGATTCTAGGCATTTCAGGGCTTACCATGTGTCCGGCACTGTTCTAAATGCTTTATAAATATTAACTCTCAGTACTCATAATCACCTGGTAAGGTAGATACTATTTTTGTCCCCATTTTACACATGAAGAAACAGAGGCACAGTCAGGCAAAAAACTTTTCTAGGGTTACTTGGCTACTGAGGATTTTGCCCATTTCCTCTACCAGACCCTCACTAAATATAATTGATTTGCTCATAGCATTGTCTTCAAGTCAGACACATTTATGTAAAATATAAATTTCTAGGCAAGAGATACCTATACTATAAAAATATATCAGAATGGTAGTACGTAAATCACACTAGTATTGTGCCTAATGGATAGAAGAAATTAGAGAAAGCAAGGTAGCATGGAGATCTCTGTGGTCTAACATTAACCAAGCTAGGGTATGGCAAGGGGGTGAGGGCAGATGAGAAAGAGGTGAAAAAGATGATGCACAGCTAAAGCCCAACCAATTCAAAAAATAATACTTACAGCAAAAAGGATATAAATATTGGGGGTATTGCTTGAGAGTAAATGGAATGAGAGTGACTTTAGATATGCTGAGTTTGGTTAGTCAATAGGACAACAAACAGAAATAGCACATGGGTGCCTGTGTGAGTGTGTGCTGTGGGGTGGCAAATATTGTAGTAATATGCTCATACTCCAAGTTGAGGTAAGTATCGATTTGGAAGCGTTAAACAGCTGAGTGGATCAAGCCTTGTCGCAGCAGGCCTGGTCAATCTCTCTACTGAAACCAGCCCACAGGTTCTGGCCAAATATACCTCCTGTGAAGATATGTTCCCAAACGAGTAGTTAGGAGAGCTTACTTCCTTTGCAAACACAACTAGGAATCAAAGCTGGTGTGCCTGTGTATATCCTAGTGGCTAAGGCCTTTCACTAGAGCACTGATACAAATCCACAGAGATTTGCCAGACCTTTCACCTCCCAGTAGGAGCTATGGCGCTGTTTGCGTCCTGACACTCTCTTCCGACCTGGCATCTCATAGATTTCCAGTCTGGGCAGTCCTCAGCTGCTAAATGCAGTACCTTCTTTGGGTCAAACTAGAGAAACAGGGGCAACTATTTCTCAGGTCCATTCTTTTCTCTACATTCCCACTGCTGCTATCTTAGTTCTGCCAGAGTGATCTTTCTAAACTAAAAATCAAGTCACTCCCATTCAGTGGTTTCCTTTAGAATGTCTTTAGATAAGGGTCAGAACCACAAACACCGTAATGCCTCATGGCCTTGTCCCTCTGGCCTTAGTCCTTGTCATTTTGCACTTTCATTCCAGTAGTACTAAACTATGTGTAGTTCCCCAGCAGTGCTTTCCTCTGGGCCTCTGTATTTATCTCTTTCTCTGGAATGCACCTCCCACACACAGGCACACCCAAATCACAGGCACTTTGCACGTCAAACACCAACTTTATGTCTCAGTTTTGTTGCTTCCTTGTGGAATTCTTTCCCTACTACCCTTGAGACTGGGTTATGTGGCTCTCATCACGTTCTACTGACATGTCCCTACAACCAGACTGAAAGATCCTGGAAACAAAAACCATATCTTTTTCGCCACCTTCCCTCCTCTCCATGCTCCCTCCTGCCCTAGCACCTAGCACAGCACTTGGTTTACTGTAGCTGCTCAGTACATATTTGTCACATGAATGGCTAGAATGCTCTAAGCGTCCTAAGGGAGACATATCTGTTCAGCTAAGGAGATCACATGATGCTATTGGTTCTGGAAATGACCCTCTCCCTGCCCCACCAACTAATCAATACAATATATATGGCATTCTTCAGATTCTCTAGATCCTTGCTATTTGGTGTGGTCTGAAGACCAGCAGCGATGGCATTTTCTGGAACTTGTCAGAAATGCAAAATCTCAGGTCTCATCCTAGAACTCCTGGATCAGAATCTGCAGTTTTATACAATCTCCAGGTGACTTGTATGCATATTAATGTTTGAGAAACACTGCTCTAGATAACACTGTTGGTTCTTTACTTAGAAAGTTCATAATCCATTTTCTTGAGAGAAGGAATACAAATGCCTGGTTCCCACTGTTCCCACAGCTCAGGATTGTGTATTTTCACCCTGATTCAGGTTTACACTAACCTTGCCTGGCCTTACATGGTTGAAATCAGCCACTCTGCATGAGGTCAGGGGCTTTCAATTTCAAAAGGAATCCTGCGGTGTTTTTTTTTTATCCCCCCAGAAGTCAACCACTTGAGCAAGGATAGAAATTGCTCATTGTCATGGCTGCTTTTGACTCTTCCAGACACTGGATCCAATGTCATCTCTAAGAGGAGAGTCCCTCCTCACCCAGGAGTGTCTGAGCAGTCCTGATGTCTAAGGAGTCCTCAGCCATTGGCTGGAGTGCTCAGCATTTGCCTGTGAGCAGCCACGGGATATGTGGACTCAGAACAAATGCAGTAATGAATTTCAGCGCACAGCAGCTGAGGCCATAGGTTAATTATGTTTCCTGAGGCTAGAGATCTGAGAGGCACATTCTCACGGCTACCACAAAGGGTTATGAGAAGATATAGGGAAAAAGGCATAATTGGTGGAGAAGAACTTGGATAAAAGCAAGAGAGGGGGGTTCCGATGTTGATACAACCAGCTGGGCACTGCCTGATTTACCAATACAGAAGAGACACTAAATCACGCAAAAAAAAGTAACCAAATGTAGAATTGAGTGTGCACTGGAAGAGACACTCTGTGAAGGATCTCAGGGTACGGAGTAAGACCCCTCTAAGGGCCTGCCTAAAACACAACAGATCAACAGATGCTCACTAACCTGCCTTCTGAGAGTGAGTCACGTTACCAGGCTTAATTTGCTGAGTGGCTTGCTCCAGGTCTTGCCTCTTCTTTTATTCTTTCTTTTTTTTTTTCGTCTTTTTTCAGGATCTTAGTTCCCCAACCAGGGATCGAGCCCATGCCCCCTACAGTGGAAGCACGGAGTCTTAACCACTGGACCACCAGGGAAGTCCCCTGCCTCTTCTTTAAATGAAACTGTGAACAAATATACAAGGAAAATCGGTGTGAGGACGTATTAACCTCCCCAAGATCCCAAACTCTTAGTCCAAGAAGCAACCCTGCAGTGACCCCTCCATGACCGTGGAAGTAGAGAACTTAACCTTTAAGGGAAGGATAGAGACTATCTGATATGCTCCTAGAAGGGCTTAACATCATCTCCAAAGCCTGAGTCTCCAACCCCAGCTGGTCGTCCAACAATTCAATTCAATTCTGACACTAAATACCTGGATTTAGCACAGACCCTGCAGGTTAAAGAGTCAGTCCCACAAGACTGCTCCCACTTCAGACACCAGCCTTAAATGGGTTGCCTAAGCTACCCACTCCTGCCTGGCTGGTTACAAATGTGAGGATTCTCACGACCCCCTTCCCCCCTCAGGTTTGATAATTCGACTCACAGAACTCAGAAAAAAACACTTTACTTATGTTTAACAGTTTATTATAAAGGATAACAACTCAGGAATAGCCAAATGGAAGAGGTGTCCAGGGCAAAATATGGGGGTGGTGTGCAAGGCTCTTCCTTGCCCTCTCCTGTCTGCCACATTCCCAGGAGTCAGGGGGTGGGGCTGAAAATTTCACTGTGCTTTGCAGATATTGCAATTTTACAAACTGAAGGTTTGCAGCAACTCTTAGTGGAGCAAGTCTATCAGCGCTATTTTCCCAACAGTATTATTTTTTAATTAAGGTATGCACATTGTTTTTTGAGACATAATGCTGTAGCACACTTAAAAGACTACAATGTAGTGTAACATAACTTTTGTATGCATTGGGAAACGAAAAAATTTGTGGACTTGCTTATCTGTGATATTTGCTTTACTGTGGAAATTGGGAACTGAACCCATAGTATCTCTGAGGTATGCCTGTACAGTAGCTTATCCTGCAAATATAATCCCATGTGTGTGTAATGACGGCACATTCAAGGTTATTCACTGCGGCACTGTAATAGTGAAAGACTGAGGTCACCAAAGATATTCATCTGTAGGGGATGCAGTGGAGAAAAATGTTTTCCTCTACCCTTCTAGGGTAGATAATAATTAACTTGACATAAAACAACGTAACGGGAGAGAAACAAATTTAATTTTGTATGTACAGGAGTCCAATAGAAGCATGAGACTAAAGAGCAGGTTGGGCAGTTGAAGCTTATGTACCACCCTGAGCTAAGGAATGGGATAGGGGCCTGGGGCTTCCAAGGAACAGATGTTTGGCAATTAGATGTTTGCTCTGCCACAGAAATAGGTCATTCAGGCAAAAGTTCTCTCTGGTAATAGCTCTCTCTAGGCCAGGCCCCCTATCTACGTTCTTTTAGGTAGTGGCGAGAGAGGTACAAGTTTTTCTTGAGTCTGCTGCATCTTGATTGCCCTCCGTTCAAGATAATCCACATGCCAAACTGGCATATTTTGGGGTCACACATTCTGCTCCCCTTCAGGGACAAGTTAAATAAATTATGGTACATCAGGTAATGAAATACTTTACTGCTGGATAAGTGTGGATCTATCTCCAAGATACATTGTTAAGTAAAATAAGGTGCAAAAGTGTGTGTTTCCTATGATGCCATTTTTGTTATATATACATATATATATGTAAACATGCTAGAATGTTTCTGGAAGGATACAAAGATACGCAGCAAGAAACTGGTAACAGTGGGTGTCAATGGAAAGGGGAACTAGATGGCTGCAGACAGGGATTGGAGGCAGCTATATCAATGGATACTCAAGTGCATTTTGACTTTTGAATCATGTAAATGCTTTATTTAAAATTAACAAACAAGCCGCAGTGTTTATAAATAATGTCCTCAATACCAAATCTGAAAATGCCCGCATTCTCAAAAGCTGGAAGTAGCCTGGGCAGGCCTTGAGCTCTCAGAGGTTCTGAGGGTGACTCATGTTGTAAGTAGTCTTCAGTGGAGAGGAGGGAGATACTGAGCTTTGTGGGGTTTACTTTGCTTTGTACTGCATGAAGTGAGGCTACATGCTGAGAGTAAAGAAGAGGGGTGTGAAATACAAGAAGAGGATAAAATAAGGGAATGCTGAGGTGTGTTGAAGGGTCAGCTGAGATTGGAAACCATAAATTTACAAAGGCGTCAGCTAGTTCGGGATTTTCTTCAGGAAATCACAGCAGCCTGGGAGCAGGGGTTTAGAGGTAGGTCAGGGTGTGAGCTCTGAGTTAGAAAAATGATATGAGTGGCCAGGCTGGCCCTTGAGAAGTTTACAGGACTTCACTAGGTTCGTCACATTTTCAGAGTCTGACACTCTGGAGGTCCAGCTACTTGGTTTTACCATTTTCCTCAGAGGTGATTAGGCCTGGGGGAGTGATGCATTAGTCAAGTTCACAAGACACTGATTGATAAGACAGAACCTCAATTTACAAATTTAAAATGAAAATATAAACTAGCTGGTCCCACAAGGCAGCATCTCCTTTTGCCTACAAGAAAGTCCTCATAACAAATAATCCTAAAATGTATATGGAACCACAAAAGACCCAGAATTGCCAAAGCAATCCTGAGGAAAAAGGCATAACCCTCTCAGACTTCAACAATACCTCAAAGCTACAGTAATCAAAACAGAGAAGTATTGGCACAAGAACAGACATATGGATCAATGGAACAGAAGAGAGAGGCCAGAAACAAGCCCACACACCTATGGTCAATTAATCTCTAACAAGGGTGGCAAGAATATACAGTGGAGAAAAGACAGTCTCTCCAGCAAGTGGTGTTGGGGAAGCTGGAAAGCCACATGTAAATCAATGAAGTTAAAACACACTCTCACAGCATACACAAAAATAAAATCAAAATGGCTTAAAGACTTAAATATAAGACACGACACCATAAAACTCCTAGAAGAGAACACAGGCAAAACATTTTCTGACATAAACTGTAGCAATACTTTCTTAGATCAGTCTCACAAGGCAAAAGAAATAAAAGCAAAAATAAACAAACAGGACCTAATCAAACTTATAAGCTTTTTGCACAGCAGAGGAAACCATAAACAAAACAAAAAGACAACCTACAGAATGGGAGAAAATATCTGCAAACAATGCAAGAGACAAGGGTTTAATTTCCAAAATATACAAACAGCTCGTACAGCTCAATATCAAAAAGCAAACAACCCAATCAAAAAACTGGGCAGAAGATCTAAATAGACCTTTCTCCTAAGAAGACATCCAGATGGCCAACAGGTACATGGAAAGATGTTCAATATCACTAATCATTACAGAAATGCAAGTCAAAACTACAATAAGGTATCACCTCACACAGTCAGAATGATCATCATCAAAAAGTCTACAAATAAATGCTGGACAGAGTATGGAGAAAAGGGAACCCTTCTACACTGTTGGTGGGAATGTAAACTGGTGCAGCCACTATGGAGAACAGTATGGAGGTACCTTTAGAAATTAAAAATAGAGCTACAATATGATCCAGCAATCTCACTCCTGGGTATTTATCAGGAAAAGATGAAAACTCTAACTTGAAAAGATACACACACCCCAATGTTCATAGCAACAATTATTTACAATAGCCAAGGCATGGAAGCAATCTAAGTGTCCAACAACAGATGAATGGATAAAGAAGATGTGGTATATATATATATATATATATATATATATATATATATATATATATATAATGGAGTATTACTCAACCATAAAAAAGAATGAAATATTGTCATTTGCAGCAACATAGATAGACCTAGAGATTATCATATTAAGTGAAGTCAGACAGAGAAAGACAAATACCACATGATATCACTTATATGTGGAATCTAAAAAAAAAATTATACAAATGAACTTACTTATGAAACAGAAACAGACTCACATACACAGAAAACAAACTTATGGTTACCAAAGGGGAAAGGGCGGGTGAGAGGGATAAATAACAGTTTTAACAGATACACACTACTATATATAAAATAGATAAACAACAAGGATTTACTATATAGCACAGGGAACTACATTCAATATCTTATAATAACTTATAATGGAAAAGAATCTGAAAAAGAATATATATATACATGTATGTAATATATAACTGAATCACTTTGCTGAAACCTGAAACTAACACAACATTGTAAATCAACTATATTTCAATTTTAAAAAATGTTTAAAAAGTCCTCATAGAAAATGAAATTACTATCAGCCGACTGTTCAGTGATCTCTGAATAAAGAGGAGTAGATGATCTTAATGACTAGAACTACCTAGCTGTGATAATCTAATATACTACTCAAGGAACACAACTCTCAAGGTGTCCACAGTAATTCAGGCACATTGACAAATTATTTTTCTAGAATTGAACCATTAGGAAAACATAAAATTGGTTATAGTTTTCTATCACCTTAGCCCATGGTTACAATATGGTTGTATCTTCTCGTCCCCACCACCCACTTCAGTTGCCACCCTTGTGTTACCAGTGTTAACAGTTTGGTGTATATCCTTTGCTACAAAAATATGCACATATAAAAGTACATACATACAATGACAGGGTTTTGTTTGTTTACCCAAATGGGATCATACTGCACAAATTATTCTTTGATCCTTACTTACCAAAACATCATGGATATTCCTCTTCTAATTCTAATAACTAAAACTAGATATATTCTAACATCTTAAGACATAAAAATAGGGACTTCCCTGGTGGCACATTAGTTAAGAATCCGCCTGCCAATGCGGAGGACACAGGTTCAAGCCCTGGTCCGAGAAGATCCCACGTGCCGCGGAGCAACTAAGCCCGTGCACCACAACTACTGAGCCTGCGCTCTAGAGCCCGCGAGCCACAGCTACTGAAGCCCACGCGCCTAGAGCCCGTGCTCCGCAACAAGAGAAGTCACAACAGTGAAAAGCCCATGCACCAAGACGAAGAGTAGCCTTCCCAAAATAAAAAAAAGAGTAGCCCCCACTCACTGCAACTAGAGAGAGCCTATGCAGCAACGAAGACCTAATACAGCCAAAAATAAATAAATAAACTTGAAAAAATAGAATTATTTCATTTGCTCTAGTATATAATTTATATATTACATATAAATTACATAAAATATTATATAATTTCCCTTAGTTTGAATATACTATAATTCAAGCATTTCTAATTCAGGCTGTTTTCAGTTTTTGCCACTACAAATAAAGCTGCAATAAACATCCTTGGACTTACATCCTTAAGTACTATGGTCTCTTGAAGCAAAAGCTGGATTTTGGGATCAAAGTGTCCTGAATATTTTTAATTTGGATAAATATGAGCAAATTGCCTGTTTCCTTACAGTCTCCCTAACACTGTATGTTTCTGTTCTTTTTGATTTTTGCCAATATGATAGAAAACAGTATTTCATATTTTCTTTAATGTATTGATACATTTATTTGATTAGTGAAGTTGAGCATATTTTTCCCACTTATTGTCCATTTGAATTTCTTTTCCTAAGAGGCAGCATGAAATAGTGGTTATGTATATAAATTCTGGAGCTAGTTTTGCCATTTTGTACTTGTTATTTTGCCTTTCTGCCTCAGTTTCCCCATGTGTAAAATGGAGACAGTAATGGTACCCACCTATAGGGTTGTTAGGAGGATTTGACAAATTCATTATCTGAAAAACATGTAAAATTGTACCTATCCATATTCTTTGCTCATTTTTCTATGGGATTGTCTTTTTCTTATCAATTTATGGGAGTTCTTTTTATATTAGGAATATTAGCCGTTCACGATCTTACATGTTACAGATATACTTCCCCCAATTTTTTAAAAAATAATGCCTTTTGATATGTAATTTTTATTAAAAATTTATGTATTTAAATGACATTTTCTTTATAGCTTGTTTCCCATATTGCTTAGGAAGCACTTTTTTTACTCAAGGTTATACAATTTTTCTCCTAAATTTTCTCTAAACGTTAAAAAAAAAAAAATTTCAGGGCTTCCCTGGTGGCACAGTGGTTGAGAATCTGCCTGCTGATGCAGGGGATACGGGTTCGAGCCCTGGTCTGGGAGGATCCCACATGCCACAGAGCAGCTGGGCCCATGAGCCACAGCTACTGAGCCTGTGCGTCTGGAGCCTGTGCCCCGCAACAAGAGAGGCTGCAACAGTGAGAGGCCTATGCACCGCAATGAAGAGTGGCCCCCACTTGCCACAACTAGAGAAAGCCCTCACACAGAAACAAAGCCCCAACACAGCAAAAATAAATTAATTAATAAACTCCTACCCCCAACATCTTTTAAAAAAAATTTTTATTTTTCAATTCTATCTTGGAATTCCCTGATGGTCCAGTGGTTGGGACTCTGTGCTCTCACTGCTGAGGGCCTGGATTCAATCCCTGGTCGGGAACTAAGATCCCACAAGCCATGTGGTGCGGCCAAAAAAAACCACAACAAAAATAAATAAATTCTATCTGGAATTTTTCCATGGTATAATGCAGGGGACTAGCTATGTGGTCTCCCTATTCCCTAGACACTCAACTGTGTCAGCAACATTTCCCCAATTAATTGAAATGCTCCCCTTGTTGTATATCATGTTCGTTGTTAGGATCTGTTCTGCACTCTATTTTATAGAGAGCCCAAACCATACTCGTTTTGTTTGTTTTTTTCTGGCCATGCTGCGCGGCTTGTGGGATCTTGATTACCGGACCAGGGATCCAACGCAGGCCCTCGGCAGTGAAAGTGCAGAGTCCTGACCACTGGACTGCCAGGGAATTCCCCATACTCTTGTTTATAGTTAGCTTTGCGGTGAGTTTTAACATTTGGTAAAGCAAATCCCACTTTGATTTTTTTTCACTTTCATAATCTTCTTGGCTAATCTCCAACATATGAACTTTAAAAAAATCTTGTCCAGTACTACCCAATGCACCCAAGGCAGAGAGGAGGTTAAAACCAATCACAGTGGGATTCTGATTATATTTGCATTATTAATTTTATTTATTTTTTATGTATCAAACATTTTATCAAATCATTAATGAGAGAATAAGATGTTACAATTGTTTCAGAGAAGTAAGAGGGAACAGACGTATACATAAACAATCAGGAATGCTGATAAAAATTTTTTTAATTAAGTTTTTTATACAGCAGGTTCTTATTAGTCATCCATTTTACACACATCAGTGTATACATGCCAATCCCAATCTCCCAATTCATCCACCACCACCACCACCCCCCCGTCACTTTCCCCGCTTGGTGTCCACATGTTTGTTCTCTACATCTGTGTCTCGATTTCTGCCCTGCAAACCGGTTCATCTGTACCATTTTTCTAGGTTCCACATATATGTGTTAATATGTGATATTTTTCTCTGACTTACTTCACTCTGCATGAGAGTCTCTAGATCCATCCACGTCTCTACAAATGATACAATTTTGTTTCTTTTCATGGCTGAGTAATACTCCATTGTATATATGTACCACATCTTCTTTATCCATTTGTCTGTCGATGAGCATTTAGGTTGCTTCCATGTCCTGGCTATTGTAAATAGTGCTGCAATGAACATTGGGGTGCATGCGTCTTTTTGAATTATGGTTTTCTCTGGGTATATGCCCAGTAGTGGGATTGCTGGGTCATATGGTAATTCTATTTAGTTTTTTAAGGAACCTCCTGTTATTTTATTTATTTATTTTTATTTTCAGCTGTGTTGGGTCTTCATTGCTGCCTGCGGGCTTTCTCTAGTTGCAGCAAGCAGGGGCTACTCTTTGTTGCAGTTCACAGGCTTCCCATCGCAGTGGCTTCTCGTTGCGGAGCTTGGGATCTAGGTGTGCAGGCTCAGTAGCTGTGGCGCACGGGCCTAGTTCCTCCCTGGTATGTGGGATCCTCCCCAACCATGGATCAAACCCGTGTCCCCTGCATTGGCAGGTGGACTCTTAACCACTGCACCACCAGGGAAGCCCCTGCATTATTAATTTTAGATGAAGTGATATTTTTCTGATATTAAGTCCTCCTATTCAGGAACATGGAGTCTTTTTTACTTAGGTTTTGGTTTATATCCTTTAATAAAATTTCATAATTTTGTTCTTGTAGATCCTGTGTCTTCCTTATTTTTTTTTTTTTTTTTTTTTTTTTACTTTTGGTCACTGATGTGAATAGGGTATTTTTTCCACCTCCAGTCTAACTAGACATTGCCTAGACAGAGGAAAGTTATAAATTAAGTTCTTTACTTTCACTTGGTCACTAAATTCTCTTGTTAATTCTAGTAGCTTATTCTAGTGGCTTCTTCTTTATTGATTTTTCTAGGAATACAATCGTATCTCCTGAAAAATAAAGATTTTTTCCTGATGTTTATCCTGGGAAGCTCTTTTTTAGCTATTTGACAGTGCTGCTATTTTCTATAGCTGCTTCCCCACTGCACGCAATTGTTGCTGCTGCCCAAGGCTGCACTGAGTGGCCTCCAATGAGACAGCTTTCTAAGAGAATATCCCATGATTGCTTTGTACAGGTGTCAAACACAATACAGTGGTTGTGGATGACAACACAATACAGTGGTTCTTGGTCTCTTAGCTCTCATATATTCCAATTCCAAGAGTCATTTACACACATTTTTGAGCTCACTGCCCTAATCACAGCAGTCAAGTTTCCACTTGGTCTCTTGCAACAGGCCCAGCAGGGAGTCCTGCCTGGGTACTTATTCTGATATTACTCTTACTCTTTGACAGGGAGATATACTCAGAGAGAACTTGACTGACCACCCTAATGAGCTTGTCTGGGTCACTCTCACATTTTCCAGTTTTATTTTCTTTATAGTACCAATCATTTTGGCAGATATGTTATTTATTGCTTTATTATCTGTCTCCCCAAGATAGAGCATATACTAGACAATTAATCTGATGAAACCAAGGAATTTCAATGTCTTCCTCACCCTTTTACCTCTAGTATCTAGAGTTGAAAACACCTAGTAGGCCTTCAATAAATACTTGTTTAATGAATGAACGTTGAGTTTTCTTGAAAATAATCTACATCACATTTATTTTTTTAATACCAACTTTTCTTATTTTTATTAAGAATGGTTGCTAATGATCCAGACAATTTTTCAGCTTAAGGGACAGATCAGATTATTTAAAGTGAATGGGTTTTCTGAAACTCAACATAGAAACGCAGAAAGAGTTGTGAGACTATAACACCAAGGGAGAGAACTCCCCAGGCAGGAATAAACATCTATCCTTCTACCTCAATGCTCAAACTCTGCATTTGTTGGAGATTAAACGCGATCTACTTAACTGTTTTGTCTTTTTTTCATTTCTGATAAAGGCTTTTTTGAGTTCCATTTCAAATGCTGTACCAATACGTTTACCGCTTTTTTTTTTTTTTTTAATTTACTGGAACTTTGTGGGAACTGAAGGGGAAAAGTTGCAGATCACTCAAACATCAGAAAGTCAAAGCAGGTTTCAGCCCATATATTATCTGTTATCTTGTTTTAGAGGGCCGACCAGTCTCCCCAATCGGTTCGACCGCACGGTTATGATCTCGCGACGTTGTTTTTATTCCACTCTACTTTCCCACGTTCAATTTACCAAGCCAGACACATGTACGGTGAAACTCTCAAGTTGATATCAAAATCATTTGAGGCATCAATTCAAGGTTACCTAGACAGGCGTTTTCAGTGGTTTACAGTGAGACGGTGGATAGTTTGCCACTGAGCGTAGGCAGTTTTGTTCGGATTGCGGGCAAACCTCCCCTACCTCGCCTTTTAACTTTTGTCCCCGCGGCTCCCAAGACCGCGAAGATCGTTTCCGGCGTTCTCCCCACTGGTCCAGGCCAAAACAGACACAGAAACACAGGAAGCGCCCGCCCTCGCACCCCCGGTCCCGCAGCACCTGGGCGCGCTCGCCCGATGCACTGTGGGCGCTGTAGTCTGGCCGGAACGTGTTCGCACCTACAAGTAACCTGACTGCGCTTTTCTTCCTCTGCCTGGTGCGCTGTCACCCTCCGCGGTTTCCGCTGAGGCTCCCGGCCCGGGACGCAGCGTTCCGGCGTGTCAGCTGTTCCCCTCTTGGGGACAGGAGGCGGAAGCCGGAGGGGCGCGGGGAGGAGCTACGCGTGCGGAGTGAACACCCACTCTACGTGCTCGTTCGCCCTGCGACCGCTGCGCGCGAGCCCGGCGTCCCCGCGGCGGGCAGCAGCTGCGGCAGCGGGGTCGGTGGAACTCCGAGGGGGTGGACGGAGCCCGCGGCGGCGGCGGCGGCGGCTGCAGCAACGAAATGGCGGAGACCGTGGCGGACACCCGGCGGCTGATCACCAAGCCGCAGAACCTGAATGACGCCTACGGGCCTCCCAGCAACTTCCTCGAGATCGATGTGAGCAACCCGCAGACAGTGGGAGTCGGCCGGGGCCGGTTCACCACCTACGAAATCAGGGTCAAGGTGAGGCCGTCTTACTCCCCTACGGAGAGACCCCTCCTACGGCCCCTGGTGCCCCCAGCCGACCCTGGAGCGCAAACCCTCAAACGGCCAAGGCCGCCTAGGCCGGGGCTCCCGGCTGTCCGCGGGCGGGGTCGTGGGCCAGGGCCCTTCTTCGTGTAGGGTTTGGATGGGGGCGGCAGAGTGAGCTGAGCCCAGCGCTGGCACTTGAAGAAGGTACTCGAAGAAGAGGGCGTGGGTTGAGCGCCGCTTGCCCCTCAAGCAGCTGATCTGGGAATGACATCTGAGTTGGAAAGGGGTAGATCTTTCGAGAACACAGCCCTTCATCGGGAAGGGAGCTAGCTGTGACTGAGAAAGGGGGTTTGCGCAAAGTTGAAGTATTTCCGGTTTTCTTTTCCTGTATACTTTTCTCCTAGGTGGCCAAGCCAAGCTGATTGCTTCAGGCCCTTCCCAAGCTACCAAACTCACCTAGGTTGTACGCTTTTCTGAACAGAAGAACCTCATGGGAGTTCACAAAAGCCTGACAAATTTGGTAGGGCTGAGCCAGGAGAGAACGGTGATTGGAAATGATTGACGTTAGTATTTTGGGCCACCGTCGAGCTAAAGGCTGAGGAGTGGGGAGTGTTGCCTACCTCACAATCAAAACTACCACTGCTTTAAGAAAAGCCTGTTCATTTAGGATTTTGCTCTCCTAATTTTGAGATTTGCACTTCACTGAATGAAGGAATCAGCTGAAGTAGAAACACATTTATAATTTAATAACTAGTATTTGTTGGCAGTAAGTAATTCAGATGATTTGAAAGATGCTAATTGAGAATAGCGCTTCACTTTCACTCTCTAGTTCAGAATTAAAGAATTTCCTCATGTATGGAAGTATCCTTAAAAATTAGTTACGTAAAACGAATCCAGCTGTTAATGACAACAACAACAAATTACTAAAAATTAAGCGTAAGAATTTGGTTTTAGAGTAATCAAAATTTACATAGCAAGTTACTATTAACATTTAAGTGGACTAATTTCTCATTAACTCACACTTTTTTGTGTGGTAAAATACAGCAAAGTTTAACATCTTAACCATTTTTAACTGTACAGTTTAGTAGTGTTCAGTTTATTCACTGTTGTGAAACTTACTTTAAAAAATGATTTACTTTTCATGTGTTGCTAGAAAAATGTAACAATCGTCAAACTTTTAAGATATGAAACGAACAGGTTCATGTTACAAGCCATGCTTGTCTCCCTAAGGATGTGTGGGCCACAAGCAGTCTTGTTACAGTGAAACTGCAAAATTTGAGCTCCAGTGTACCTAGGGAAGTACATTATCACGTAAGCCAAGTGAAAAAAATGAGGCACTTTTTTTTAACTTGGAATGGTTTGGGATTGTCTTAAATATATGGCAGATCGTTCACTAAAAAGAACTTCCTCTTTTACCCTTATTCACTAGCATGTTTTCCTTTAT
Source organism: Phocoena sinus (assembly GCF_008692025.1). Lineage (NCBI taxonomy): Eukaryota > Metazoa > Chordata > Mammalia > Artiodactyla > Phocoenidae > Phocoena > Phocoena sinus. Next base: position 51,176,729 of record NC_045774.1, read on the forward strand.
TTCTTGTGCTAAAACAGAGCCTGGTGGTCCTATTTCTAAACTTCCAGAGCTAGTACTTCCTGTCACACAACTGAAGTGGAATCTCCTGCCTACATTTCCTCCATTTAATAACTTTGTGTTTATCATGCTGAGTGCATTATATTAAATGGACTCTAGTATGATAATTATTTTTAAAAATTCATCTGATATTTTATTACCATATAGCTTACGTGACACTTAAAAATAGTGTTTATGGTATGATCATTTGTATTCTGGAGATTAAAATCCTTTTTAAGAGTGATTAATGAGTTAAGGAATTAACAAAGTACACATCTACACTGGTTTGTTAGATTATATACACCAGTTTGTTTTGCGTTAATGACTGTTAAGTCATAAGTCATGTGCCCTCTAAGAAAACGTAATTGAGTTTCTAATGCTTATGAAATGCCATTGGGGATTCTCTTAATAATGTAATGTATTAACTTAAAACTCAGGACACCATATAGTAAGATAGTAGAACTTATTTTAGCAGCATGTGATTTTTGAGAGAAATTAAGGTAGAACTGCCAGGGAGATGAATAGGTAAGTCATTTTGTCATTTTTTTTTATTACTACTTTTCTGAACTCTTCCTGCTATCCCTAGCTCCTGCTGCTTGCCTTCTGCTGTTGAATTTGACATGTGGCAAACCATTTTATGTTACAAAGTTTGGGCCCTTAAACTATCTTATAGTTACTGTCTCATTCTAATCTTGAGAAAAATGTTCCATTTTATAGGATCTGATTGAAATTACTCTAATTCACAGAGTAATTTTATCTGGATGGTGGCACTTTAGAATGCAAGTTTCCCAATCTCCATTTATCTTTTGGTTTGAGGATAGTGTTTAAGACTATTAGAATCACTTGATTAATATCTCTGGGCTTTTGAAAATAATTGGTACAGTGGTAATGTTTTTTAAAATTGTTCTAATGGTAGATATAGCAGAGAGCACCATAATGATTAAAGGTTTTTGAAAGCTCAGGGTCTAGAATTATTTTGGCATATTAAAGAGAAGGCTAAAGGTGAGATTCAGTCACTGTTTATGAAGTTTGTGCTATAATGTAACTTTAATTTTCTGGAGATTTTAAGTTAATTAAGGTCTGTTGTACCTGGAGACAACTGTTTTGAATAGGAGTGAAGTTAAGCATCTTTCTTTAGCTCTGAGTTCAAAGAATAGATTTATCATTTATTAGCAGAGTAAGGTGCAGAATCTAAGCTCCACTTCCCCTCTGTAAAATAGGTATGCTAATAATAGTACAGTTGGCCCTCTGTATCTGCTGGTTCCTCATAGGAGGATTCAACCAACCACAGATCTAAAATAATAGAAAAAAATTCCAGAAAGTTCCAAAAAGCAAAACTTGAATTTGCTGCACACTAGCAACTATTTATATAACATTTACATTGTATATTAAGTATTATAAGTAATGTAGAGATGATTTAAAGTAAAAGGGAAGGACTTCCCTGGTGGCATAGTGGTTAAGAATCCGCCTGCCAATGCAAGGGACACAGGTTCGAGCCCTGGTCCAGGAAGATCCCACATGATGCAGAGCAACTAAGCTCGTGTGCCACAACTACTGAGCCTGCGCACCACAACTACTGAGTCTGTGCATCACAACTACTGAGCCTGTGCTCTAGAGCCCACGAGCCACAAGTACTGAGCCCGTGTGCCACAACTACTGAAGCCCACATGCCTAGAGCCCGTGCTCTGCAACAAGAGAAGCCACTGCAATGTGGAAGCCCACGCACCGCAACGAAGAGTAACCCCTGCTCCCTGCAACTAGAGGAAGCCCCCATGCAGCAACAAAGACCCAATGCAGCCAAAAATAAATAAATAAATTTATTAAAAAATAAAGTAAAAGGGAGGATGTGTGTAGGTTATATGCAAATACTAAGCCATTTTATATAAGGAACTTGAGCATCTGCAGATTTTAATATGGAGGTGTGTGTGTCTTGGAACCAAATCCCCCGTGGATACTGAGGGATGACTGTACCTACCTCATAGGGATAAATGCCACAATGCACATAAATCTCTTTAGCACAGTGACTGATATATAATAGGCACTCAAAAGTTACCTCTTTCTAAATACAGCTACTTCTAAATTAAAAGTCAGGGGCTTCCCTGGTGGCGCAGTGGTTGAGAGTCCGCTTGCCGATGCAGGGGACACAGGTTCATGCCCTGGTCCAGGAGGATCCTACATGCCGCGGAGCGGCTGGGCCTGTGAGCCATGGCCGCTGGGCCTGTGCGTCCAGAGCCTGTGCTCTGCAACGGGAGAGGCCACAGCAGTGAGAGGCCCGCGTACTGAAAAAAAAAAAGTCATTGATCAGCTAACTACATTTTCTATGTTAATGTGCAGTTGAGCTACTAAAATCATTGAATTTTCTTGTCAAGAAACATATATTTTGTGGCATTCCACGTGGGAAGTTGAGATGCCATTCATAACATAGTAAATTTCACACTTAAGAACAAAAATAATGAATAGAATACTCCATATTTTAACGTAGTATGTTTCCTATGATTGTACTAGGATTTTTTTCCAGTTTGAGATATAATTGACCTACAAAATTGTATTTGTTTAGGGTGTACAACATAATGATTTGCTATATACATATATATAAATGATTACCACAATAATTTTTTAAATAAATTTATTTATTAATTTACTAACTTTTTGGCTGCGGTGGGTCTTCATTGCTGTGTGCAGACTTTCTCTAGTTGTGGTGAGCGGGCTTCTTATTACGGTGGCTTCTCTTGTTGCGGAGCACGGGCTCTAGGCGCACGGGCATCAGTAGTTGCAGCACGTGGGCTCAGTAGTTGTGGCTCACGGGCTCGAGTGCAGGCTCAGTAGTTGTGTTACACGGGCTTAGTTGCTCCGTGGCATGTGGGATTTTCCCAGACCAGGGCTCGAACCCCTGTCTCCTGCATTAGCAGGCGGATTCTTAACCACTGTGCCACCAGGGAAGTCCAATTACCACAATAATTTTAGTTAATATTCATCACTACACATAGTTCTAAAAGAAGCTTTTTGAAATTGAGGCATATTAAAACATAACACTGAATAGTAAAGTTTACTAATAAACAGTGTGATGAGAAAGATAGTGAAAGTCGCATCTTGACAGTATTTGCCATTCTAAACCTGTATTGGTGATTCTTCTCTGGATGAGTCCTCTCATTTTAAATTGAGAGTCATTAATATCCTGATCAGAAATAAGTTAATTTTTAGACTTGTTTTTAGGATTTATAAGAATCAGTTGTTAAAGGGCCAAAATAGTTTTTTAAAGAATCAAGGCATTTTGGAGCCAAAGGACATCTGCAGGATCTGTGTAGCTTTATCAGTTGGCCATGAGATGTTGTCTGATATACATATTTGCTGCCAGCTACAGCTCACCTCCAGGATCTCTATCAGGGAAAGGCATTTTGCTAGCTTTGAAGAGTCTCATCTTACCTAACCCATCCCTTAAGATGGGGGGAGGGAGGCAGTGGCAATTAAAAAGTAGCCCTGTTATATTGTGTTAAGGGAGTCTGTTCTATGTTGTTCATTTTGACAAATAAGGGAACCAAGGCACAGAAAGTTGTCTCTAACCCAAAGTAAATTATCTAACTAGTGTCAGAGCCAGGGTTGGATTTGAAGTATTCTGGTCCTGGGTCAGAATTGCTTCACAGCTGCAGTTAATTGAATTTAAAACAATACATTAAAACCTTTGTTATCCACTGCCTAGTGTTGGGTAACCCTCAAGTGTCTGAACCTTTAGAAGGAAATCCCAGTGTTGGCACCCTTGAGACCTGAGAGTTGACTCTTCAGTAATCCACAGTAGATAAGATGCACCCAGGAAAAATAAATAGCTTAAAAGAGCTTACTGTTGAATTCTGTGCTATGATGAGATGACCTGAAGAAAAAGTGTGTTGCTTGGCTTTCTCGTGTTATGTTAAAGCTGAAAAGTGAGGGGATTTATCACTTGAGTACCTGCTCTGTTCAATGGACTTTGCTATACATAGTATAATTTGATCTTTGTGGTAACCAAGCAGAGCAGATGATATCTTTGTTTTGCAAATGTGAAAGCTGAAGTCACTCTTGGTCCTCATCTATTGTCCTTCCTTCATCCTTATTCCAGTCCTGCTGAACTACTTGTATCTCCCAAGGAAGCTGAACTGGTATCCAGGCCTTTGCACACACTTCCTCCTCTGTTAAAAAGTCTTCCTTTAGCAGCCTCATCTATCATTACTTATCCTGCAGGACTCAGCCTTGATTTTACCTTTTTAGAGATTTTGCTGATCCCTGGAATCTAGACTGGATTTCCTTCCTGGGTGCCCTTGTAGCCCTATTAGGATTAAGTCTGTTTGCTTGTCTGCAGCTTCCTTTAGTTCCTGTTTCTTCTACTCTAACTTCCTAGAGGACGGGGACTGTCATGATCACCCTTACTCAACACCTAACATTGTGCTTGGCATGCAGTGAATTCTTCGGAATAAATGAAGTTTAGGGAGGTTAAGTAACTTGTCCAAAATCACAGCTATTAAATAGCAGAACTGGGATTTAAATGTATATTTTCTGACCTTCAGAGCCCTTTTTCTTCCATCCTCACTGAACATTCAGATCACCTGGAGCACTTCCGAAACCCTTTAGATTCTCTTTTAATTGGGTTGGGGTGGGATTTGGGAAGTGGCAATTTAAAAAGCACCCCAGCAAGGCCACCTTACTGATATGCAGCAAGGATTATCCCTGGTGGCACCAAGCTTTCTGTCTCTGAGAAATGACAGGTAGCAGAGAAGTATGAAAAAAAAAAAATGGAGCCACAATGGTTGGTAGCCTTGATGAGTTTTTTAAAAAGGCAAATTCTGGGGGGGGAAAAAGAAAGAAGAAGCAGATTCTTACAGCAAAGAGGAAAACCAGTGATATTTGCCAAAGATGAAAACTATTTTTAGAGGGGAGACAGTTTAGATACTAAGCTGAAAGCATGCCAGCAGCTTAGCTTTGGGGGAAGAAGGGAAGGCATTGACTACATTCAGCCAAGCCAGATCTTTTTGCCCCTGTCTTGCACCATCCATGTCTGTATCCCTGTGTAATAATCATGAGAGTAAGCCAGAAATCAGGAAGAGACAAAATATCTATCCACTTAAATAATCTTTATATTTTATTAATATTCCCACTCTATACCTTTAAAGTGGAAGATCTACAAGTGCTTAATTTTTAGCTGTTTTGGTGATTCCATGAGAGATTTTTCATCTCCTCACCTTCACAATCATGCTTACAAAAAAAAAAGGATTGAACTGTTACTTTTAGATACTTCTATGTTTGTACCATATTCTGCTTCCATGTAAGCAGAGCCAGCAATTTTTTGAGTATTAGATAAGAAAGATGGTGTCCAAGAAAAGCAATACTGTAATCTTGGTATTGCTGTTTACTGATTTCTTAGTTAAATGACTTAAAGCTCTCAGCCAGAGTTCTACTTCTTTTAAAGAAATATTTAACTTAGAATCTAGGAAATTAGACAAGGTAGTAAAATGTGACATATACTGTAGTTTGCCAGAAAGCTTGTATCAATTAAGATACAGTTTGGACTGGTCTCACAGAGACCTCAAAAAATGAGTTTATTTTTTTCTTGTGAAAAAGTCTCTAGCAGTCCAGGGCTTGTATTGTGACTATCAGCTCCCAGTATCACATCCATATTCTAGCCAAGGGGAAGGCATATTCCTGCCCCATTGCCACATTTGGCTACAAAGGAAGCTGGAATTTAGTCTAGCTGGGCAGCCGTATGAAGAAAGGAGGAACAGACACTGTTCTCTGCTTCACCACGGTGGCAAATAAGTGATTGGGATCAGCCTTCTAGGGTATGGCTCTAGCAACATTCTGATCATGTCTCTTGATTCTTTCCTTTGCTGATGACTGAAATTTCAATGTTTAGAGAAAGTTCATTTGATTTGTAAAAAATAAAATTTGAGCTCCCATTTTGACATTCTAAAATGTGAATAAGTTTCCATCCCTTCCTGAGAAAATTTTGGTGAGTAGAGAAAAGAGGCACGCATGAAGACATGGCGTATTGATAGAGGTATATCATGGGGTTGAGTTTGGTTTAGAGGTACTGAAAATAGATGATTAACATTTTTTGGCCTTCAGTGACTTTAAAACTATAGGCGGTTTTACCTAGGACCAGCGTTTTAGCTGATGACATTGAATGATGGAGTATATTGTTTGAGCCACCTAAGTAAGTGAGGTCAATGTCTCTTACCAGAGAATCATAGGAAGACTTTAAATTATTTTAATAAAATTACTTAGTGCCTAACAATATTGGAATGGTCACTTTCTAAATTCTTTGCCCTCTAGGCTTTGCTTTTATCAATGATGTAGCATCTCTGTTTCCTTGGCTTTCCTAAAATTATTCCACACCTGCCACCTATAGCTTGTTTGCTTCTGTTTTTTCCATTCCTGTCCTTGTGGTATGAGCTTCTCTGTGCTGTAGGAAGTTTGGGCATTCTAATCCATAGAGAGGAACAAAGGAGCCTCAAAGCTCCCCTTCTCATGTCTAGTTCTCAGTATCTCCTCTCTTGCCATGCAGTTATTGATCATCTTCAGGTAGAAATAGAAGCAGATAAAAATCTTGTTGGCTAGGCATACTTCTGTGTATCACCAGATCTTTGTTTAAATTTACACTCAAATATTACCTCCATATTATATAACTGAGAACATTCTTAAGACACTAATCACTCTAGAGCAGGGATCAGCAAGCTATGGGCTTCCCTGTTTTGTAAAGTTTTATTAGAACACAGCACACCTTGTAATGTTCTGTTTACATAGTATTTATGACTACTTTCGCACTGAAAGGGCAGAGTTTAGTAGTTGCAACAGCCTAAAATATTTACTGTCTTGCCATCTGAGAAAAAGGTTGCCAATCCCTGGTCTAAATTTTATGTAGCATTGAAGTATTGGAAATCAAAAGCACTTGGAGAATCTTATTTTCAAAACATGAGACTTTGAAAAAAACATTCAATTAGAATGCCAGTAGTAAATGATGGAGGAAATGGTAGTTAAATATAACACTGCTAGTTAGGTTTTTTTCCTTAGACATTCATCAAATACCAATAGGATTTTAAAGCATAGTCCTATTCTTCGGTGCTGAATGGAAATATTAGATGCCATTTTTTCCTTCTGAAGGTCCTGTTTTTGCAAACACACAATCTAACTTTGTGAGTTATTAGATTACATCTACTATTCATATTAAGGCCAAGCACAAGGATTTTTAGTTTATAAAATTAATTTTCCTACTTGAAGCTCTTCATAAACTCCTTTGAATAACTACTTAGAGAGAGTTGGTGCTGATAAAAACTGTTAAGCAGCTGGTTCATGGTAGTTGAGGTTCAGTCAATAAACCAGTGGCAAAACTGAAGATGGTGCCTGACAAA